>NC_056727.1:226928740-227291026 GCF_019279795.1 Protopterus annectens
CATGCATGCATAATACATCAGTGCAGAAGAAGCGATGGAGAAAACAGAATCTCTATTTTTTTTTTTAAATAGAGATTTACAGGGGACAGCACAAACATATAACAAAATTAGGAAGGTTTCTGTTTGTTTAGTTTTGCAGAATGTACTTGATTTTTCTTATACTTTGCTCTGTACTTCAGCATATGCCACTCAATGGTACTTCAGTGTCCAGTCTTTTTTCTATTGGTATATGCTTGATTTACAACGGGCACACTGGTTGGGCTGTCCAGTTAGTGTGTTTGTTTTTGAATATCAATGAGCATTTATTGTATAATAAATATATATATATATATATATATATATATATATATATATATATATATATATACACACACACACACACACACACACACACACACACACACACACAGCCTGCCGTGATGAATAATGACACTGGCTAGGACAGATTCCAAGTTATGGTAAGTACATAACTCTTTATCTGTGGTGTGAAAGCAGAAACTGCAGAAAGATGCAGTTTTTGTGAAGAATGATAAAATGAACAGTCTAGCAGCTTTGGAACTAAACATGCTTGTGGGTCAGCAGACTCTGGTCTATGACACTGAAATGCTCAAGTCTGACGTTACATTGCTTGACTTGAATGGTAAATTCAGGTAGAGCACCCCCCTCAGTGTGCCCATCACACTGCAGGAAGGACGCATTTGAATCTGGCAGGGCACTGCATTGTATTTATTTATTATTTTTAAGAGCAAAAAAACAATATATTTTGTTGCTGTAAAAAATAAATAAATAAATAAATTGGAAAGAGTGTCTCTCTAAGCATGGCGCCCTAGGCGGATCCCTAGCTAGCCTGTGTTTAAGGTTGGCCCTAAGAAGACTTGATCTTCACTTTACAAGTGGTTTTCATTTTTGTGGTATTTTTCATTTTTTTTTTCTTAACAGGTCTGTTACTTAATTGCATTTCAATTGAACACGTTACAATTTCTTCTGTTAGTTTAATAACTAGTCATGCAAATATGCAGTTACACTGGGTGCTAAAAAAACAGAGTGGAGTTATGCATTTTACAAACAATTTCAGTTCCGTGGTGAGATTAAATGATTAAATGAAATACCTGTAATGGAATAGACTCTTCTGAATCCTTAGCAAATGTCCATGAAAATGAAGTACGGTCTGTTCAGATAAACTGCTTCTCTGTCTAGTGAGACCTTACAAACGTGTTGGCCAAGGAGAAGGAGATGGATCTCTAAAGTTAGCATGTAAACATTTTAATCATGATAAACTTGTTTACGTCCATAGGTGAATACTAGGCTAACTGCCCTGAAGGGCCATCTTAATCCTAGTCAGTAAACCAATGTGAGAATCAAACTCTGTACTTTGTGTCTGTGGGGTAAAGACCTTAACCAATATACAAAACTAACCCCCCATTGAAAGAATTTACAACTTTAGTAAAAAACGCCACTTGCTCCTTTTTAGTACCAGAAAGAAAAATTAGTAAATCATCTGCCTCTTTCTAGTGCACTGAGGTCATTGGTGTCACTTTTTTTCCCTTTTTTTAAGAAAGCAGCAAATGTGAATCTAATTACCATCATCATGGACATGTTTGTGGTTTTGGTATCTGAAAAATATTGTCGGTGCTTTTGGAAACTGGCTATATCTGGCAGTTTATCACAGACGGTTAAGGTTATTAGCTTCTGATGAGCTTTTTATTGTAGTTCTAAGTTTGATTCCCTCAGCTGCCACTTGTAAATTGTATCACTCTGAGTAAGTCACTTAGGATCATAGGAGATTACTGGGCTATCAACCCAGAGGTCATTTCAAGCCTAGCCGTTTCATCCCAGTGTAATGCCATAGAAATATTAGTTAATACCCAAGATTGCATTTAGTAATGAATGCCTATGTCAAGGAGGGTTGTGAGCACTTTGCCAGAGTGTGCACCTGTCTCACCCCTGAGAGTGCCTGGTGGGCTTACCTCATTAACAAATAAAAATGGCTATATTTGGAGAACCAATCTGTTGAAGTAATTTGTTGTCATTGCTGAGAAAATGTATAAACTTCACCCTACTGGATGAAGCTACAGAGTTAAAGAGGAAAGACGCTGTTATTTTAATATATTTTTTCCCTTTCTTTCCTGACAGCCATGAGACCTCTCCTATAGGTCTGCAGCCCACATCCTTTTCCCCACTGGGAGTTAAAATAAATTGGAGGGGCTGTGTCGATATCATGATGACATACCCTATATCACAGTTTCACTTAGTGATATAAGTTCCAGCCTTATCTGCAATAGATGTCATTAAAGTGCTGGCACTAAAACATTCTGGTTGGAATCCTACGCATGTTGTGTTTTGAATTATGGCATTCCAGTGACTGGCTGGCTGAGCAGTTAAACAGTGGTAAACAGCTTACTTGATTTTCTACACATTCCCTGTCCTAGGAGGATAACCTTTGTAAATGGTATTCCCCAAATGAGAAAAAAATGGCAGTGAGAAATGTGGCACTGTGGTTGAGGTTTTGTATTTTAGTTAATGGGGAATTGAGAAATATTGGATACTTCTGACAAAATAAGGGAACAAGACTTTGAATAAAAATTTACCAGTCCATTTGTTCAGTACTGTCGAGTTACATCTAACTCATATATTGACACCATGAACAGTTACTGCCATCCTGCAGGCAAGTAGGGAATGAAAGTGGATTACTAGATCTTTCCTTGCAACACACACACAAGGGAATGAAAGTGGATTGCTAAACCTTTGCTCGATAACACACACACACACACACACACACACACACACACACACACACACACACACACACACACACACACACACACACCACATGCAAATCAGAATCAGTGCACACTTTAGGGTCTCTAATCTACCAAGTGATTGTTTCTGGGATGTAAGAATAAACTGGGGGACTAAGAGAAAATCCATGTAAACACATGGAGAACTTGCATACTCCACACAAAAGGCACTCCAGCCAAGAACCAAACCAGAGAACCACTAACTGAACAGAAAAAAAAAGTATTTCGGCTTTTCCCGGTTAGGGCTCATCACAGCGGAACTCCTGTCTGCTAATGATTAGCAGTGGATTTTTACGGTGCCGAGTTGCCAGCCCGACGCCCAACCTTCAAAGAAGATTCACGCACAATAGTACTCATATAAACCACAAATAAACCAGCAGGCACAGAGATTCTAATAACTATAAAGCAAGGGAACACAAGAAACGGACATGACTATCACACGAGTCAGAATTCAAGGAGTTAAGAAGGAAATATTTCAGAGCTTTAACTTAAATCTGGATTACAGTCTTTGAGAAGAATAAAAAGAAATCTAAACTGACATTGAAACGTGGTGGCTCCAATATTCTAGACAGTCAAAATGTTTAGATTATTTATTGCAGTTAAGTACAAGTCAAAGCAGCATGTAATTGTCAAACCAGGAACCAAAATAAAACACTGAGCACTAAAGTTGACAAACCACAAGAACGTAGAGGTGCTGAAGGTGCTGGAAATAGTATGTCCAATTCAAAAGTATGAGAGTGGATATAAAATGCAAATAGCGTTTATTAAAAACAAAAGTCACGTTAAACACTAAACGGCGTTTTTCGTTCCAACAGTGTCGGAACTTCCTCAGACAACAACTTCCCTTGTTACAACTTCATTTATATGAATAGCATGTAATTGTCAATATATGCAAGAAAAGTGGTTGGGAAAAGGATCAGAACAAAAACAGTGGGAAAGATAAACTGGTATATTTTTTGTTCAGTGTTAAGCAAATGAGACGGTTATCAACCATTACTGAGTGGATAGGTAGGCCGTAGCAGATGCCACTTTAAAATCATCAAATTTACTGGTCCGTGCAAAATACACCCAATAACAATTTAGGAGTTAGCACACAGAGTAACAGACCTCCAGATTCCAATAATAACATTTTCTAAACAGGACTGTGACATTTTGTGTGCAACAGAGAGACACGGTGCTTTTAAATAAGAATGAAAGCTGAAAGAATACTGTCACATAGAGTCATAGCAGGGCTTTAAAACAAACAGATGCTTTAGAACAGAATGTACCAGACCTTTTGGATAGTATAGCTTTCAAGATAATAAGAAGAATAGCTTCAAGATCCAAAGATTGTGGTAAACAAATCTAATTATGTTGCTTCAGTTGGGTAGTTAGAAAACTGGACAGTGACTAGCAACTGTTTTTCCTTCATTTTCATTATTGCCTGATTTACCGCCATTAAACATCATATGAAAAAAAACTCTGGGTTGTAATTAAAGCAAGATGCAGACTTGATTTGTATGCAGCCTCCAAACAGAAATATGCCAGTTGTGTTAAAGAAACGGGGATGAGCTATTATTATATATACTACCTTGTTTTGGAGTGATTGTGTTGTCAGTGAATATAAAATTGTAAATGTTATAATAGCTGTGTAATTAAATAAATGCTACTTTTTTCCAAATGTTTCAAAAGACTAACTTCATCTGAAACATGTTATAATGATACAGAGAAATCAAAACAAAATTCTTCAATCTTGACTTAATCATTTACTAAACACAAGTGCCCTACTTTGTTTACAAGTACACAGCATTCTGTGTACTCCGATCTGGATGGTTGTGAGGTGGTAGATGGTAATCAGAGTTGCCGTATAATGGTAATACCCCCATCTAGATGACTAAGATTGCAGATAGTAATGAGGGATATCGTATAATGGTGATAGCCATCTGGATTACTATAAGGTGGTAGATGTTTATGAGAGATGTCCTATAATTCTCAGTCACAGGCCCAGTTCTTTCTGAGTTACAAAGGCATCCAGAATAGAACTATATTGTTTTTGAAACATGCTGACTTATGGGTTACATGAACAGTAAGAAACAAAACTATGGGAAAGAGCTGCAGTAAATGGAAAAATACCTAGAATTTAAATGCACAACAGTTCCACTGATGCATGGGTAACAGGATGGTCTGTGCACTTGGAAACAAGAGTTTGGAAACAAGCTGTGGTTATCAAAGAGATGTCTGCACAAGAGTGGCAATCACTTAGATGACTCTGTGTAAAATGAGTTACAGGATAGTTAGGGCATGCTTTCTCCCCTTCTGGAAATGTCTGAGCAATACAGTGCCACAGCAGTTGCCAGGGACAGCAGATATATGACATTACAGGTATGCCAGTCACTGAAAGGGAAAAAAAAAACACTGACTGCCACAAGTGGATTGCTTAGACATGACCACATAACTAATAAAGGTCTGCCATGTCTTAGGCTTAACACTGCTACCTGTACTCACCTGGATGCACATCCAGATTCTCTGAAGGAAAAATCTGAGAGCTCAGGATGGGGCAAGTGATGGGGGGGGTATCTTAGGAAGTTTTGACAGCATTAGCCAAAATTAGTTCATGATGCATATAAATATGGTATATTTTTGTTTAATACTCTCCAGTGCTGCAAGTTGAAACACAGGTGAGGGCATTCCTCCATTGAAAGTGTGACACAAGAAATTCAGAAGGGGTATTAGGAAGAATTTTTGTTTTCAGAAAGGATACTGGTAACACTGAAATGGATTACCTGCAGAGGCAGCAAATTTTTAGGATAATTTCTCAGGGACACAAATTGCCTATGAAAACCAGTGACAGCAGAACATACATCTCAACTTCTCGTAGCACTGTCCTTTAAAAAATGATAGCACAGGGACAGAAATAGGAACACTGTCTTATTTTTCACAATAGAAGTTTTTTATATGCTAGACCCAAAATAGTTAGTGAAGATGAGTCTTTTTAGAGGCTTATTTATTTCTCTAATAATGTATATATCCCTAAATAGGTCTGTTTTTTTATGAGAAAAAGCAGTAAAATCAGGAGGAGCAAGGCTGAACTTACGGTCCGAAATAATGCCACCATGCTTGGCTCATAGCAGTTGAGAGATACAGAGCAGAGATTTATTAATGTTCATTGTATTTATAAAGACTAGTACTGTTCTGTCAGCAAACTCTTTTTGTTTGCCATATGTTGGAAACAAAGAAAGCACATGATACCCAAGACAGTAAAATGGGATACAAACAGGCACTTCACTGGATTCTCTTTCTGACTTTAAAGGAATAGTTCCATGTTCTTCATATTGATTACTGCTGCAGTAGACTAAGCTATAAGCTATATTTATTTATTTATTTTCAGTTTGATTACTGGGGAAGTCCACTGGGCCAGAGCGTGCCCATTTTCAGTTGAGGCCCGGGGAGAAAAGCTCCTTAAGCAAATACAATACAATAAAGGTTACATAATGTTAAAAGTAGAATACATGTATAAAATTCATACAGTCAGGAAATGCAAAATGCATAAAATGTACATCATAAAAACTCAGTTAACAGATAATAGAGAACACAGTTTACAGGTATTTCCATTCAGCGCAGCATGATCAACTGTCAAATAAAAAGATCTGAGGTTTCTTGTGTTTTTACATTAGAAGGGGGGGGCAGTTAGCATGCATATGTTTTAGTTAAATAAGGTAAAATACTTGTTGTGCAGACAATAGAAGTACTGTGATATTTACAATATTTACATACTTGGAGTCATGTGAGAGAAATTGCTTAATCAGTGACTGTCAGCTTGTCTATTTTAAGAGAATAGAAATAATAGTTCGAGGATAGAGAGGAGCAAGGAGTATGGAGAGCTCATAGGGGAAATTTGCTTGAATTTAGGTAGAGTGTAAGCAGGAACATTTCCGTTTGGATAACAGGAATGAGAAAAGTTGGGTCTTGAAAGTTTCAGAGTTTGGTATAGTCCTAAGTGAAGGAGGGAGAGAGTTCCATTTCTTACCTAGAGAGAAAGAGAGTAGAAGCTGGCCAGCAGGACGTACGGGTTTGTGGATAGAGATTAAATTTTGGTGTTCCAGATCTCAGAGATCTGTTTGGGATGTATGGGGGAAGGATGTTTAAGGCTGGGCATTTATCTGGGTAGAATATTAATTTGTTAGCAGTGGTTAGTTGAAGATAGTCTAGGTGGTTAGAGAGTTCTAGCCAGTTGAGTGATTGTAGGGTAAGGCAGTGGTGAGTAGAGGTTTTGGATTTAGTTGCAAATTTAGAGATCTTATTATAGCAAGTTTCAAGTTTTGAGGTGTTGGAAGAAGACAGATTAGTTAGAAGAGGGGCACCATATAGTAAGGAAGGTAGAAGGTAGGTAGTTGCCAAGGTATGCCTAGAGGAGTTGGAGAGAAAGCGGTTATTCCTGTAGAGCATACCTAACTTTTGGTGGCTTTTCTTTATGTTTTGTTGTATGTGGATATCGAATTTAAGGTGTTCATCTATGGTAATGCCAAGAAGTTTTGCAGAAGAAACCACTTCTATAACAGTGTTGGTTTGGCTTAGGACTTTGAAAGCATTTTTGTCATAAGAGAAAGCCCTGACAGGAGGGAAAAGTAGTATTTTAGATTTATTTGAGTTGAGAGAGAGATGGGTTTGGTGCATCCAGTTGTCAGTAGTAGAAAATGCTGTTTGGGTTTTAGGAAGGTTAGAGGCTGCACAGACTAATGTTGAGTCGTCAGCGTATTGGATAACTGTTGTGTCAGGGATGACTGTGTGAAGGTTATTTATGAAGATGTTGAAAAGCATGGGTTTGAGGATGGATCCCTGGGGAACGCCGGTGGGTGTTGGCAAGAAGGAGGAGGTAGAGTTCTTCCATCTGACAGCTTGAGATCTGTCTGATGGGTAACTGGAGAACTAGGATAGAGTATTAGGGGATAGATTAAGGTTGGCGAGATGAAAGAGAAGGTGTTTATGGGAAATGGTGTGAAATGCTTTAGAGAGGTCTAGCAGAACAGTGGATACTAGTAGTCCAGAATCTCGGGCTCGATTGACTGTTTCTAGGAAGGATAGTAAGGCAGTTATGGTGCTGTGGCCGGGGCGGAAGCTGTGTTGGGTGGGAGTTAGGAGTTGATTCTGGGTTAAAAAAGGCATAAGTTGGTGGTGGACACATTTTTCTAGAATTTTCGATATTGGAGAGATTAGGGCAGTGGGGCGGAAATTGGAAATATTGGTGTTTTTGCCTCCTTTGTGAAGAGGAAGAATGTAGGCTGAATGCCAGAGTTTGGATACATATGACTCTTTTAAGGATCTGTTAATTAGGATACTGACTGGGAGTGCAATACCATCAGCAGTACATTTGAGGAAGGAGGAGGGTATGTTGTCAGGGGCATTAGAGCATGGCTTTAATTTGGATATGAGCCTTTTTATAGTGATGGTTGAAACTGGTTTGAGATGGAATTAAGGGGACAGTTATTAGGGTTGTTGAGTGTTGAAGAATGAGAGTGGAGAGGATTGTTGTTTGGGAAAGTTTTGGTTAGGTTAGCTATGGATTCTGTAAAGAATGAGTTGAAATGAGAGCTCAGTTCAGTGTCAGTTATACTTGGGTCAGGGCAGGGATTATTCCTGGACCCTGGATGGAGAAGGGAATTAACTGATTTCCAGAATTGTTTTGAGTTATAACAGCCGGCTAGCTTCTAAATAAGGATCACTTGCCTGAATTAAACTCTAAGCCAGACCCAGTAAAATACTCCTGTCCAAGAAGGAGTGGATTCATGTTTAGTTTTCTGTTTCTTTTTAACAGGAAATATGGGACCAAATGTGTTACTAATGGCGGCAGTAGCAGTTTCTTCAGTGATGGGCACAACATTCTGACAAAACAGGGAAGCCTTCCCTGTTCGCTCCCCCTGGACCAACAAGAGTGACTCTCCCTTGCCCACTGAAGGGATCCCAACAGCCACAGAGAATGTGGCTAACCTCCAGTCCGTAGCAGCCATAGCTACTACACCAGAGGGATCTGTGGTAAAAGATAAGTGGTCTGAGGTACAACTATTGGCCCAGCAGAATCACCCACCTGCAACTGAGGCAAATTGCTTACCTACTTTGGTGGCAAAGGCTGTTTGCTTATTTTTTCTTTTTGCAGCTAGAGAAAGGACCGACTGTGGGACCGACAGTTTAATCCATGGTCAAGCCAAAAATAATGCCTTTTTCACAGGGAAAACATGCATCAAAAGATGGTAAAAATGTAAAAGTCATTTTTTCACAGGAAAAAAAACGACAGTAAAAAGACTTTAAAACACTTTGCCTACCCCAAAAGTAAAATAAACACAATTTCTCAGTGGTACAATGTTTTTGTATACTTTCAACTACTTTTAAACTGGCAGGAAAAAAGTGTTCCCATTTAAAAGTACAGTACAGTCTTGTGACAGACCATTAAAACACAAACTCCTAGCTTTAAAATAACTTTCCTGAACAGCAAAGTGTTGTCAAACAAACAATTTTTTAAATAGGAAGTTTTTTTTTCTGTGAAGGGAACTTAACTGCCAGCAAAGTTACAGCATAAGCTGACTTTTGATCCTTGAAAGCCTCAGAGGAGCTTGCTGTTCAGCAGCAGGAAAGCACTAATGGGCTTTGTGCCCAAACCTGACTTTTTAGTCAGCTCAGCTCAAACTAACTAATGGTTTGGATGTGTCGAAGGTGCCCTGAAGCTTTGGAAGCTGGCCAGTTATTATATGTTATATAACCCATGTAGCTTGGGCTACTGCAGCAGGGACCATTTGGACATCTACTTTTTATTGTAAGTTTGCTTACACATCTGTACTTTAATATGTTCTATATTACAAGATCAAAGCTTTACTTAATTGAATAAGTAAAGCTCAAACTTGTAATATTGAAACCATAAATTGTCGAACGGCCGATTTAACCCAGGGAAACACTTCCCTTGGCCGTTTTGTGGAGTATGCCCATTTGTCCAATTTGGAGCAATCTTGGAGTTGGTATATTTAGGTAGGGGGAGTGTGGGGGTGCACAGCTCCCTACATCGAGGGTGTGGGGGACAAAGCCCCCCCCCCCCATGATTTCGGATGTAAAGTTTTTTTTTTTTGATTCGGCTAAGGGAAGTGTTTCCCTTGGTTGAGTCGGCCGTTTGACATTTTTAGCTGTCGATATTACAAGATCGAGCTTTAGTTATTCGATTAACTAAAGCTTCGATGTTGTAATATAGACGCCTTTAATATGCCAAGGGCAATGCTTCTGTCTGTACTGGTATATGCAACTTTGCTCATTCACATTTTTTTGAAAGTCTTTAAAATCACATAGGCATAATCATAGAAAGAATGCAATATTTACACAAAGGTAGTCTGCAATTTACATATTTTTTATTCAACATATTAAAAAAGTACTCACACATTTTTAACTACTTAATATAAAATGCATTTATACTTTTCTGGTGAATATCATTTTGATGTTCTTAAACTGAAAAAAAAAAAAATGAACAATACATGATTAAACAAATCTCAAAGACAGAAATTGATGAGCATGCAGAATCCCACATACTTAATGTGACTTAACATACTTTTGTACCCGGACCATCCTGTTATTAATTTGTATTTACTTCATTGGTCCATTGCTGCGGTGGTACAGCGGTAGCGTTGTTGCCTCACAGCAAGAGGTTCTCCTGTTCGATTCTCGGTTGGAGTGCCTTCCGTGTGGAGTCTGCATGTCCTCCCTGTGGTTGAGTGGCCTCTGAAAGACATGTGTGAATGGGCGTGCCTTTGCTGAAGGTTGGGTGTCGGGCTGGCATCTTGGCACCATAAACAAAATCTACTGCCAATCATTAGTGGACCGAAGTTCTGCTGTGGTGATCCCTAAATGGGAAAAGACAAACAAACATTCACTTCACTGGTCCATCTTCAACATGTTCCTACCCCCACCCCCCCCCCCTTACATTTATATTCTAACTTCAAGGTCATTCCATTGCTGAGGAAAGGAAGCACTCTGGCTGTCTTCATCTTCTCTCCTTTTTTCTCATTTCACATGGCTGTGTAATCTCAGAGTTGACCACAAACTTTGTGGGGGCACAGGCCGCCACATGGGAATATAAAGAAGCTTGTCACTGCAAAATCGAGTACCATGTAAATTCATTTTATTACTATGTTTAACCCTATTTCTACAGTTACTGATCCATGACAGCTGCTAGTAATTTTTGTCTGTTACTCTGTGACTATTTTAGGTTTCATGTTTTATTGTTTACATTTTGTGCCTTTTGCTTTTGTTTTACTGTAGGTTATTTTACTTTAAATTTGTTTTTCCTCCTTGAAGTTTAAAAACATTCTTGGTTAGGGCCAGTTTGCATAGATTTTTGTTACATTCTTTCACTGCAAAGGGACTGCATATATCTGAATTGTGGGAAAGGCTGAGCAGTAGTATTTTTATATAAAATAAGCAGAACAGCACAAAGTTTAATATGTGAAAGCTGCCAGTGTGATTGCTGATATGTGACTATTTTGGGATTTTTTCTTACTATCCTTGCACATACTGTGGACAGATTCATGATTATTTAATAAACACTGTTTGTCCAATAGACAAAACAGTGAACAAAAAGTCACTGAAAGCTACTTTCAGAAAACAGAAACTTATTTTTTTTTTTGCAGGGGGAAGGTCCTCCTGCACCCTTCATATGGCCAACACCACAGACACACAACAGTGGAGAAAGGACAACACGACATGTTGGTAACTATTTGAAATGTTTGGACCTGGAGGAGCAAATCTCGAAATGTGGAGACTGAATGGCCAAAAAATGGACTTACATATGCTAATTCCAAGATGCCATTTCTCTGAATATTCCTTTTTCTCCAAGTTATGGCGATCTTGGAGTTGAAATAAATTAGTTCGGCAGGTGTGGGGGGGCTTGCCCTCCCCCCACATGGGGTGGTGCAGGAGGAAGGGGCTTCCCCTACAAATAGAAGGTTTAAGGAGAAGAGAGATTGTTGAGATTCACTCTTCTTTGGGTTTTCGGTCTTTTTTCGACTTTTCAGCACTCAGCATTTCAAGTGCCGATATTTCAATAGGGAGCCCTACCTGTTCACTGAAAGTAGCTTTCAGTGGTGCAGGTGTCATGATGTTGTTAGTCGGGCAAACAGTGTTTTCCACAAGCACACATTCTCCTATATTCTTAATCCCAGTGCCTCTTAAGTTTCCCAATCCTTATGTAACGCTCTCTTCAGTTATCCCTTCCTTACTGTCATATCTCATCTGCTCATAGAGGTAAACACCAGATGATCATCTTGGAAAGGCCTTCCCAATTGAGAGATAAAACTTAATTTACCCCCCCCCCCATATAGCTTACCTCCCAATAAATGTAGACTGCAGTATCGATAGTATTAACTCATTTTCCAGCTTACTTTTAAAATCTCTAATTTAGTTCCAAGAACTGGTCTGTATAGATAGAGAATAAATTCTGTGTTGTAGTTTTTAACTGTAATTTGAGGCTTGCTGACTAATGTATGACATCTGTTTGCAATTGTATACTTTCTGTAGTACTCACTTGTTTTATTTTATTTTTAAAACTGCAGAGCCTTTTCTCCCCAGATCAGTAATCAAACTGTGTAAATTTTTGTTGTTTAACTATTTTGTTTTATTTTTAAAACTGCGGAGCCTTTTCTAATCAAACTGTATAAAGTTTTGTTGTTTAACTGTGGAGCCTTTCTCCTCGGGCCTCTACCGAAAATGGGTCCCGTGCCCAGTGAACTTTCCCGATCAACAAATGCCAATATATAAATAAATAAATAAATAAAAGGCATAACTAGTAGAAAAATACATATACAAGAAAGAGAAATTGAGTTGGGGATTGCTGCTAATAATTGTGCAAGACACGTGTTACAAGAAATGAAAAATATATTCTACTGTCAAGTGTTTTTTTGATCTGCCTGCCTAAACTGGATTAGAACTGTTGCTGCTAACTGTTCATGATTAGAAAAGACCACTGACTATCCTTTGCTGCTGTTCTGCTGCCGGCTGTTCCTGTGCGTGTTTCCTTGGTTAGAAAACTACTGATGTCCTTCATGGATGCATCTGCAGTCATAACAAGTGGGTTGTCCTGTCGTCAGGCAGCCCTGCAGTCGGCCGGATTCCAAAGTCCGGGTCCGGCTTCGGCTGATGTCGCACTCCACCCGACGTCATCTCTGCTGGTCTTCGGGTATAAAAGCATCAGCCGACGCCATTTTCCTCAGTCTTTCTTGCCGCGTGGCGCCCGAAGCAGAAGCTGTTCGCAAGTGCCGGTCGGTCGGATCCAGAGATTACTTCTACCGAATACTACTTCGAAGACTTCTAAAGCTAAGTACCGCGTTGGGGACTCTTTCTTGCCTCAGCCGATGTCAGAAAAAGTTAACAATTGTTTAACCTGTGGGAAACAAATACCTCATAAAGATTTCCACTCTTACTGTCTGCCTTGTTTAGGCCCAGCCCACGACGTAGCAGCCTGTTCGCCTGTGCTCTTTCAACCGACAACGCTTAGGCGTCGGTCGGAGTTTGCAGAATAGTTTTCGGTACTGATTTTGCGTACATTATGCCGTCGGATCCTCCGACTACCCCCAAAAAACGCAAAGATAAAGACCGACACTCGCGGTCCGCGGTTTCGGCCGAAACCACGGCAAAGCAAAACACGAGTGTCTCGGTTTCGGCCGAAACCGAGAAAACTGCTCAAAGTACAGCTGAACCTATTCTTACAACTGAGGCCCCTGCTACAATTCTTGAATCGACCTCAGAAATTTTACCCACTACGGTGGTTGACTTATCAGACACCATCCCTTGGATGTCTCTACCCCAGCACGTGGTGCTGCTAGGCCTCCAGCAGCCATGTCCATTAAGGCCTTCGCCAGGGCTAAAGCAGCCAAGACTACTAAATCAGTGCCTGTTAAACCCCCCTCATCCAGGCCCTCTTCTAGTTCTCAAATGCTTTCTTTGGCAGAAGATTTAATTTCTTTAATTAGAGGATCTCAATCTCACCCAGACAGGGCCTCTCAGCCCCCAGAGAAGAGACCTAGGGCAGAGCCCCCTGAGCCAGTGTCTTCTGATGATTCTGCTCATGAATCAGACATAACTGACCAGCCTGAGGCTCCCTTTTCCAATTTTGAAGATTCTGATGCTGAAGAATCCATTCCAGCTGCTTCCCCACCAGAAGAATTCTCCTTTGGAGAAACCTTGCATGCCATGCGAGAACAGTTCCAATGGCAGCAACAGGATTTTTCAGACTCCAGAAAAGACTTAGGACTTTTCTGCACCTACCACAGCACAGGCCCTTAGCTATACCTCCTGTTCTCTCTGTGGTGGATGATGCTTTCAATGATGTTTGCTCCGCTCCAGATTCTTTACCCCCAGCCCCTGCCAAACCAGACAGATTTTACAGGGTGCCAGATACTCATCACCACCTTTACAAGGCTCCTCTTGCAGACCCAGAAACTATATCCCAGGGTCCCAAGGCAGTAGCCGCAACCACAGCTAAAACCCTATTCCTTCTGAAAGGGAAGCAAGGTCACTAGACAGATGGGGTAAAAGGTCTACACTTCAGCTACTCTCTCAGCTAGAGCTTTAAACTGTCAGTTTCACATGATACAATACCAAGAGTTTATGCTTGATCAGTTAACTAAAAAGCTAACTACTGATGAATCTCTTGATAAGAAATATGTATTAGAGATGGTAAATAACATACAACAGGTTAGCAACCATTCCTTAAAATGTGGCTATGATGCACTGGAGGCTTCATTTAGATCAGCCATGACAGGCACAGTGATAAGAAGACATGCATGGCTAAAGGAACAAGCTTTACCGGATCATGTTAAAGCTAAGTTGCTAGATGCTCCTATGGACAAGACAAGTTTGTTTGGTACACCTGCCCAGCAGGTTATGAAGAAAATGGAAGAAAAGGCAAAATCTGTTCAAACTGTTAAAGATTTCCTGCAGGTCCACCCCCCAAGGTTTAGCAGGAACTGGCCTGCCAAAAATTGGTCCTTTCCTGACTCCGCAAAATTTCAAAGGGGCAGGAATAGACGTTCCAGAGGCAGAAACCAATCCAGAGGAGGTGCCTACAGAGGACGACAGTGGCAAGGTAACAACAGAGGCACAGACACAGCCACTGCCACTACATCAGCACAACCACAGTGACTTAATCCTAAATCCGCCTACCAGGGAACAAATAGCAGCTCCTCTAGGCGGAAAGTTAACCTTATTTTCAAAGAACTGGCAACACATAACAAAAGACAAGTGGATTTTACAAACCATAGATCAAGGTTACCGGTTTCACTTCCACACTTTACCAGTCAAAAGAGGAATGCCAAATCTACCTCCAAATCAAAAAACAGAGGCTCTACGCCAGATAATGGAGTTAGCAAACATGAGAGCTGTGGAAAGAGTGCCAACAGCAGAACAAGGAAAGGGGTTCTACTCCAGACTATTCCTAGTTCCAAGAAAGGAAAAAAGTTGGAGACCAATTCTCGACCTGTCCACCTTAAATACATACATCATTGTCCCAAAATTCAAAATGCTGACCCTACAGCAACTTCTTCCCATGCTGGGCAAGGAGTCTTGGCTGGTAACTCTAGATCTCAAGGAGGCATACCTGCACGTCCCAATTCGACCAATCTGCAGAAGATACCTCAGATTTCTTGCAGGATCAGAGCACTATCAATTCTCAGCATTGCCCTTTGGCTTATCTACTGCCCAGAGTATTCACAAAATGCCTGGCATCAGTAATCGCCCATTGCAGACTACAGGGAATTCAAATTTACCCATACCTGGACGACTGCCTGCTACAAGGGGACAACAAAAGCAAGCTGACAACAGATTTACAAAGGGTCATTTACTTGCTACAAGGACTGGGATACACAGTCAATTTACAAAAGTCAAGGCTGATACCATCCCAAACAAGGACATTCTTGGGCTGAATTGGACACAGTACAACAAATGGCATTCCTGACTACAGAAAAACAAAAGAACTTCCTCTTTACTTCTTGGCACTAACAAAACTGAACAAGTTAACAGCAAGAAAATTTCTACAGGCCTTGGGCTTCATGGCATCATGCATAATCTTGGTCCCATTTGCCAGACTACATATGAGGAAACTACAGTGGTACCTAAAGAATTTATGGTCCCAACACAGGCACAGTCTAGAAACAGAAATCCCACTAATTCCATGCTTAAAACAGGAGTTCCTATGGTGGGCTCAGGCATGCCAGTCAAACCCAGGCCTGCCCTTCCGCAGATGTCAACCAAGCCAGACCATCACAACAGACGCTTCAGATCTAGGATGGGGGGCCACATGCTGGACAAATGCGTGCAAGGATTGTGGACACAGGATCAAATTCACCTGCACATCAATCTAAAAGAAATGCTGGCAGTAAAACTGGCAATCCAAAAGTTCAAACCTTTCCTCAAAGAGGGCCAGTTGATGATAAGGACAGACAACACCACAGTCATGTGGTACATCAACAAACAGGGAGGCACTCATTCATACCCCTATGCAGAATGACCTTGGAGCTGTGGACCCTGGCACTCAGCTACAACATTCAGTTACAGGCAATATTTGTACCGGGAAAGACAATACTCTAGCAGACATACTAAGCAGAACCACTTGGATGCCCACGAATGGAAGCTGCACCCGGACATCTTCAAGACCATCTCAAAGAAATGGGGAATGCCACAGATAGACCTATTCGCATCACCTCTCAATCACCAGCTCGAAAAATTCTGCACGAGGACATTCCACCCACTAGCATGGAAAGTGGACTCACTCTCCTTCAACTGGAAAGGCCTAACAGCATATGCATTTCCTCCTCTTCCTCTGATACACAAGGTACTACTAAAAATCAAGGAAGAACGTCCAAGGATAATCCTGATAACCCCAAACTGGCCAAGACAACACTGGTACCCACTACTGAAGAGCATGTCTCGGAACAACATGTGGCCAATACCCCTGATGCCTTTGATGTTAACTCAGAACAACTACAGCATCATACATCCAAACCTAAAAACGCTGCAACTGACTGCATGGAACATCACATAGCAGCAGCTAATCCAGAACTTTCCCAAAGAGTTAAAGACATTATTCTTGAAGCACGCAGACCTTCAACAAGAAAGAACTATGCTGGAAAATGGAAAAGGTTTGTCATTTGGAGTACCGAAAGAGGAAAAGATGTATCAAACATAGATATGCCTAACATTCTCGAGTATCTGGCCGAACTTCTTCATTCAGGCCTGTCCTACTCCTCCATCAAGATACATGCATCAGCTATTTCAGCAGAATACAGCTTTGATCCTCCTGTTTTTTCGCACCCTTTGCTCAGGCAGTTCCTCAGAGGAATCAAGAATGTAAAACCTCCCAGGAAACCACCATTACCAGCTTGGGACTTAAACTTTGTGCTAGAAAAGTTGACACTAGCACCCTTTGAACCAGCAGCAACAGCAGACCTACAACACCTGTCATGGAAAACTGCTTTCCTACTGGCAATTACTTCAGCAAGGAGGGTTTCAGAACTACAGGCCTTAATGGCAGTGCAACCCTTCCTAATCTTCCACCAAGATAGAGTGTCCTTGAGGACTAATCCTACATTTATGCCTAAGGTGGTATCCAGAGTATCTTTAAACCAGGCAATCCACCTACCTTCCTTCTTTCCCAACCCACAAAACAGAGGGAAGAGAATACTGCATGCCTTGGATGTACATAGACAGCTACTCTACTACTTGGACAGAACAAAAATAGCAGAAAGACTGACCAACTTTTTGTAGCCTATGCAACAGGAAGGGAAGGAAAAGCTATTTCCAAACAGACAATCTCCAAATGGATAGGAAATTGCATACGATACTGTTACTCCTTCCATGGAAAACCAATTCCACAGAACATAAGACCTCATTCTACAAGGGCAACAGCCACTACCACAGCCTTCTTACGAGGAGTGGCAACCAAAGACATTATTGAGGCGGCTACTTGGACCTCCGTGCATACATTTGCCAAGCATTATAATTTGCCTCTTTATTCCAGATCCCGAGCAGGGTTTGCCACTGCTGTACTGCAAGGGATCTTAAACACACCATAATCTACCTTTATCCTCCTTCCCTAGTTGGCTATGGTATTCTACCCACTTGTTATGACTGCAGATGCATCCATGAAGGACATAGTACAGTTTTGTACCTACCATAAATGTAGATGTCCGAACTGGATAGCATCTGCAGTCAGGATTACCCTCCCTCCTTCCCCTCTGTGGTACTCCTAGGGTGTTTACCCTCCTAATAGCTAGCTGTTGGGGGGGAGTCTTTATGGTGTATTTGTTTGTATATATGTACATATATGCTTATTGTTGTGTTTACCTCTATCTATTTGGAAACATTGGCATCTATCCAAATTTTACCCTGCAAGAGGGCTACTGGCATCTGGGGCAAGAAACACTGAGGAAAATGGCGTCGGCTGATGCTTTTATACCCGAAGACCAGCAGAGATGACGTCGGGTGGAGTGCGACATCAGCCGAAGCCGGACCCGGACTTTGGAATCCGGCCGACTGCAGGGCTGCCTGACGACAGGACAACCCACTTGTTATGACTGCAGATGCTATCCAGTTCGGACATCTACATTTATGGTAGGTACAAAACTGTACTTTTTGCTGGAAACGTTTGTGCCATAAATACAACACTGTTGCACAGCTCAAAGTTATATTTTGCTGAGCTGCAAACAACTGCACATACCTACAGTACACACAGGAGAGAAGGAGGGAGAGAGGGAAGAGATTGCGATAACAAACCAAGCAAAGAATCATGAACTGCCAGTGTGTTACTCTAGTCCTTACATGTGTAATTTCTTTCTTGTTGGGTTAACCAGTTGACTTGCAGTTACATTGTCACTGGGTTGTCTGTTATCAGTCCCATTCCGTTATTCTACTGCTTTACATTTTTAATGCTCTTACTGAGCTGTGTCCCATTTCACCTTTGCTGCTTTGCACTTGGAATACGTCATACTGAGTTGTTTGCTACTGTACTGTAGTGTCGTCTGATGTAATTTGTTTTATTTTTGTTTGTTTTTTTACACTCCTTGTGATGTCGCTGAGTTTACTAATGTTTTGTTGTTGTTGCTACTTCATATAGTTATTAAACTGTTCTTTGCCACTGAATTCATTGCCTACGTTTAAACAGGCTACCTTTGCAGTATATGCAGCTACTGTACAGTTTTATGCCCTTTAACTATCTACAGTGCATTTTCCTCATTTTTTTCTTATTTTATCTGGTTATCTGCTGTTTAACTGCTATTGTTTGCTTGATTTCACTGTTCTTCTGTCACACCCTTTGTACATAGACTGTTCTATTAGACTGCTTCTGTTGTTAGACCTGTTTGCTGTTTGTATAGTAATAGGTTCATAGGATGTTACTAGGCTATTGGCCTAGAGGCCATTATAAGCCTAGCCAAGAATTTTGCCCATGTTCCCTGAAAGTGAGCATCTGTTTCCACTGTCCAGCAGGGACACAGGTTGGATCCCAGGTTTGTATTTTCTGTTTCCTATCCAGTCGTCCAGGTTCCTCTTAAAGAGGCTAGATAGGTACTCTGCTTGACATGGAGAGGGAGGCTGTTCTACAGATGGGGGGAGTCTTTGGGACACAAATCTGTCCCGTCAATAAGTTCTACCAATGTCACAGACCAGGTTAAGGCCTTGTGTGTGGGTTACACAAGTGGAGTTTGACTTATGGATATGCAGCAACTCTATCAAGGCTGGGTCTGAGATGGCCTTGTATGCCAGACACAGGTCACCTCTGAGCAGTCTGTATGAGACTGAATAGAGGGACAGGGCTTTTAGCCTATCTGTGTACAAAAGGTGTTTGAGACCCTGGATTTTCCTGGTCAAGAACCTCTGTTGTCTCTCCAGCTGCTGCACGTGTTTGGAAAGGTACATGCCGAAATGGGCATTGTACTCGATAATGGGTCTGATAAGGGAGGAGTACAGGGATGGTATGACCTCCTTGTATCTGGATGAAATACCCTTATTTATGAGGTGGGCCATGTAGAAAGCCTTCCTTACTATGGAGGCAACATGATGGTCAAAGGTCAGGTTGCTATCAATACGACTGATTGCGTGTTTAGTACGTTATTAATGTGATAATTAGTGGGGATGCCATTTTCCCCAAAGGGGATAATGATGCATTTCTTGGCATTCAGTTTGCGGCTATGCTTCTGGCACTAGTCATTAGTTTAGGTAAGGCCCTCTTGGAGGATGTTCACATCACTAGGGGAATTTAAGACAGCACTCAGCTTGCAGTCATCTGCAAACTTGGTCTGCCTTAGCTCTCGAACTTTGCTTGTTAACAAACTATTTGCTCTTAAACAGCTGTTTTGTGGTTATTTACATATTCTCAAGCCATTGTTGGTATACACAGTACCATTTTTGTTAGATTGCTAACATTTAGTCTTAGCTACTTCATCATTCCTAGCTAGTTATTACAACACTGTCTCCCACATTTTTGCTAACCTATCTTACAAATTTAACCATACCAGTACCACTAGTGACACATACTTTTAGCTTAGACCCTTCCATCAACAATCACTGCCCTAACCTGAACTATTACTTTCAGTACTTAACCAGCCCTACCACTACCACTGTAGGCACTTATCTTCAAACTCCATATTTCTTCCAGGTTTACCCATGCCATTTACAATCCCTGCACCTCCAGAAAATTCTACCAGTAATCATATAAACTTAACCTACTTGCATTGATCCCTGAACGTATCAGGACTCTTATTTCACTACATTAACCAAGTGCTTATTGCCACAGAGCTATGAGCTTATCCTTTCTTTCAGCTGACCACTCTGTTGGCATTAGGCATTCTGAAGCAGTGTACAAACTGCATCATGTTTGCTTATGACCAACTATCCCTAGATTCTTCCAGCAATACCTGTCAGATATGCATTTACTTATTAGATTTAGAGGCATGCCTGTCTCCTACCACCACTGTCAGGAAGCAATCTCATACCACTGCACCTGGATTTGCTGAGGTAGTCAAGCACCAATGAAGGGGACTGCAGCCATCTGGAGATGCACCTGTACCTACATCCTTATACAGTGCTGGAGTGAGTGATCATAACTGCCGGCCTGAAGTCCCAGGGTCTTATAGTTTCTAACACTAAAATTGTGACTTCAGATGATTTCAGTATAGGACACACTGTCATAGCACTTGCCAGACTGGATATGATGACAGTTACTGTGACCTGTCTCTAATGCTAGGGATACGTCACCATCCTAAATATAAGTATGACCTTGTTATTGTCCATGTTAGAATTACTTTAAGTAGTCGACCCTAAAAAAGATGGAATAAGATACTCATGTCTCAAAGAAGGATAAACCACTAATGCTTATCAGTATTCATCCTTCTCCAATATTGATGCCTAAATTCAAAGGTAAAATAATTAGCTAGAGTAATCTGATTATGAATTGGTGTAATTTAATGGTATCCATTGTGTGTATGCCTGGGAACAAATGGTCCCTGCTTTGTCAGGGTTACACTGCACCTCTCAGAACATGGTATTCATATACTGGCTAGAATTTTTGCTTTCCCCATAGTTCCTTTTTAAGCAATACTCAACCCGTGAGCCTACCCACATAGTAAATTCCAGGTAAACAATACCTGGGCTGTGCTTCTCAGTAACAGAAGCTTAAACAGCTATATGGTAGAGCTTCAACTTCATTTTACTCATGAAGACCTCCATATCTGCATAACTACTGAAGCATAGTTTCAGAACAAAAGCACCCCCTTGTTGCCAGGGTATTGTGCATGCACTTAGAACCACTGGAGACTATTGAGTTGCATCATGTTTGTTGGGTATCCCTATTGATATCAATCTAGATCATTTTGGGGTGATGCTGTATCTCAAAAAAACATGGCCTACGGATAACCATAGTTCTCTCTCCTTGTCTCCGATGGAGCATGTGGATATTTAGATCAACTTGAAAACCTACCCTTCAAGCCTATTACTAGTCCTATAGGACACTTTGATTACACCTAGATATACCTAGAGATTCTTTGCCTTTGAGAAGAAACTTCTTGGAGCAAATTATTCCTGCTCTTACCAGGAGTATTAATCTCCTTGACCTTTTCCATACAAATTGCTCCTCCTCATTTTCCACCACACTTGTCTCCACCTCCCTGGTAAAATCTAATCACATAACTGTTACCCTTACCCTCAGTACAAGCTTCCCCATCCATAAGAACCGTACAGTATTTGGAGATTATTCCAAAACCAACTTATTACTACTTACAGATGTGCTGGACAAACAAAACTGACAAATTCCACTGAACAAACCCATTCCATGATACCACCTTTATGTCAGTGCACTCCTCAGTGTTATTCTGTGTTATGAACAAACCCATTCCATAATGTCGCCTTTATGTCAGTGCACTCCTCAGTGGTATACTCTGTTGTGAACAAACCCATTCCATGATGTCGCCTTTATGTCAGTGCACTCCTCAGTGGTATACTCTGTTATGAACAAACCCATTCCATGATGTCGCCTTTATGTCAGTGCACTCCTCAGTGGTATACTCTTTTATGAATAGTTGTAGAGAAGAGGCCATTCCCATCAGCCATAAGAATAGCAATACACTTAAAAATAAGCCACGCATGATAGGGCACCTGTTTAAATTAACTCTATAGGAAGAAGTAATTCTTATGACTCTTTGAAATACAGTTCCCTGTCCCATACTATAAAATCAACTTAAACGTGTCATGCAACACCTTTGGATGTACAGTTAGTGAGTGCAAAGCCAGTAATGAACTTAGAACTGCCTCTGTGACCAAGCACAATGACAAAGTTTTCTTTAGCTACATTAGGAAATTTAAAACCTAGTTGTTTCTAAACTTACCTCCAATGGTGTATCCCATTCTGACATAAAAATTACAGTTAATATCTTTGTTGATCAGTTTAGCCTCGACATCAAGTTTCCCCACACATCCCATCTCCCCTGTAATTTCCTTCTGATTATACCATGTGATCACCCTTAATTGAGAATCTTCTATTCTTTCTAAAACTAAGAAACACTTGCACCTTGGGTCCTAATAATATCCCAGGCTGTTTTCTTGCAGGTATGAAAAAGCACACTGCTCAGCCTCTTCTAATTCTGTTTAACATTTGTCTCTCCATTGGCTGTGTGCCTGAAACTTGAAAAATAACAACAGCGGTTCTCCTTTACAAGGGCGGCCCAGTAACTGTAGGACTATCAGGATCACCAGCATCATGTGCAACACCATGGAATGCATTATCACTGAATCGTTTAAAAGAAAACAGCTAACCTCCAGATCCTTGACTTCAGTAAGTTTGGAATTGGTAAGGGTGGGCCTGTGACATGGACACAGCAGCTTTAAATGAATACCAAACTCACTGTACTGCTTACATTCACCGTGATAAAATCTTTAACAGCATTCCTCGTGAACATTGTAAGCAAACTCTCTACTCAGTGTTTTTCTGTATATTGTCAGCTAAGTTATTTAAAGAAAAGCTCACATAATTCAAATATGGATGATCTCCTCTAGCCATAAAAATATTGCTAGCTATGTCCCACAAGCTTATGTCTTAGATCCCCTCCTGCTTGGCATTTGCTTCTCAGAGGACAAATCATGCATCCAAAGTCCATGAAAACCAAGTTTGCAGATGATTGCAATTTTGTTGTGGTTGCCAACTCACCCCATGATCTCCCATTCTCCAGCAACATCTAGATCAGATGTACACCTGGTACACTAATCAAAGTCTCCTAAATGCTAGGAAGTGTAGCATAGTTACTGTTGGTAAGACGTCTCTCCCTTCCTCCTATCATATCACTGTTTTTCCTCTTAAAATAGATCCCATTATTACAGACCTGGGTATCCAGATTGACAGTGAGCTATCTTTCAACCAGGATGTCTCAGCTGTGATCAGAAACTCCTGCCTCACACAGCTTATCTGGTAGTTGGCGCAGAGGTTAAGGCTGTCAGCTGTTGCCTCTGTGGTACAGGCTTTGATTCCCTCAGCCATTGTTTGCCTACAGATGACCTTGAGAAGTCACTTAACCAGACACTGCTACCAGGTTGTCAGTGAAAAGGGGCTGTGTGTCCTGCGGTCCTACTTGGTTAACAAATAGGTGTTATCATTATTACTTGTCATGACATCACTTCTAGATCTAAGGATGTGCTTGTCACCATTTACTCCTCTCTCATCAAATCTATTACAGTATACAGTGTGACCTTTGGAATTTATACCATGTAAAATTTGAAAGATCCCAAAGTCTCCTAGCTAAGAAAAATCTCTAGTTTAAGTCACTCTGGCTATCTCAACAGGCTAAAATTTTTATTCATCTGTTCAGGCTTTTACAGGATCTTATTTGAGAATATTTGCCTAGCATTTCATATTATGAATGATCCTTTACCTTTTGATTTACTTCACCTTCATAAATCAAACAGGTCAACTCATACCTGCTCTATTCCTAGAGTAAGATCAACAATACCTGTTGGCATGATAGCTTTCTTACCCATTGCATCCCCCACCTTTTGGAATAGACTCACTGTTCATATCAAGCAGAGTACCTCCAAGAAAACATTTAAAGAAACCTTGACACTGCATAGATAACCATAAATTCATGTCAGGTAATGATCTGCTATCCAGAGGGAACTTGCCTCTCCTCATCATTCATTGCAAGAGTGATGTGGCTGGGCTTCTCAGTGGCCTTCCAGCCCTCAGCTTCATATAACTCTATGAAAATATTTCATCTCATTGTGGTAATTTAGAAATCCATGAAGTATGGATTCATGCTGAGTGTCTTTTGGCTGAGATGCAACTTCAACTATCATGTAAGCATTATTTTTTTATAATGTATCTTAAAAGTATGAATCCTTCATAAGGAATCGAATTAGATTATTACTGTGCGTGCATGCTTTTGTTACACTACACACATACTGTATTTAATTATTGATGAAACTCATGTTCAAAGATAAGATTCTAATTGACAGTCTGATACAAAAACTTATGTTTCAGATGCTGAGAATAGAATGTATTGTGGAAAACATCTGATCATCTTCAGACCAAATGTTTAACAATTCCTCTACAGAACAAATTTTGATGAAATCTGTAGCTCTGTCATTTAGCAAGTTCAGCATTTCCTAAGTCCAGTCTTCTGAACCTTGTACCGTTCAGATTCATTGAAGTACACTTCGGTCATTTATGCTTTTGTGTGACATACAAGAACCTTTCAAACTCCCAGGCTACCGCTAAATTATTTTAAACAATTAAACCAAACCTTTCAAATATTGTACTGACTTTGTACTTGCTACACTGCTCACAGACTTTGTAGCTATCATGTTGTTGAAGGAAGATTTGAAGAGTAATAGTGTTACCATTTAGGAGTAACCAAAACTATTGATAATCATATGATCTATACAGGAACTGGGTACAAGAAAGATGAGCTAAGAGAAAAATATGGTACCATTAATTATACCGTAACTTATTATTCAGTTATACAAAAATAAAGTCCTTTTAATATTGGGTAGCCCAGTGAGTCTTCATCCCATCCCTCTCAACCATTATTTTTAGTGATGGATTACAGAATGACATCACATGCACCTGGTCATTTGACTTCTGGTTCCCATGTCCCCCCCCCCCCTTTGGCTAGAAGCTGTCAGGATGTTGCACATATGTGTCAATAATACACACACATAGAGTCTTGCTAACATCTGCTGCAGCTCCTGGAAGTCATAAAACAATTTCAAACCTCCAGCCATTCCAGAGTAGCAATTAGTTCACCCCAATGACAATGCAGGAAGCGTCCTAGTACAGACTGCATTGAGAACTGTAAGATACAATCTTTGTGGTCTAAGCCAGGTAATTTAATTTCAAACTATTTCCAAAGTTTGAGATTAACATCTTCTCTTCCAGTAGCCTCTGTTAAAATGTATACATTTAAACAGTTACAATAATGTGTGTATTTCTTTTTCTGTCCAACAGGGTACACTGTTGGTACATTTTTAATACAAGCAGCTTTACAAATATATTTTTCAATACTGGCATCTGTACAAATCTGTTTGATATATGAATGACATATAATTCTTTACAAAATTCCAGCTAGCTGTGCTGGCATATGTTTCACATCCAGTACCCTACTTCTGCTGGCACAGCTGGCAATACTTCACATCGTCATGGGGAGGAGAACAGGTTATCATGAGATAGACTCCTGAGATTAAGGTAGAAAGTTTTATAGTGTATTGGAAAAATGATTTCAAAGGGTGAAGGCACTTTAAATCTTTGGATTTAGGAAGGATGGACAGAGGTGAGGGTTGTTATCATGAGAATGTTTTGAGAGAAATTATCCTTGCATAAATCAGAATAGCTAAGATTTGAACAATTAAAAAAGTAAGGATTATAAGCTTGTTAATTGGAGAAGGAATCATGACATGCTCCAAGAGTAATCTGTTGTAGGAGGTAATGGTCAGAACATTGAAACTACAGTAGATAACCTTTGTTATAGTCATGTGTGTAAAATTCTGGTATGTCAGAAATATGTACACGTAATAACAAATCTGAAGATTAAATGGAAAGCAGGTGAGGGTATGGAGTCTTCACTGTCAGACTTCATATCTGATGAGTGTTGAGCTATTTGAAGTCAGTATCAGTAGGATTGTACTATGCATTGATGGTTTATGAAACCAATGATACTGAAGCGCTCATGGAATGTAGGAGGTGAAAACTGTTAATGATACATGGAAGAAGTGGCCAGAATGATAGGTATATTTGGGACTGTGTAAAAATTAAAGAATTGCATTTGATGTGTTCCAAGAAACAGGAACTGATTATATGGAAAACAGATGCTAATTGTGACATTTAGTATTGAAGGTAAGACTATGGGTAGAAAAAAAATTGTAACTGATATACATGCAGATGTTCGTCAGAAGTGTTATAGAGAAGAGATGAAATGGTCAGGTAATATCAAAAAGTGAGTTTGAGAGAAGGATGTGAGAATATACAGTAGGGTTTGATGAGCTCAGATACAAAGGATGCAAATGGACAGAATATGAGACAGATGCTGTCAGTTGATAGAGACATAATGGGTTCAACAAAGGTAGATACATATAATAAAGTAACTCTTGAGATCAAAGTAATTGCTGATTTACTGAATGCTTGAAAGTTTTTGTTTAAAACTGTGACATTTATATTATATGTACATGATGTATTGTGTTTGTGCTTGTTATTTATGTGTGAAATCACTTTAAAAAAGGAAAATAGAGATAGTGAGTAACATGCGTGAAGATACTTTTCTTCACAATGAAAAGTCGTGTAAATCCGTTTTGCAAGTTATGCTATGTAGTTGATGTTGCGTTTAGACAGTGAGATTCATAAAGTCACACCTGCAATATTATTGATTTGAACACACTGATAATAGGGAGTCATTTCTATTTGGGATATACAGTGGTGTAGGACGTAACAGAATATAAACTGTAATTCTGATAATACTGTATTATATTTTTAATGAAGGAGGCATTCAGAACTTGGCCAATTGCAAAATATTTCTAGGCTGTACAGACATTTGTTGTGATTATAGGTGTTTCTTTGTCCTCTTTTTCATCTACTGTGCTTCACTGATGGGGATGTGGGCTGCTACGCTTTCAAGAGCTGCATTAGTGCCTGGCACCCTTCCTGTGGATGCTGGGTGCAGGTTTCTTTGTATAACTTTGGGTTATACCTGGGTACGCAAACCATTCAGTGCCTGATAACTCAACTTTACATCTACTAAGTTTGTGTGGAGCTCCAACACCCATGGAAAATGAATGAATGAAAGAAAGAAGGAAGGAACAGAGTACAGTTTATCAGAGCAATAACTAGGGAAGGGTGAAAGAGGCAGCTCCACCGAGAAGAAGTTGTTAGCAGGTATGACTGACAATACCATTTGGTTGGAAGTGTAATGGCAGTATTGCATTCATTTATTCATTATCAACATGACAGCATTCATTCTTTTAAATAACTGTGACTTTTTAAATGAATCAATGTGTGTGTTTCACTCATTTGGTGCTCTGTAACTGCATTGCTGCGTTTCAGTGGTAATTTGTGAATACAAAGGAGTATGTGCACGTGTTTTTTTTTTATTTGGTTCAAGTTGGGCACCAGTCTTGAGGACTGCCTAAGGTGCCAGTTTATCTAGCTACTGCTAGTTTATAAGTATCATGCAGTAACATCTTAAATACTTTTACTATTGTTTGGAAGACTAGTACAGAAGATGTGAAATATCCTTCCCTTCCTTTTCACTCATCATCTTTTAACCTGATAAGCTCAGTTGTACTGTTTTTTATCTGTGTTGCAAATACTATCTGACAGGCTTTAATATATATATGCACAATTCATTTTATTATGCCTCTGAAATCAAAAAGTACAGAGTATCACAGCATAATTCCATAAAAACTCAGTCTTCTACGTGTGACGCTCCTCTCCTGCTTTTTATTCCTCTGGTCTTGATTACAATATTTAGATCTTATTTGTTGGTTAATACTGTTTACTTTTCCATGATGCTCGTTTTCTCCTGTTATGTCTTAATTCTGCATGTATTTTTATTTGTATTCTCACACAAGGTTCTTTATGTTGATCATTGAATAACAAAGGTCTCAACATCTGCTGTGTTAATATGTTATAGGTTCATAGGTAAGTACTAGGCTATCTGCCCGAGGGCATATGTAAGCCTAGCCAGAATGTGTTGGCTTTCGCCACCCCCTTAGATTAGTTCCCTGTGCCTCTGTCCAGCAGAGGTATTAATTCCCTGTGCCTCTGTCCAGCAGAGCCACTGCAGTGATTCCCGGGGTAAATTTTCTGTTTCCCATCCACTCGTCAAGGTTTCTGTTGAAGAGTGTTAGTGAGGGGCTCTGCCTAATGTAGATTGGAATCCTGTTCCAAAGCATGGGGAGTCTCTGGGACAGGAATCTATCCCTCCAGCAGTTCCCAACTTAGAAGGATGTAAGCTACCTGTCCTGCCACAACAATGCAGTCCACAAACCTTCTTAATGTAAAACAACTGGTCTGAAGCCCAAGTGCTTAAACCAAAAGGCTTAGAATAACAGTTACAACTGAATCAGGCTGCTACCAAGCAGTAATAACTGCAGCAGAATAATACAATTGAGTACTTTTAAGAAGAAGCACAAGCAAAATAAGGTAATAAAGTGGGAAGAAACACAATTACAGTGAAAGGAAATGAATAAAGTGCAATTTTTTTTGTAACAATAGAAAACGAGTAAACTGATTTAAACAAATTACCCAATTAACCAGTAAAAAAAGCTCAGAACTGAGCCCTATTCCAGCAGTCTTCAGTCAGACAAGTTCTAACCTCACACTCCTGCCACTAGGGTGCAGAGGAACCTTCTCCAAAATAGATGGCCTGGATTAGTGCACAAGTTATACAAACAAAGCTTGATTCAGCAGGCCTGAATCTAGTCTATGCTACAGCAGACAAGGTGCACCAATATCAGAAAAACAGTTCAAATAAGCAGGCACAGTAAACTTTTGGCCAGAAATTCCCAGCTCAGAAGGACAGAAATTAGCATCTCCTCCCTCAAGAGTGCAAACCACAAACCTTAATGTAAAATAACTGGCCTGGAGCCCAAGTGCTTAACCAGAACTGATACACTTTTAGAATAACAGACACTGAGTCTTCAGTCAGCAATTCCCAACTTAGAAGGATGTAAGCTACCTGTCCTGCCACAACAGTGCAGACCACAAACCTTCTTAGTGTAAAACAACTGGTCTGAAGCCCAAGTGCTTTAACCAAAAGACTTAAAATAACAGTTTCAATTTAATCAGGCTACTACCAAGCAGTAATAAGTGCAGCAGAATAAACACAATTGAGTACTTTTAAGAAGAGACAAAAGCAAAATAAGGTAATAAAGTAGGAAGAAACACAAATATAGTAAAAGCAGGTAAAGTGCAAATTTGTTTATATATATATATATATATATGTATATGTGTGTGTGTGTGTGTGTGTGTGTGTGTAAAACAATGGAAAACAAGCAAACTGATTTAAACAAATTACCCAATTAACCGATAAAAAAGCTCAGAACTGAGCCCTGTTTCAGCAGTCTTCAATCCGACAAGTTCAGGGCCTAAGTGGGTATGCCTACTCAGATGTTCTCTCTGTATTAGGCAGGATGAGCTAATGAGACTAGACTAGGATAGAGCTGGGACAGGGCTGAACAGATGGGAATGGTAGGAGTGTCTGAAATCAAAATATGATCTCACTGTACGTGGTTTTGTGTGCAAATGAGATGGGCCTAGGAGGAGTGCTCAAACACAAATTTACAGGGGGGCGGTCAATTCCAAAGCCACCAAAATTAATACCAAAACAAGAACAGGGAGAGTGGGTGGGGAAACTAACTGCAGACACAGAGAGAACTCACAATTTTCAGTGAACAAATAAATAATGCAGTACTATTTGTAACACAATATTCAATGAAACAATAAAACAAAAAAAAAAATGCCGTACTATCTTATAACACTGCAAGTTTGTACTTAGCTTGTAATAAAGTTGTTGCAGCTCAAGTATGCAACTATTCAGCAGAAATGTTTTGTAGCTGTCCTTTTCATATGTGTATTTTTTTTTCACATTTGTTTATTTTAAATAGACTAATTAGTGCTCCTATAAGGTCTTGTTGTGATTTAGTGCACAATAGTGTCTTCTTGTGATTTTGGTAAACTTGTTTTATTTTCTGATAAAATTCAGATTTGATAGGGGGTGCTGTTGAGCTAAAAATACTATGGTGTAATAATTTTCTTATTCTGATCACAGCATTGAAATAAATTCAAATTTTCATATAGAAGAAGGGAGAGTTTATAGCGATTTTAGTTGAAAGTCATGAGGTTAGTGTGTAAAGAATTGGAAGATTTTCTTTAGCAGTGAAGATGTAGAATGGAAATTAGAATGTGCCTTTGAAAAGTTGCACACCCTGATAGTCACTGTGAAGGCCATGAGGGAGCAATCTGTGGTAATGAAAGAAGTATAAAGAAGTCAGAGACATTTGTTGTCAGGAAAGAAGCTTTGTGTAAATTAAGGCATGAGGTGGCAACTCTAAGATTGGCAGGAGGTGCTAGAATACCAGATGAGGAGGGAAAATTTTTGGATTTATGACGTGCGCAAAGATTCATATATTACAGATTCATAGGTATTCCAAGGCCACTGAGTTTTACGACTTTGTATTCCTTGCCAGTTCCCACCCTCAGGCTGTACCTCCTTTCACCTAGAGGGCCAAACCAATCAATTCTGGAGTAAAGTTTTGGCTACTCATCCAGTCATGTAATTTATATTTAAAGGACGATAGTGAGCCATACTGCTTAACATGCAAGAGAAGTTTATACCACAGGCTTAGAAGGTGGTGGGTTATAAACCTGTCCCTCCATCGTGTTTTATTTATCTTTTCGTGAAGACATAGGCCCTTAGTTGTAGCACTAGTGGAGCTATTGGACTTGCAGAGAAACAGGAGGTCCAGCACAATTGGGTCTCTAATGATGTGCCAAGTGAGACAGAGATCTTCCCTCGAAAGACTGTAATACTCTGAATAAAGGGATAGATCTTCCAGTTTCTCTAAGTAGCTCTGCAAAGGCAGTGAAGAAATGGATCCTGTTGTATTTGTGGGAAGATTAACTGTCTAAATTACTGAAAGAGCTAGCGGAACTAGACAGTCTAACAGTTAGAGCTCCTAGGGTGGGTGTCATTCAGTGGCGTCTCTCAGGCTGTTAGCAGTTGTATTGCACATTTGTCTTTTTGAATTCCTGCACCTTTAAAATAGCTGCTAATTAGTGCTTTGCTGTATGCTGTTTGACTATGAATTACAGCGCATCTCTTGCAGTAAAATGGGTTGCCAGATACATTTTCAATAACAAGAGTTTCAAGGGAAGAGAAATTTACCGTTGAAAGTGAAATGGCTGTCAGTGTTTTCACTGCAGAATTTGAAATAAAAGTTTTAAATTAAACACAAATCTCTCATAATTGTAAATGTACAGACGAAAGTAGTGTGCACAGTGACAGGTTTGAACAGTGTTTCATAATTGGGAGACGGCCAAGTAATGGGATATTGGTTTAAGTGGCAGGGGCCCCAATCAATTACACTGCCCAGGGCCCCAAGTGACCATAATCCAGCTCTGCAAGCCTTACTAGATGCATGTTGTTATCTGGTTATAAAGAATAGTTATTGTGTATTTTTATTAATAAAGACTTGAACTCCCTTACATGTAACTGTTACAAGAAATCTGCTTGTACTGTAAGCTTTCTAGAAACTGCTTCCCAAATGTATAAACTGGAGCTGTCTTAAAATTCACTTTTATTGTATGTCATTATAAGTCAGTGAATATATTGCTATTAACTGCTGTTTCACAGACCTCTCAACTACCCGTTTTGGAGTAACATTCCTATTTTCATGCCTGATTTAAGATGCCCCTATTTTTGGTGGTATGTCCCTATTTTCAGGCTTGGTTTATCCCTTCATACAATTTTCTAAATCTCTCTCATTACTTGAGATTTTTGAAGCTATCTAATACACAGAAAACTTTACTAAGTGACCAACATACTTGTGGCAACAATAATTTAAAGAAAGGGGACCTGTATCTTGTAACTCCCTTCTTCTGAAGCACTATAAAGGGCCTTGTGTGATAAAATTTTATGATACACTTCATTAAGGTCAACAGACTGACAACATGCTTGTATTTTTTCATAATTTTTTGTCACTCTCTGTTTTTTAAATGTGCTTCGGAGTAGTGTCCCAAATTCCTATTGGAAGAGGAAAAACGTGTGTGCAATTTGATATTCAAAGTTCATGCTAATTAGATATGTGTGTGTATATATGTATATATATATATATATATATATATATGTATATATATATATATAAATATATATATATAGATATATATATATATATATATATATATATTTATATATATTTTTTTTTTAGCTGAATATTTGTATTTTTCAAAGGCCTTTGTCACAATTTAAAGTATTTGCATGCTCAACGTTATGGTTCAATTTTTTTCAAAATTCATTGGTAGGCAGTAAAGTAATCCACTTAGAACAAGCGAACATGGTACTTGTTCCATGTAAAAGTGAATTTTCACCTCTGAGTTTACACTGTAATTTGAGGGAGGAACTCAAGTCAACTCACTAGTGTTATTTCCAGGAAATACATGGTGTTTAGAGTATTTATGTATGCATGCATATATGTGTGTTTGTGTGTGTGTGTGTGTGTGTGTGTGTGTGTGTGTGTGTGTGTGTGTGTATATATATAGAAACACTTTATAATCACAAAATACTGAAGTGTCGAATTTCAGTATCTCGAGACTATAAAGTTCGAAGTTTTGAAATAGTGAAAGTGCATAATCGCAAATTTGAATATCTCGAATTCGCGGTTATGGTTTTACGCTACATAATGTCCTGGGTTGTATGTGGATGGTATGAGGTGCCGTGTGGTGGATTTAGGTGTAATGTCAGGTAAGTGAGTGTTTTGTAAGGGTTTTGAGTGTATGTGAGTGTGCTGATATGTGTGATGTGTGTGTGTGTGTGGGATTGTAGAATGTGTGTGTGAGTTTGCTTTTGTTTTCTGTTTGTGCAATCTCGGAGTTAGTATATATAAGTAGGGCGTGTGGGGGTGCAGGGGGGCTTGCACCCCTGCTTATTTGTGATGTAGGTTTGTGAATGTGTGTTGTTTTGTTTGTTTATTTTGTGGTGTTTGTGTTGTGGTAAATGTGTGGTCCGGTGTTTGCTGTGTTTTTGGTGTTTTAAATTTTGCGGTTTTGGGCTTTCGGTGTTGTATGGATTCGATTTCATGGTCTTGAAAAAATTGAAATTCGGGATTTTCATCTTTCGAGATTATGAAGTGAATCTATATATATATATATATATATATATATATATATATGTATATGTGTATATATACATATATATATATATATATATATATATATATATATATATATATATATCTATATATAAAAACTGCGGTGGTGGTGCTGCAGTAGCGTTGTCGCCTCACAGTAAGACGTCCTGTTCGAGTCTCAGCTAAAGCGTCTTCTGTGTGGAGAAATGCGTGAATGGGCGTACATTCGTTGAAGGTTGTGTGTCAGGGCTGGCAACCCGGTACGTAAAAATCTACTGCCAGTCATTAGCGGACCAGAGTTCCGCTGTGGCGACCCCTAACTGGGAAAAGCCAAAAGATACAACAACATATATATATATATATATATATATATATATATATGTATGTATATATATATATATATATATATATATATATATATATATATATATATACACAATTATAGATACAGATATATAAGTTGTCTGCAAGGAGTGTGTGTTTGGTCAACAGCTGTTTTTTTTTATGACTGATTAAGCAGTTGGTCGACAGGTGTCTGAGATCGCACAGTTCTTGAGGTTGGGAAACATGCCCTTACCCAGTGTTTATGCAATCTCAGAGTTAGTATGTATAATTAGTAGTAGGTGAAGGGGGTGCAACAATGTTTTTATTTGTTTTTTTGTATGTACTTTAAATTTTACATGATGTGCCGAGGTTGTTTCTCAGTACATGCCTAGTTGTGTATTGACATCAGTATTTTGGACATTAAAAAGATATTTGGGGTTCCACTCTTGGAATTTCAGTTATTTATTTCTGAGAATCAAAACACTGTGCCATATGCCAGATGTAAAACAGTGACATAAGTTAAATATCAGGTCATTTACTTCAACCAACAGCTGTATTTCTCAAAATACATCAAGCTTCACCACAGTGAAAAACTTTTCTAAAGCAAACTTCACCTTACTTAAGTCAGAGGTGGTAAGTTTCACAGCCCCCACACTAAAGGATAACACTGCCCAAGATGCAGAATCCTTTACAATTGCACTTTATGAGCACCTACAAGGATGCATGGATCGTGCCATCCCTAGCAAAACCAAGAATCACTCCCCTAAGAGAACGAAACCAGTCTGGTGGACCCCTGCCTTAAACAGGTTATACAACAGAAGGAGGAAACTAGTTCAGAAAAAAAGCAGATTCCAAGAAGGAAAGACATCCCTGATCAATATCAGTAAGAAACTAAGATCCCTCATAAAATCATCCAAGGCTAACTTCGAAAGAAAAATAGCCAAGGATTCGAAAGATAACCACAAAGCCTTCTTTAACTATGTTAAGAATCTAAGTGGCAACTCGCAGATATGCTCTGAGCTAGTGCAAAATAGTACAAAATATACTGAACCTACTGATATTGCCAACATCCTGGCAGATAGACTCAGTGCAAACTTCACCACCCTCTCACTTTCAAAAGGGCCCACAACAATACCGGAAAAGTGTAGTGTCCCGGAAATCACAGAAGCACAGGTGAAAACAGCCCTTTCAAAAGCCAAAAACACAGCATCAATGGGGCCAGATGGTGTCCCAGGCTGCATCTTGCACGAACTACATAACGAACTAACACCCCACCTAAACACGCTGTTCAACCTCAGCTTCTCCACAGGCTAAGTGCCCATAGAATGGTGCACAGCAACGGTTATTCCGCTCCACAAAGGAGGGGCCACAACTGACCCTGGTAACTATCGCCCCATAAGCCTGACTAGCCTGGTCTGCAAGGCTATGGAGCGCATCATCATGGAACTCATTAACAAAGACATTGGGAACCTCCAAACACTTGACCCAACCCAGTTCAGCTTTGTTAAGGGTAGATCATGCCTACTAAACCTGGTTGAATTCTTCAAGACAGTCACCAAGGCCATAGACGATGGAAAGGTGGTTCACACAGCCTACCTTCACCTCTCCAAGGCTTTCAACACCATTCCCCACTCAGGTATTACAGAAAAACTCACCAGCCTGAACATAAACCCCTACGTCATGAGATGGGTTGCCAACTGGCTTACAGACAGAACTCACACGGTAAGAGTAGCGGGCTCCAGGTCCGACTCTAAACCAGTCACAAGCGGTTTTCCGCAAGGCTCGGTCTAGGGACCCCTACTGTTTGGCATATACTTCTCAGAAGTACAGGCAAACACAGGAGGACTATGGCTAACCAAGTTCGCCGATGACTGCAAACTGGGAGCCATAATTGACTCTCCGGCTGACACGGACATCCTCCAAAAGGGCCTTACTGAGACGGACACCTGGTGTCAAAGTCATGGCCTCAAGCTAAATGCCAAAAAATGCATAGTCATCCCATTTGGGAAAAACAAAACACCCATGAATTAACACATAGGTAGCAGCCCCCTTAATACAGAAGAGGTAATAAGAGATCTGGGGACCCAGGTAGATAGTAATCTCTCCTTTGACAATCATATTGCCAAAGTAGTTAGGAAATCCTTCTATGTGGCCCATCTAATTACTAAGGGGTTCGCATCTAGAAATAAAGAGGTTATAGTGCCCCTCTACTCGTCACTCATCAGACCCATCATAGAGTACAATGTCCCATTTGGGATGTACATCACAAGACACTTCCAACAGCTGGAAAGACCACAAAAGTACCTCACCAAGAGGATTACTGGCCTCAAACATATGTCCTATGCAGCCCGACTGAAAAAACTCCGGCTGTACTCAGTGGCATATCGCTTACTCAGAAGTGATCTCTGCCTGACTTACAAAGCCATGTCCAACTCAGAATTGATGGACATTCTCCACCTAAAGAAATTCAGGTCACTGCAAGCCAAGCGCTCTAGTGAGCTAAACCTCGCCACAACGATAAATAGAACATGCTGGAGGGATAGATTCCTGTCACAGAGACTCCCCATGCTTTGGAACAAAATTCCTAACTACATTAGGCAGAGCCCTGCACTAACACTCTTCAAGAGAAGCCTTGACGAGTGGATGGGTAATAGAAAATACACCCCTGGGATCACTTCATTGGCTCTGCTTGACAGAGGCTCAGTTAATTAATCAATGGGGCAGCGAAAGCCGACACACTCTGGCTAGGCTTATAAATGCCCTCGGGCAGATAGCCTAGTACCTACCTATGAACCTATGAACCTAAATATGGAAAAAAGTGGATACCATGTAGCCTGCAGTGTGCTATAACTGGAGATAGGCTTTCTGAACACTCTTGGGGCAGTGGATGGTGCAAAGGATAAGGCACAGAACAGATAATGTGATCCAGACATATAAAACCTTAAGAAACATCTGAAGCCTTAATGGATAGGAATGTGATAGACTACCAAAACTTTTCAAATGGGGAAGAAGGAGTAAGAGATTGTGTTGTGAAAGCATCTTGAACTTCAGTACTATCATAAACTAGTTTAAGAAAAAAGGTCCATAACTGATCTCCATGCATTTTCTTTCTTTGTCATCAAAAACATTCTTGAGTGAAAACCACTTCCCCACTGGAAAAGAGAAACTATTTCTTTTAACCTCCTGGTAAAGCATGCGCTGTAGGACAGTAGGGAACAGAAGGGTTTGATCTGGCGAGCATGAAATAATTCCCTGCAAAGGAGTAATCTTTTCTCACTGCTATCTGTACCCCTGCTGAATCAGTCTCGGAACCCATTTGTCTGAAACAGCCTGTTGCAAAGACAGAAATGGAGATTCAGACTTTCTGGAAGGGATAAGAGTCTGCCAGGGTGAGAGGGAGGACAAGGCCCCTTACATAGTCATTCTGACTTATTTTGACTATTCTTTGTCCTGAGGGCTTAGGGAACCTCCCCACCATTGTTTTTTTTTTTAATGTCTGCTTACCAGCAAATAGCTGAGACTGTTTGTTTTGTTTATTGCCACAGTTGGAAAAGGGACTAAAAAAACCCTTGGAAAATTTAGAGAAGAAGGGATAAAAAAAATCTGAGAGGTTCCCTGTATCAGCTTAACTCTCTCATCACATTTTTGATAACTTGCAGCAGTGGGACCAAAATCTCTATCCAAAGGTGAATTTAAAATCTCAGTTTTACATCCTCTAGGAGCTTCTGAGGATGAAGCCAACAAAACCTCCTGGACACAGTACCAGCAGCAATCTCAATGGATGTAGTATCTACAGTCATGAGCACACTTTAAATGAGTAGTGATCTACAAAATAAAATAAACCAAACCACACAGAGCAGATTTTTCCTCACAGGAAGGAACTGCAACTAAAACAATCCTCATATTTTCACAATTAGGTTCATAGGTAGATACTAGGCTATCTGCCCTAGGGCATTTATAAGCCTAGCCCGAGTGTATTTGGCTTTCGCCTCCCTGTTAGATTAACCTACTGTGCCTCTGTATAGTAGGTCACAGAAGGTAGCCCTTTAAGATTAGTTTAACGTGCCTCTGTCGAGCATGGACGCAGAAGAGATCCCAGGGGTGAATTTGCGATTTCCCATCCACGCGTCCAGATTTCGCTTGAAGAGGGTCAGCGAGGGGCTATGTCTAACATGAATTGGTATTTTATTCCAGAGTGAGGGGAGCCTCTGGGAAATGAATCTGTCCCTCCAGCATGTCCTATTTATTTTTGTGCTGAGGTTTAAGTCCCTGGAGCGTGTATCTCTAAGGGATTTGGATTTTTTGAGGTGGAGCATGTCCATTAATTCTGGGTTAGACATGGCCTTGTACATCAGGCAAAGATTGCCTCTGAGTAGGCGGTAAGCAACTGAGTAGAGCTGGAGTTTCTTTAGTCTAGTTGCATAGGACATCTGTTTGTAGCCCATGATCCTCTTGGTGAGGTACTTTTGGGGTCTCTCCAGCTGCTGCAGGTGTCGGGTAAGGTACATCCCAAAAGGGGCATTGTATTCAATTATGGGCCTGATGAGTGACGAGTAGAGGGGCACAATGGCCTCTCTTGATCTAGATGCGAACCCTTTCGTGATAAGGTGGTCTATATAGAAGGTCTTTCTAACCACTTTGGCAACGTGATTATCAAAGGAGAGATTACTATCTACGTTGCTCCCCAAATCTCTAATTACTTCTTCCGTACTTAATGGATTACCACCTATGTGGTAATTTGTAGGCACTTTGTTTTTCCCAAAGGGGATGACTATGCACTTTTTAGCATTTAGCTTGAGGCCATGGTTCTGGCACAAAGCATCCGTCTCCATGAGACCCTTTTGGAGGATGCTTGTGTCAGCTGGAGAGTTGATTATGGCTCCCAGTTTGCAGTCATCTGCGAACTTTGTCAGCCATAGTCTCCCCGTGTTAGCCTGAACCTCAGAGAAGTATATACCGAATAAGAGAGGTCCCAGAACTGAGCCTTGTGGGACGCCACTTGTAACTGGTTTGGATTCGGACGTGGCACCTGCGATTCTGACCATGTGGGCTCTATCCCTGAGTCAGTTTGCAACCCATCTTGTGATATAGGGGTTGATATTTAAGCTGGTAAGCTTATTTATGATGCCCGAGTGGGGTATTGTGTCAAAGGCTTTTGCGAGGTCCAGGTAGGCTGTGTGGACTACCTTGCCCTCATCTATGGCTTTGGTAACTGTTTCAAAGAAATCAACTAGGTTTAAGAGGCAAGATCTGCCCTTAACAAAGCCAAATTGGGTAGGGTCCAGTGTCTGGAGGCTCCCAATGTCTTTGTTTATGAGTTCCATGATAATACGCTCCATAGCTTTACAGACCAGACTAGTCAGGCATATGGGGCGATAGTTCCCAGGGTCCATTGTCACGCCACCTTTTTGGAGTGGGACCACTGTAGCTGTACGCCATTCTTTGGGTACATATCCTGTAGTAAGGCTAAGTTTGAACAGTGACTTAATGTGAGGGTTCAGTTCTTCTTGGAGCTCGTATAAGACACAGCCTGGGACACTGTCCGGTCCCATAGATGCTGTGTTTTTTGCTTTGGAGAGGGCAGCTTTCACCTGTGCATCTGTGATGTCAGGGAGGTTACATTCAGGTGGGATAAGCATTTGCTCCTTTGAGGGGTGAAGGGGGGGGGGGGGAGAAGTTAGCACAGAATCTGTCTGCCAGGATGTTGGCTATGTCTGTAGGTTCGGTATATTTTGTACCGTTATGCAACAATTCAGAGCATATCTTGGAGTTTCTACCCATATTCCTGACATAACTAAAGAAGGCCTTGTGATTATCTTTAGTGTCTAGGGCAATTTTTCTTTCAAAACTGGCCTTTGATGATTTTATGAGGGATCGTAGTTTCTTGCTAATACTGATCAGAGATGCCTTCCCTTTTTGGGATTTTGCTCTGTCATGTAGTAGCTTCCTCCTTCTGTTGTATAGCTTATTTATGGCCAGGGTCCACCAGACAGGTCTCCTGTTTTTGGAGGAGTGGGTCTTTGTTTTATTTGGGATAGCACGATCCACGCATTCCTGCAGGTGCTCATAGAATGCAATTGTAAAGGATTCTGCGGATTGGGCTGTATTATCCTCTGGCCCAGGGGCTTTGAAGGATTCCACCTCAGTCTTGAGAAGTGTGAAGTTAGCTTTTGAGAAATTCTTTACAGTGATTTCCTTGGCTGGGGGTGGGGACGGGATATGGATGTCCAGGGAAATTAGTTTATGGTCTGATCTTACCAATGAGGGTTTTACCTCTGGTGTGGTACATAGAGCCCCCATGTTGGTGATGACCAGGTCCAATATGTTGTTCCCTCTTGTGGGAGTGGTGACCAGTTGTTCCATCGCGTTGGAGTTTATAAATTCAAGGAACCGTTGGGTGAGGGTGTTTGGGCTTGAGTAGTTTTCCCAGTCAATGTTTGGGTAGTTGAAGTCACCCAATAACATAGTGTTTGGAGAGACCTTCATATTCTCCAGTGTTCTCAGGAATGCCAAGTGGGGTTCCTGTGAAAGTGAGGGTGATCTGTAGCAGGCTACAAACTGAAAGGCAGTTTTGCCCGTTGTTAGTTGCACATGGATGGTTTCCGATGCTTCGTGCAGTGCCACTAACCTGGAGGTGTAGGTATCTTTGATGAATATAGATACTGCCCCTCCTTTTGTGCTTCGGTCCGAGTTTTGGGGCTGGAAAGCATGGTATGAGTTATAACCTGGTAGTGCTGGGGTGCTCTCAGGAGCCTTGAACCAGGTTTCTGTTACTGCACAGACATCGATTTTCTCCATACTGAGGAGAGCCTCGAGCGCATACATCTTGAGGTTTAGACTTCTGGCATTGAGTAGCATTACCTTTAGTTTTTTTATCCTTGGGTTGTCTATGGAGGTGCGGTTGTCCTTTGAGCCTTGCCTAAAAAAGGCACTATGGGGGTGGCAAGAGCCTTGGCCAGTATAAGAAAGCCTAAGGGTGACAGGTGCAAGCCGTCCCTAGCGAAGCAACGTGGCTTGTCGAGCATGTCATCCCAGGGTGACAGACACTGGATCCCCTTTGAATGACACCAATACTTTAGCCAGTTGTTGAAACTGATCATTTTGTCCTTATATTGTGGTATCATTCTTGGTGAGGGCAAGATGCTACTCAAGGTCAGGGTCATACCAGCCTGGGCCACATGATCAGAGAGCTCCTCTATGTCTCTTTTCATGTAGTCCAGGGAGGTAAGTCTCAGGTCATTCACACCAGCATGGACAATGATGGAGTCATATTTGTACTTGCTTTGGAGTGACTTGAGTGCTTGCGTTATGTGGCAGATCCTGGCACCCGACAGGCAGCTTACAGTGACCTTCTCCTTGTTCAGTCAGTGTGCCGGACAATAGAGTCCCCTATAACGAGTATATTTGGTGTGTTGTTTAGCCTTAAGGGCTGTGACTGTGAGGCACACTGACTTTGTGAGATATGTGATTCGTGGGTATTGTTGAGGGGTGGCTGTTGCTTGGATATCTGCTTTGGAGGTCTTTGCTCCTTAGGCAGATTTTTATTTACAGCCTCCGAGTATGTTTTTGTGTGTTTATGTGTTGGGTATGCAGATGCAATAGGTCTATGTGAGACTGGATTTGTGGTGTGGGTGGTTACCTTTTCCTCCTGACTGACTGTGCCAGTCTTGGTTTGAGAGAGCTCTGCCTCCAGTTTGGCTGTGTAACTGCATCTCTCACATGTATTAGAGTTTGTTGGAAGGAGGAGAGGGTTGTCTGTGTACATAAGGCAATTGTAACATTGCCTCAAAATTCCCAGATTCACCAGCTGGACTGGAGAGTAACCCTGAAACTGACCCTTGGACATACCACATTAGTATAGGGAACTGGTTTTTCACTGATCAGATTAGTAAAGGGAACTGATTTTGCACTTGATCAGGAAGAACCAATCGGGAGCCTAGTACTTATGAGTAGTCTAGGAGGGTGTAGTACTTTAGTTAGTTAGTGTTTCCTTATAAGAACTGAGCAAGTGCAGGGCTTTAGAAAGAGAATAGAGTGATTACTTTGAGAGTTTGAACAGTTCTAAGGGAAAAAATGAAGAGCAGACTTTGTGGAGCCTGGAATAGTTTAAACCTGTTTAGGCGGCACTGCCCGACGCTGCTCAGTGCGCAAAACCGAGCAAAAAGAGAGTTGTAGGGTTTTAAGAGAGAGAGATCAAGGAGTTTAGAATTGACCCAAAATGGCCAATAAAACTACAGCTTCTAGGCAGTAACCACTGCTACAGGGACAGGCAGGCTGTTCAGTGTTAACCACTGCCACTGGTGAACACAGAGACTTCCCTTTAGCCCAAGCAAGCACTGGCCTTCTAGAAACTTACAAACAGTTCAGAACAGCAAATCTGTAACTGAACTTTCTTAAATTTCAGAAAGTGGGAAAAAAAACAAGATTTTTTTCTTTTTTTCTTTTTTTGTTTTAGTTTAAAGGTAGCAGAGATACACAAGTAGTAGAATATTCACAACAGTGCAATAAATGACCCCACACTTGAGTGCTAGGCCAAAGTCAGGTGAAATGCAGTTTCAAGAGAAAAAAACGATTTTAAATTACGTGCAACACAGGAAATGCAGTAAACAGGCTCTAGATGTGTTCTAAATACTGTTTCTGATACAGATATAAACTTTAGCAAGCCGGAAAATGCCAAAAAGTAGGCGGCAAAGCAGTAAATCTTAACAAAAAATCAGAAGAAAATAGTTAAAATCACAAAAGTGGCTCATTTTCTTCTCTCAGCGTTTTCTCCCCTTGGTAGGTGCTTCAGCAACAACTAGCAAGCCTGGAAAGACGCCAAAACCATGAGGCAGCCGGGTTTTAAGAGAGAGACATCAAGGAGTTTAGATTTGACCCAAAATGGCCAATAAAACTACAGCTTCTAGGCAGTAACCACTCCTACAGGGACAGGCAGGCTGTACAGTGTTAACCACTGCCACTGGTGAACACAGAGACTTCCCTTTAGCCCAAGCAAACACTGGCCTTCTAGAAACGTACAAACAGTTCAGAACAGCAAATCTGTAACTAAACTTTCTTAAATTTCAGAAAGTGGGAAAAAAGCAAGATTTTTTTTTGTTTTTTTCTTTTTTTGTTTTAGTTTAAAGGTAGCAGAAATACACAAGTAGCAGAATAATCACAACAGTGCAATAAATGACCCCACACTTGAGTGCTAGGCCAAAGTCAGGTAAAATGCAGTTTCAAGAGAAAAAAAACGATTTTAAATTAAGTGCAAGACAGGAAATGCAGTAAACAGGCTCTAGATGTGTTCTAAATACTGTTTCTGATACAGATATAAACTTTAGCAAGCCGGAAAATGCCAAAAAGTAGGCGGCAAAGCAGTAAATCTTAACAAAAAATCAGAAGAAAATACTTAAAATCACAAAAGTGGCTCCTTTTCTTCTCTCAGCGTTTTCTACCCTTGATAAGTGCTTCAGCAACAACTAGCAAGCCTGGAAAGATGCCAAAACCACGAGGCAGCCGGGTTTTAAGAGAGAGAGATCAAGGAGTTTAGATTTGACCCAAAATGGCGAATAAAACTACAGCTTCTAGGCAGTAACCACTCCTACAGGGACAGGCAGGCTGTTCAGTGTTAACCACTGCCACTGGTGAACACAGAGACTTCCCTTTAGCCCAAGCAAGCACTGGCCCTCTAGAAACATACAAACAGTTCATAACAGCAAATCTGTAACTGAACTTTTTTAAATTTCAGAAAGTGGGGAAAAAGCAAGATTTTTTTGTTTTTTTCTTTTTTTGTTTTAGTTTAAAGGTAGCAGAAATACACAAGTAGCAGAATATTCACAACAGTGCAATAAATGACCCCACACTTGAGTGCTAGGCCAAAGTCAGGTAAAATGCAGTTTCAAGAGAAAAAAAACGATTTTAAATTGAGTGCAACACAGGAAATGCAGTAAACAGGCTCTAGATGTGTTCTAAATACTGTTTCTGATACAGATATAAACTTTAGCAAGCCGGAAAATGCCAAAAAGTAGGCGGCAAAGCAGTAAATCTTAACAAAAAATCAGAAGAAAATACTTAAAATCACAAAAGTGGCTCCTTTTCTTCTCTCAGCGTTTTCTCCCCTTGGTAGGTCCTTCAGCAACAACTAGCAAGCCTGGAAAGACGCCAAAACCATGAGGCAGCCGGGTTTTAAGAGAGAGACATCAAGGAGTTTAGATTTGACCCAAAATGGCCAATAAAACTACAGCTTCTAGGCAGTAACCACTCCTACAGGGACAGGCAGGCTGTACAGTGTTAACCACTGCCACTGGTGAACATAGAGATTTCCCTTTAGCCCAAGCAAACACTGGCCTTCTAGAAACGTACAAACAGTTCAGAACAGCAAATCTGTAACTGAACTTTCTTAAATTTCAGAAAGTGGGAAAAAAAGCAAGATTTTTTTTGTTTTTTTCTTTTTTTGTTTTAGTTTAAAGGTAGCAGAAATACACAAGTAGCAGAATAATCACAACAGTGCAATAAATGACCCCACACTTGAGTGCTAGGTCAAAGTCAGGTAAAATGCAGTTTCAAGAGAAAAAAAAAACGATTTTAAATTAAGTGCAAGACAGGAAATGTAGTAAACAGGCTCTAGATGTGTTCTAAATACTGTTTCTGATACAGATATAAACTTTAGCAAGCCGGAAAATGCCAAAAAGTAGGCGGCAAAGCAGTAAATCTTAACAAAAAATCAGAAGAAAATACTTAAAATCACAAAAGTGGCTCCTTTTCTTCTCTCAGCGTTTTCTCCCCTTGATAAGTGCTTCAGCAACAACTAGCAAGCCTGGAAAGATGCCAAAACCACGAGGCAGCCGGGTTTTAAGAGAGAGAGATCAAGGAGTTTAGATTTGACCCAAAATGGCAAATAAAACTACAGCTTCTAGGCAGTAACCACTCCTACAGGGACAGGCAGGCTGTTCAGTGTTAACCACTGCCACTGGTGAACACAGAGACTTCCCTTTAGCCCAAGCAAGCACTGGCCCTCTAGAAACGTACAAACAGTTCATAACAGCAAATCTGTAACTGAACTTTCTTAAATTTCAGAAAGTGGGAAAAAAGCAAGATTTTTTGTTTTTTCTTTTTTGTTTTAGTTTAAAGGTAGCAGAAATACACAAGTAGCAGAATATTCACAACAGTGCAATAAATGACCCCACACTTGAGTGCTAGGCCAAAGTCAGGTAAAATGCAGTTTTAAGAGAAAAAAATGATTTTAAATTAAGTGCAACACAGGAAATGCAGTAAACAGGCTCTAGATGTGTTCTAAATACTGTTTCTGATACAGATATAAACTTTAGCAAGCCGGAAAATGCCAAAAAGTAGGCGGCAAAGCAGTAAATCTTAACAAAAAAAATCAGAAGAAAATACTTAAAATCACAAAAGTGGCTCCTTTTCTTCTCTCAGCGTTTTCTCCCCTTGGTAGGTGCTTCAGCAACAACTAGCAAGCCTGGAAAGACCTTAGTCAGAATAAACCTTAACATATGAGCCTGACAATTCAAAATTCTAAAAATTAAAGTTGGAGAAGCAAACACTTTTTCCGCAAACCTAAAAAATGTTTTACCATCCTTGTCGGAAGGGAAAGGATTAAAGTTAAAATGTTTGGCAGCAGCTGGATTAATTAAAGCTTTAGCTGATGGGTCATGTTTGGGAAGAGTGTATAAAAATGTACAAGATTTGAGGAACTTTATACTTTTCTGTTTGTGTATTTTTTTAGGGGCAGCAGGCTGAATATCAGGAAAATTGCAGACAGTAACACACACTTCCTCCAGAGCCCACAGAACTGGGAAAGTGGGTAATGGTTCTGGAAATTCCTTCTGTAACAGCTGGTAGTATTTCTGGGGGACTGAGAAACCTCAGTGTTCTCACTGAATTCACTTGCACATTCTGGAAATAGTCTAGGAAAAAGAAAATCTTTGATAGTGAGATTCAGGTTACCTTCTATTCCCTGAGTTTGAATCAGAATTCTGAAGGGGAGGAATGTATCTGTTCCATCACATTCCTCTCCAGATTTAATTTCTTGAATCTCTTTAGGAAAAGAGGAATCTATTTTTCTCTTACCAGAAACCACCTGATACGAAAGGCCAATAGACAGTACAAGACCTTGAACCAAACTTAATGAACTACTCCTGTCCAGTGAAACTGGAGCAGGAGAAGGCATATGTTTAGTTTTCTGTTTCTTTTTGACAAAATTAAGGCAACAGATTTTAATGGCAGCAGTAGCTTCCTCAGGGATGGGCACAACACTCTGGTTAAGCACCTCCCCTGCTCCTTCTCACAACAACAACAGAAGTGGCTCTCCATTGTCCACTAAGGGGACCCCAACAGCTGCAAAGGACATTGCTAACCCCCAGTCTGCAGTGGCTGTATTTGCCACACCAGAGGGATCCAGGAAAAAAGAAGAATGGTCTGAGGTGCTAGCTTGGCCATAGCAGAGTCTCTCACCTGCTTCTGAGGGAAATTACCAGCCTGCAGCAGTGGCAAAAGCTGCTTAGTTAACTTTTTTAACACCTTTATTAAATTATCACTCAAGACATAAGCACAAACATACATTTCTATAAAAGAAAACAAACCATGTGAGGAACTTCTACTAGCTAAGAATTATGAGTAATGATCCTTGAGATATAAGAAAATATTAATTGACAATTGCCCAGATAAAAGTTTATTGACTGAGCAGCACTAAACACTCCAAAACCACACATCTCATGCACTGGTATATTATAATCACTTGAAGTAGCTGCTTCACAATAAAAAAATGCTGGTTTTCTGATAGGATGAATTTGTACAGAAATACATTTGTTGAGTAATATTTGCTGAATTTTACATTGGCAGCTTTTAACTCTAAAAAGGAATATTACAATAAAATGAATAATTAATACTTTCCCTAAACAGCTGTGAAGGTTATATGTTAGAGTGATGAATGTTATATTTCAACATGCAGTTTTTCAGAGAAGTTATACTACTACTACTGATTTTGCAGCACAGGTACAAAAAACTTTCCTGTACAGAGATAACATTCATCTTTCTAATGTATAACGTTCACAGCTTGCCTCTCAATTGTCCAGATTTTTGCCTCATGTTTTTGGTCTGTTCTTCATAAAATTTGTGATTTTCTAACAATTCAATGAGGATTGTATTTACTAAATAAAGACATACATTTGAGGTTTAGACTTCATATCCTTCATAAAAATACATGCTAACACAAATCCTGTTATTCTACCAGCTTTTCTAAGTTTATAAGAGCGACATTTAAAATCTGTCCCGGTTTTTGGTCCTTTGTCCCGTCATCACTTTAGACTTTAGGCTTTGTCCAGATTTCTTTCGCTAAGAGGTTGAGAGGTATATCTCTGAAACATGCTTTAAAAGTTTTAAAAAAATTATGTTCTCTGAAGCAAACTACCTTATGTTGGAGTCTGAACCCTCTACACACTGATGCATGCACACATGTACTCAGGTACACTTGCACACTTACTTGCACACACTTGCATATACACAGTTGTGCACACTCAAATATACACATCCACTTGTGCACACTCTCATGTGTGCACTCACGAACACTCACATGCATGCACTCACGAACACTCACAGACAACCAGACACACACACAGACACATACACACACACACGCACACATGCACATACACACACACACACACACACACACACACACACACACACACACACACACACACACACACACACACACACACACCAGAAACACATACCACACACACACACTTTTTCACACCCTAAAGAAAAAAGTCTGATGTCCCTTTTGTAAGCAGACAGACACAGCATTCTTTAAAAAAAAAATAAATAAATAAATAAATATATATATATATATATATATATATATATATATATATATATCTGGGCCAGGAGCTGGAGACATGCTTCATGATTCTATTTAAAGTGGGGGGACACTCATCCCCCACCCGCCCTATGGTTCCTGCTCCCTTGTTCTGCTCTTCATCTCACCAGCTGGATCTGGCTTCTGCATCAGATGTGATCATGTTTTAGTATAGTTCATACTTGCATGTTTTTTTTTCTGGTAAAACATCATTGTTTGTTTGTGTCTTTCGGCTTTTCCCGGTTAGGGGTCGCCACAGCGGAACTCTGGTCCGCTAATGATTGGCAGTAGATTTTTACGTGCTGGCTTGCCGGGCCTAACGCACAGCCTTCAATGAAGGAACGTCCATTCACGCGTGTCGCCACACAGAAGACGCTGTAACTAAGAATCGAACGGGCAACGTCTAACTGTGAGGCGACAACGCTACTGCAGCACCACCACCGCATTTCTGGTAAAACATCATATATTAGAGAAACATTCTGGGTTTTTTTTTGTTTTTTTTATGTATCCATCACAATGCTGCATTCCTCATGTAACAGTTACACTGTAGGTCCATGTCTGCCTTGATAATGGCAGATGTACAACTATGTGGTTTCCCATTTTTATGGGTTGAGGATTAACATCTTTCCCAGTCAGTCATCAAAGATGCTTGGTGATTTACTTGTCATGGATAATTGTCCTTATGTCAGCTTGCCTCCACCCTCTTCCCCTTCATGGACTGAGTTGTGAGTTCCTTATCAAAATCTTCCTTGAACGTATAATTTACAGGGAAGACCTTTCCCTGCTTGACTTGTTATAGGCAGTTGCCCGTATATACGATTTATTGAGTTGTTGTTTTCTGACATTTAACTCTTCCCTCCTATTCCTCTCATTCTCCTTGCTGTATTTATTGGAGGTAGTGTGCATCCTGATAAAGGCACCATGGTCCAAGTCTGTTTTTTTATCCTTGTTTTTTTGTTGTTTTTTGGGGTTTTTTTTAGCTGTTTATTCGTGGTCTCTGGCCTCCATTACTGTCCTGATCAGAGGCAAGCCTAGGAAGAACCATGCGTAGCCTTCAATGTTAAACTCAGAAAAAAGTGGTAAATATTTATTCATGCACGTATGTCTGCGTGTTTATGAATTTTCCAGACTTGGACTCACTTTCTTTGGTAGTCCTCAATTGTATTTCAGGTTTCAGAGGGTATGGTCTACAAGTGGTGTGTTTCTCCTCCACTTCTCCTTAGCCTTCCACTTGCTTTTGTACCCCACAGGGCTGATTTCTCCATTTGCAAGGCTTTCCATTGTCAAGTGGATTTCCTCCATCTGACCTTCTTCAGTGGTACCCTAAGTGGTGGCAGTTGTCTTCATGGCTTTTTATTCTTCTTATTGCTCATTCCTGGCAGCTCATCCTTTTTTAGGCAAAACTAATATTTGGTTTTCTCGGGTCAGTAGGTTGCTAATATGTCTTTTAATCTGATGTCTTCCCTGACCCCTCCAGGGACAGAGTCATATTCTAGTTATCTTAGTTCCTTGATCAGGGCCTCTTTTCTATTCCCATAGGCTGAATTACTTAATCTATGTTACTGACTATCTCGAATGATGGCTCTATCGAGTTAATACCTTGACCACTTCAGAGATGGACTCTTGTTCTAATCTTTTCTGTCAGTGGGTTGGTATAGCCATACTGTCTGTATAGATTTACAACCTGGTTTATGCTGTAGCCTTTAATGTGTTCTTGAGTCCCTTACGTTTCATTTTCTAAGGCATGTGACCCTTATGCGTAGGAAATAATCTACTTTCTTATCTTTGGCTGATGGTTATGTTCATATTCCTCTAGGTTTATCCTTAAGTAGGCCCTTTTCCCTTCCTCAGGATTGTACCAGAGATTTTGCACTGGAGGATACTTCCATTGCCTTCCGATTATTCTTTAGTTGTCTCTGTTTGAGGTCAGATTCTAGGGTACCTTAGCCATTTCTCCCTCCAATCTACAGTATCTACTCCCTGTCTGCCTTCTTGTCTGTGTTGGCATTTGCAGGATAAGTTATAACCTTCATGCTAGGTTTCTACCCAGAGTACTTTGTAGGAAGTACATTCTCATTGCTCCCCTTCCCTTTCTGTTCCCTGTATGTAGTCTCAGCTATTTGCTTTCAAATCATTGGGCCGTACCATTCCCTGGGGCTTCTGGTCTCCTTCATTTTTTCTTCCTTCACAAGTAGATAGTTCTTCCACTTTTACTGACTTCCAAATAGTGTATTTTCACTTTTCCCCATTCATTTTTTCATAGCTGTCCTATGTGGTGCTTCTCTCAAGAAGACAGTCACAATTGTCCTTGTTACAGCTGTGTCAATATACACCTTTCCTTCTGTTCTTAATCTCAGGAAAGTGAGTATGTGGGTGTTCTTCAGCCCTTCTGTAGTTATTCCTATGGGTGATGTCGTGGTCCTTTTGGTACAGGGTTTTTCAAGACGACTTTATGTGAGAATTTTCATATTATGTTTTGCCTTCTTCCTTTTCTCTGTAATTAAAGGTTCTCCCTTTGTATCATCCACAGGTGGAATCTTTCTCACCCAAGATTTTGGATTTCAATATCTCTAATAACTTGGTGACTCTTGTTGCAAGCTTAACATATCTTGCTTGGCCAATATCTTACTCTTCAGTAGGCCACAGGCTGAATTTCACTGGGTGTTCTTAGCCTAGCACCTTTTTGTCCTTTATCTGTGTGATGATCAGATTCATTATCATCTTTGAGAAATTGTATCATATCCCTTGGGCTTTCTTGCACTTCAGGTCAGTTTGTTTGACTGTCAAGGTGTTTTTCAGATTTTCTTCGTGTTTCACTGTTGCAGTCATTACATTTGGGTAATCTGCTGGCAGGTTGCCCTCAGTCAGTCTGAATTCCAAAGTCTTGGGTCCTGCATCGGTTGCTATCCCCTCTTCCATGACGTCAGGTCGTCAGGGGTATAAAACAAGCAGCCAACGCCATTTTCTTTAGTCTTTCTTGCTGCACAGTGCCCGAAGCAGAAGCATTTCGCAAGTGCCGGTCGGCCAACTCCTGAAATATTCAAGTTTGAGTTTCAGAACCGAAGTCTTCACTAAAGCTAAGTACCTCGTTGGGGAAACTTTTTTCTTGCTCCATACTGATGTCAGAAAAAGTTAATAATTGTATTACTTGTGGGAAGCAAATACCTCATAAGGATTTCCATTTATACTGTATTCCTTGCCTAGGCCCTGATCACAACGTGCCTGGCTGTTGCTTTTGTGCTAGATTTAACCAACCCACTATTAAGCGTTGGTATATTTTTACATCAAAGTATTTTGGAAACAGATTTAACTACCCAGAAATGTTGTCGGATAGCAATCCGACTACCAGAGTACATAAAAAACGCAAAGAAAAGGACAGAGACAGACAGTCGAGATCCAAAACCAACGACATAGCTTCTCCTAAGCCAGTCGCCGGTTCGCCGGTACTCAGGGAGGTGCTTTCACAGCCCCGATACCCACTACATTCGAGTCGCAGGCCCCTACCGAGACCCATGTGGAGTCCGGCACTCTGCGAGATACTCATAGTATTGGACCCATGGATGTATCTCCCTTGGATGGGTCCGGTGCCGCTGAGCAGGCTTCTGAGGGTGCATTCAGGCCTCACATTTTTATATCAAACCAACAACAGCTGCAAGACCAAAGACAAAAGCAACTTCTAAAACTAGAAAACCGACGTATGAGCCACGTGCAAAGGCCAATATGCCTAAAAAACAGATGATCAAAATGGCTGAAGACCTTATTATCTTGATCAGGGGTTCCCATCCCCTTCCTGATAAGAGGCCTAAGCAAGACACTGATTATGAATCTTCAGATCAGGTTTCTATTTCTTCTGATTCCTCTTCTGATCAGGAATTATCTATACCTCCCTATGAGGATTCTGATGCAGAGGAGTCTATACCATCTGCATCACCTCCAGAGGATTATTCATTTGGAGAAACCTTGCATACTTTGAGGGAGCATTTTCACTGGGAGAGTCAAGATTTCTCAGAATCAAAAATGAGGCTCAGGGATTTCCTTCTTTTAACTCAGCACAGGCCTTTAGCCATACCCCGTTTTAGACATTGTGGATGATGTGTTTTCGGGTCAAGCTTGACCCCTGACTCCTTACCTCCGGCTCCCAGCAAGCCTGACAGATATTACAGGGTTCCTGACTCACACAATTTTTTTTATTTAGAAACCCTGCTGCTGATCCTGAAACTATTTCACAGGGTCCAAAGGGAGTTAAAAGGCCTCAACAGCAAAAATCCTACCCCCTCTGACAGAGATTCAAGGGCACTGGATAGATGGGGAAAAAAGGTTTATACATCTGCAACCTTGGCAATTAGGGCCTTAAACTGCCAGTTTCATATGCTCAAGTATCAACAACAATGTTATGGGCTTGCTGAAACAGAAAATGATGTTGATTTCTGAATGTGCAGAAAATAAAGAATTGCAGGAATTATTGCATGCAGCTGAACAGGTTGGAAAGCATACTTTGCAATGTGGTTTTGATTCCTTAGAAGCCTCCTACAGGGCCGCAGTTACTGGATCTGTGATTAATAGGCATGCCTGGCTAAAAGAGCAAAATTTGCCTGATCATGTTAAAGCAAAATTACTGGATGCACCTTTACAACATGATACTCTGTTTGGTATTAAAGCAGAAGATGTTTTAAAGAAAATGGAAGACAAAGCTAAGTCTATGCAAACTGTAAAAGACTTCTTACAAGTGCAGCCACCAAGATTCAGTAGACACTGGCCTACAAAAAATTGGACCTTTCCTATGTCAGACAGAGGTCAAAGGGGCAAATCCAGATGCCCTAAAGGTTCCAGATACCAGGCACAAGATTCTTACAGGTCAAAGCAATGGGGCGTTTCTAACTCCAAATCTGGAGGAGATAAAGCACAAACCTACAGAAAACAGTCCCAATGACTTCCGTCTGCCTTCCAAGCACTTACCTTTTGGTAGCACCCTTAGGGGGAAAATTGGCACTTTTTACTCAAAATTGGCAGTTAATAACCCAGGACAAGTGGGTGCTAAACATAGTATCACAGGGATACAGATTCCATTTCCATATTCTGCCTGTGGCAAATGGTTGGCCAGATCTGCCAAAAAATCAATGGGCAGAGGCCCAGAAACAGGTTACGTCCCTCATGGATATGGGGGCCATTCAGCCAGTACCAGAACAGGAAAAAGGACAAGGTTTTTACTCAAAGCTGTTCTTGGTACCCAGAAAGGACAAGGCCTGGCGGCCAATACTGGATTTATCGATTTTGAACACATACCTAGACATTCCAAAATTCAAAATGCTGACTTTGCAGCAGCTTCTGCCCATGCTGGGCAAGAATGCTTGGCTGGTGACATTAGACCTAAAAGAGGCATACCTGCATGTCCCAATAAGGCAATTGTGCAGAAGATACTTCAGATTCAAGGCTGGCTTAATGCATTACCAATTCTCTGCACTGCCCTTTGGCTTATCTACTGCTCCCAGGGTCTTTACAAAGGGCCTGGCGCCAGTAATTGCTTTTTGCAGACAAAAGAAGTATACAAATATATCCTTACTTGGACGACTGTCTCATTCAAGCAGAGAACAAGGACATTCTTCTCCAACATCTGACGTTTGTGAAAAGGTTTCTAACATGCCTAGGGTACACAATAAACGAAAAGAAATCACAACTGGTACCCTCTCATAAAATAGCATTCCTGGGTGCAAGCTTAAATACAACTGCCCAGATGGCTTACCTCATGCCAGACAAACAAAGGCAACTGACTACTTACTTCAAACTGATGGCAACAAAAACCCAGTTATCTGCAAGACAAACTCTGCAGGCTTTGGGCTTCATGGCATCCTATATCCTACTGATTCCATATGCAAGACTGCATATGAAGAAACTTCAATGGTACCTAAAAAGTTTATGGAGTCAACATTGTCACAGTCTGGAAACAGTGATTCCTCTCATTCCCAGCCTACAGCAGGAGTTTCTATGGTGGGCAAAGGCATGTCACCAAAACATGGGACGGGCCTTTACTCTACCCCTTGCCAGCCAAACCTTAACAACAGACGCATCAGATTATGCCTGGGGGGCCCACATGGTGGGAAGATGCATTCAGGGCATATGGACCCCAAAATAAATGCATCTACATAGCAACCAAAAAGAGATGCTAGCTGTTCAAAATACTCTGACAGCCTTCAAGGACTTACTTCATCCAGGACAACTACTGATAAAGACGGACAACACCATGGTTATGTGGTATATAAACAAGCAGGGGGGCACGCACTCATACCCCCTTTGCAGATTAGCCATGGCACTGTGGGACACAGCTGACTTACCAAATACATCTTCAAGCTCAATTCCTGCCAGGAAAACAAAATACTCTGGCAGACGATTTAAGCAGAAACTGTATGGACCCTCACGAGTGGAAACTAGATCCACAAGTCTTCAGCATGATAAGAAAGACATGGGGGAGCCCGGACATAGATCTATTTGCCTCTCCTCAAAATTATCAATTGAAAAGATTCTGCACAAGGACTTATCTCAGACAAGCATGGAAAGTGGACGCCCTATCCTTCAGTTGGAAAAAACTACCAGTTTACGCCTTTCCTCCTCTGCCTCTTTTTCCCAAGGTCCTACTAAAAGTCATAAAAGAGAAACCAAAGATGATACTAATTGCCCTGGACTGGCCCCGCCAATACTGGTACCCAATCCTAAGGAACTTTTCTCAATACCCAGTTTGGACCTTATCTCAAAGACCTCAACTACTGTCCCAGCAAACAATCAGATCCTGCACAATCATCTCAAGACACTGAACCTGGCAGCATGGCTGATCATGTAGTTATACAAACAACACCTCTCAGTAAAGCTGTGATGGATGTCATTTTGGAAGCCAGAAGGCCTAGTACTAGAAAATCTTATGCTGATAAATGGAAGAGGTTCTGTGCTTGGAATCAAGCACAAGGAACTGATACAGCAGAACCAAATATTCCTCAGATATTACAATACTTGACTGAGATGCTTGACAAAGGCTTATCTTTCTCATCAATTAAAATCCATGCCTCTGCCATTTCGGCTCATTACAATACAGAGCCACCAATCTTTTCTCATCCTTTACTAAAGCAGTATCTTAGAGGAGCCAAAAATTTAAGGCCTCCTAGAAGATCACCAATACCTGCATGGGACCTCAGTTATGTGTTGGAAAAGCTCACCCTGCCTCCATTTGAAACAGCTGCTACCGCTGATATAAAGTTCTTATCATGGAAAACAGCTCTGCTACTAGCAATTACTTCAGCAAGAAGAGTCTCAGAGCTACAGGCCCTCATGGCTGTGGAGCCTTTTATCATATTTTACCCAGACAGGGTATCTCTGAGTACAAATCCTTCATTTATGCCTAAGGTGGTTTCCAGTGTGGCTCTTAACCAAACTATTCATCTGCCAACCTTTTATCCAAATCCGCAGAACAACGGGGAGAGAATTCTGCATTCCTTGGACGTACACAGACAGCTAAGATTCTACTTGAGCAGGACTAAAGCTCTAAGAAAAACTGAGCAATTACTAGTGACATATGCTGCAGGATCAGAAGGAAAGAATATTTCAAAGTGGATAAGCCACTGCATTCGTTTCTGCTACTTACACCATGGCAAACCTGTGCCCAAGGGCATTAGGTCTCATTCCACCAGAGCTGCAGCTACTTCAGCAGCCTTTCTCAGAGAAGTACCAACCAAAGACATTCTAGAGGCTGCTACTTGAAGTTCTGTTCACACCTTTACAAAGCATTATCATTTGCCTCTCTACTCTAAGTCCAGGGCAGGCTTTGCCACTGTAGTTCTGCAGGGCCTTATAGCCGCACCTAATGCTGTTTAGCTCCAGCCTCTCATCCATAGCTTTGGGATTCTACCCAAATGTAATGATTGCAACAGTGAAACAGGAAGAACATAGTACAGTTGTGTACACTTACCATAAGTGTAGATGTTCGAGTGTATTCACTGTTGCAGTCCAGGTTACCTGCCCGCCATCCCCCTTTCATTCTGGAGCTTATCTTTCCTTCTCTATCTTCTACAACTTATGTGGTGTATTTGCTTGTAGATGAAGGTAAAGTTTGTATTGATGCATGTATATATAGATGTTATGCAGTCCTAACTCACCTACATTCTTACCCGTGGGTTCGGAGCCAAATGTCGGCTCCGACTCAGCCATACTTTTTAGCTCTGAGTCTTTCTATTGGCTGGGCTAAGATGGTATCCCATGCTGCACTGCTCTCTATCCCGAAATCTCGTTTGCCGCTCGTGTAGCTTGGACGTGGTCTCGCTCTTGGCTGTGGCTAAGTACCTTTTTTCTTCTTATATCAGAAAAGTTTTTGCAAAAAAGCTATTTTAATAGCTATTGTGTGTGTTCTTGACTGTATTGTGGAAAAGTTGTGTTTTCTTGATTGCATATTCTGTGGTATCCCACTAGCTGTTTCCAACGGGCTAGGCCCGTTTCGGTTAGAGGACCTAGTCTGTCCCCTTGCTTTCCTTGTGTGCTAAAGTCTTCTCGTGGACTAAAACCATTTAAATTAGAGGAATTAGTCCTCCCCCATTGTATTTGTGTCTGAGGATCGTTTGAGTTAGAGATCTTTGTGGTGTTCTGTCTGTTGTTTGGCTTGTTCCTGCGCTTGTGACTGTTTGACCGTTGGTCTATTTTTCAGTTAGTTACTTGTTGTTGGTTAACTATGTCCAAAGATACTAAGGAGCATAAGCCCTCGGGCTTCAAGAAGTGCTCCAAGTGCAGTTATAAAATGTCCATTACTGATGGACACTCTGTTTGTGTGTACTGTCTGGGAGCGAATCATCTCCAGGAATCGTGTAGTTTCTGTCATGCCTTTAGCCCGCGTGTTCTTCAGGAAAGGAAGAACAAATTGATTTTGAAGGGACTTCTGAAACCCTCCTTCGAGGAGGGTCTGGAGAGTGCTTCCAGCTCTAAGGCAAAATCTTCAAAAGCAAAAACGCGATCTCTGGCTCCATCAGTCTCCTCGGAGCCGCCGGAGAAAATAGCAAAGTCTTCATCGACATCCTCAGCTCCATTGTCCTCGGGGCCGCACGAAGTGTCAGTGGTTATGGAACCTGCTTCGGCACCAATTTTCTTAAAGCCTGTTCAGAGCCAGTCGCCTAGCATTAGGTCAGTATCCACTCCTCACAGGTCCCCTTCAGAGAGGAGGTCTCGATCTCCTTCCTTATCCACCAAATCTTCTAACACCTTATCAGATGTGGACGTCGACAGAGTGGCTCTGAGACTTCTTCAGTCACCGGTACTGGCTAAATTGTTCTCGGCTTCGACCCAGTCGGCTCCGGAGCCAGTCCCTCAACCTGCATCGATACTTCCTCCTCCGAGCACATCTCAACTTTCAGAGCCGGAGTGCTTGGCTCCGTGTGATGTCCCTAGGTCGGTTCCGACAGCACCTCCTGGCTTATCAGTTCCAACGTCAGCTCCGACCCCGTCGGCGCCATCCACGGGTTTCAGGACTTAGGATTCTTTGGTCAGACCCAAGGGAGAGGCTTCAGGACACCTCTCAGCTCCTAGTCTCTCTCTCGGCGCAGGGAAGCCTGACTCCTGTCTCGGCTTCGGAGGCTGGTCGTTCTTCGGATCTGGGAGGACCAGCCTCCGAGGCCATGCGGAGCACGCTGGCCAGGTCGCCAGCGGCATCATATGGGTCGGTCATTCTGTCCCCTGCAACACCGGTGCAGGTCTCTGATCGCCATCTATCTCTGGACAGGGGAGCCCCAAGGCCTCAGGGTACCCCCACGAGTGGTCCCCATATTTCTGAGGGCCCCTCAGAGTTTTTGTGTTGGACCACTATTTCAGTGTTAATTAGTGAAAAGGTTTTAAAGTTCTGTTTGCTATTACAATAGGATTTTAAAGAGAAGAGAAGCATCATCATTTGTTGATGTTACAAATAAGTTGGGCATTGCAAAGCTAGGTCTAGGTTGAGGTGAAGGATTCTTGAGTTATTTGTAAGAGGTGTGACTGTTAGAGGAGCATGTAAATGTGGAGTCATCTGCATATTGGATGAGAGAAGCGTGGCAGGAGATGGTGTGGAGGTTATTGATGAAGACATTGAAAAGAAGGCGTCCAAAGATGGAACCTTGTGGTACTCAAGTGGTGCTAGGAAGGTGAGGGGATAGAGAGCCTTGTCAGTTACTGCCTGATATCTGTCAGACAAATAGCTGTGGAACAAATTTAGAGCTGGAGTAGATAGACCGATGCTAGATAGTTGTTGCAAGAGTTTTGGGTGAGAGACCATGTCAAAAGCTTTAGACATTTCAAGGAACAGTGGGCTGACTATCTTGCCAAGTGTCTCTTGCTCTATTTGTGGTGTCCATGAAAGACAAAAGGGAGGAAGTTGTACTATGACCGGGCCTGAAATCATGTTGAATAGGAGTTAACAGTTGATTTTGTAGAATATGTTGGAGCAGGTGGGTGTGGGTGCATTTTTCTAGCAGCTTAAAGAGGGGGACAGTATTTCTATTGGGTGGGTGTTAGCAACTTCAGTTGAGCTTCTGCCTTTGTGGGGAGGGATTATAATAGCCTTTTTCCATATGGAGGGAGCATGAAATTCTAGTATGGATCTATTGATGAGAATACTAACCAGGTAGGCTATGGCAGGAGCAGCTAGTTTAACATATTCTGGGCGAAAGGTTGTCAGCTGTAGGAGAAGGCAGTTTAAGTTTAAGAAGCATTTTTTTGTCATGGAAGTGGGGACTGTTTTGAGGGTAAATGAGGAAGAGAGGTAGCTTGAGATGAGGTAGGGGAAGTGGTGTGTGGAATTTGGTTGGGTGGAGACTACTTAGAATGGGTTGTGAGAGAGATGGATTGTGGAGAGATTTGAGTAGTTTGTGATGAGGGGTTGGATGAAGATGTAGTCTATATAGCAAGTATTAAATAAGGTTGCAGTTTGTTGGGGTGAATTGTTAGGAGAGGGATTAGAGTCTTTTTTGCTACCAGGATTCAGTAGAGAATTGATAGAAGATGAACATTTTTAGGGGATTGTGATTATGGTTAGTTTGAAGTGAGCATAATATTGTTTTCTGTTGTTTACTTGTTTTTTTCAAAGTCAAAGTAAACTTTATTGTCATTTTATTTATTTTATTTATTTATTTTACATTTGTTGACCGGGAAAGTCCGACTGGAGGGAGGTCCATTTACAGCGGAGTCCCGGGGAGAAAAGCTCCACTAATACAACTACATGTTTGGTGGTAATATACACAATACTAGATATTATTTATAATACAAGATATAAAAAAAACAATATGAAGAAGTGATTTGTATAAAACTAATGAAAGGACTATATTGTATCAATACAATCATCAGATATATCACATATGATAGCATGATCAGACAAAGTTTGCTGATGCAGGACTGAGCATGAGCACAGGAAGGCACTGTATGCCAGTTTTGAGGAGAAATTAGTACTGTAGTATAGAGATAGAAAGCAGGATGTAGAGTGGGTCGGAAGTATTTGGGTAGAGCAGGAAAGCATTTATGTGATGCAAGGACAGAGCCAGGAATGCAGGAGGTGTGATTTAAGTGATCTTTTGAACAGTGAGATAGATGGAGCCGAGGAGATATTCTGGGGGAGATTATTCCATGTCTTTGCTATGGTATGAGCAAATAGAGCTTTTCCTGCAGTGTTGTTGGCTTGAGTTATGTGCAGCAGGGTTTTGTTGGATGAGCGGAGTGGACGGTTTGCTGAGTATTGTTTAAGTAGTTGGTTCAAGGCTGGAGTCTTGTGGGGATTCTTTAGGATGTTGTAGGTGAGGACAAGTTGGTGGAAACTAATTAAATGAGGAAGTTCTAACCACTGTAATTCTTTTAGGGCAAGACAATGATGGCTACGAAAAGCAGAGTTATTGGCGAATTTTGCAATCTTATTGTAACATGATTCTAGTTTGTTCATGTCTGTTTTCTTAATGCAGGTTAGGATAGGAGATGCATACAGTAGTGTAGACAGAAGATAACCTATACAGGTATAAAAGAGTTGTTTGTACCATACCTGGTCAGTGTCCTGCTTCCCTGACATTATTGCCAGAGTTCAAAAGTCTCACTGCCAGAGGGAAGACTCTGTTTCTGAAACTGAAGGTTTTCCATGCTGTGGAATCTTCTGCCGGATGACAAGCATGTGAACAGTTCATAAGCAGGGTGTGTAGGATCCTTGATTTTTTTTTGTAGCTCTGTTATCACATCTTGTTGTGTATAACTCCTTGCTGGAAGTTTGGAACCCATTATCTTCCCTGCCACTTTCACCATCCTTTATAGGGCTTTTTGGTCTGAAACTGAGCAGCTCCTGTACCACACTGAAAAGTTACTTGTTAGGATACTTTCTATGGTACCCCTGTAGAAGGTGGAGACAATATGGGGTGGTAGACTCACTTTTATCAGTGTCCTTAGGAAATGCAGACGTTGATGAGCCTTCTTTACTACATGACTGGTGTTTATTGACCAAGATAGATCCTCTGCAATGTGAACCCCCAGGAATTTTGTGCTCTTTACTCTTTCCACCATCTCGCCATTAATCATGAAAGGAGAATGAACTGATCGTGTTTTCCTGAAGTCTATTATATTCTCCTTTACTTCGTTGGCATTAAGGTCAACCAGTCAGTCAGTGTGCTCACTTCCTCCCTGTAATTTTTTTCATCTCCTTTACTGATGAGGCTCACGACGGTAGCGTCATCTACAAACGTGATGATGTGATTTATTTTGAATCTAGCTTTGCAGTCGTGGGTTAGTACAGTAAACAGCAGTGGACTCGACACACAGCCTTGAGGTACCCCTGTGTTGATTGTGAAGCTTTTTGAAGAGTTATTGCCTACACATACCCTTTGAGGTCTTTCAGTCAAGAAGTCCAGGATCTTATTGCACATATGGGCGTTGATACCTAGATGAACACGTTTTTTGATTAGCTGTTTTGGGTTGACAGTACTGAATGCTGAACTGAAGTTAATAAACAGCATTCTAGCATAGCTGTCCTTGTTCTCTGAAGTGGCATCTGCTGTGGAGCGATTGGCACGATATGTGAACTGGAGTGGATCTAGAGCCGCTGGAAGGTTTGCTGTCAGGTGTTTTCTGACACCTTTTGAAGCTTTTCATAATGGTGGACATGAGGGCTACTGGTCTGTAGTCACTGAGGCTTGAAGGAGATGATTTTTTTGGCAGTGGAATAATATTTGTGTTTTTGAAGCATTTGAGTGCCTTCACTTGACTGAGGGAGATATTAAATATATCTGTATACAGTGCTTAGTTGTTCAGCACAGTCCTTTAACACCTTTCCCATGAAGGGTGTTTTTGAATAAGTTTCAGAGTTGCCGGAGGGTTGGAAGGTGTTCAGTTGTTTCATGTTTTTGCCATTATTTCCTAGCTATGTCCATAGCCTTCATAAGGTTTTTGGTTTGTTTAGTAAGCCAAGGAGCATGATTTGATTTGACAGGGATGAACTTCGTTTTATGTAGGTGAGGTGTCTGTCCAGAACAGCAGTATCGTCTGCGAAAAAAAAAAAGCTGTCCCTCCAAACCATTATTGCGTTATCACTTGTGACATACAGTGCAATGAAAAAGTATTTGCCCCTTCCTGATTTCTTACTTATTTGCATGTTTGTCATACTTAAATGTTTCAGATCATCAAACAAATTAAAATATTAGACAGAGATAACCCAAGTAAACACAAAATGCAGTTTTTAAGTGATGATTTTATTTATTAAGGAAAACAAACTATCCAAACCTACATGGCCTTATGTGAAAAAGTAATTGCCCCATTGTTAAATCATGTAGTAACTGTGGTCTATCACATTTTTGGGAAAGCTGAGTTCAATTTCACTAGCCACAACCAGGCCTGATTACTACCAGACTTGTTGAATCAAGAGATCACGTAAATAGAACCTGTCAGACAAAGTGAAGTAGGCCAAAAGTTCCTAAAAAGGAATACATCGTGCCGCGATCTAAGGAAATTTCAGAACAGATGAGAAATAAAGTAATTGACATCTATCATTCTGGAAAAGATTACAAAGCCATTTCTAAAGCTTTGGGACTCCAGCGAACCATGGTGAGAGCCATTATCCACAAATGGAGAAAACACGGAACAGTGGTGAACCTTCCCAGGAGTGGCTGGCCTACAGAAATTACTCCAAGAGCGCAGCGACAACTTATCCAAGAGGTCAGAAAAGAACCCAGAACAACATCTAAAGAACTGCAGGCCTCACTTGCCTCAGTTAAGGTCAGTGTTCATGACTCAACCATAAAAAAGAGACTGGGCAAAAATGGCATGCATGGCAGAGTTCCAAGGCGAAAACCACTGCTGACCAAAAAGAACATAAAGGTTCGCCTCACTTTTGCCAAAAAACATCTTGATGATCCCAAGACTTTTGGGAAAATATTCTGTTGACTGGAAAAACAAAAGTTGAACTTTTTGGGAGGTGTGCATTCCGTTACATCTGGCATAAAAGTAACACAGCATTTCAGAAAAAAAACATCATGCGAACAGTCAAACATGGTGGTAGTAGTGTGATGGTCTGGGGCTGCTTCACTGCTTCTGGACCTGGACAGCTTGCTGTGATTGATGGAACCATGAATTCTGCTCTCTACCAAAAAATCCTGAAGGAGAATGTCCATCCATCAGTTCGTGACCTCAAGCTGAAGCGCACTTAGGTTCTGCAGCAGGACAGTGATCCAAAACACACTAGCAAGTCCACCTCTGAATGGCTTAAAAAAAAAACAAAATGAAGGTTTTGGAGTGGCCTCGTAAAAATCTGGACATGAATCCAATTATGATGCTGTGGCACGACCTTAAAAAGCCTGTTTATGCTCGGAAACCCTCCAATATGGCTGAATTAAAACAATTCTGCAAAGAAGAGTGGGCCAAAATTCCTCAACAGCGATGTGAAATACTCATCGCCAGTTATTGCAAACGCTTGATTGCAGTTGTTGCCGCTAAGGGTGGCACAACCAGTTATTAGGTTTAGGGAGCAATTACTTTTTCACATAGGACCATAATTTAATTTAAGAATAGGGTGTTTAATGAATACCATAATTTGACACAAAAACAGAAGAAAGCAGTGTCTGATTTAAGTAACAACAAAAATTTAGTCATCAGAACAGCTGATAAAGGGGGAGCGGTGGTAGTATTAGACACTATTATGTATGTCAGAAAAATAGAAGAATTGCTATCAGATAAACATACATATATACAGATTAATCCTGTGGGTGTAAAAATTATAGTAGATAAAGTACATAATTGTTTAAAAAGATTGCTTTTTGAAATGAAAATCAGTGATGATACATATACATTTTTATTGATAGACAAGGCCATCATTCCCATCTTCAAAGGTCTACCAAAGATACACAAGTCTCTTCATGACCCACCATTACGACCCATAGTTTCTGGCAGAGGGTGGGTGACGGAAAATATTTCCTTATGGCTGGAACATACATTACATCCTTTTATAGATAAATTGTCCACCATACTTAAAGATACAGGGGATTTTTTGCTTAAATTGGGTGATGTGAATAGAGAGAGGACACAAATAAATAGAGATTTTTTGATGGTTACCTTAGATGTTCAAAACCTATTTAATGTAATTAGTAATGACTATGGGGTTCAAGCTGTTAGTGAGGTATTGGCAGATCAGAATGTTGATGAGGAGAAAATAATATTAATCAGTACTTTATTAACCCTGGTTCTAGAAAATAATGTGTTTGTAGGAGCACAACATACATATAGACAGGCACAGGGTGTGGCCATGGGCACTCCTGTGCCAATACTTATGCCAATATGGTCCTTTGGCATTGGGAAAAGGCTATGATTTTTAATAAGCCAGAATGGATGTAACATATACATTTATATACACGTTTGTGGGCGATATTTTCTTTTGTGGAAGGATGATGTTACATCTTTGGATGGTTTTTTAGACTATCTACACTCCACTACTACATTCCTGAAGTTTACTAAGAAATGTTCAACCACAAATATTGATTTTTTAGATGTATGTATATCACAAAATGAAGCTGGCTTTTCATCAAGCCTATATAGGAAGGAGTGCTGGAAAAATACAATGCTTTGTTTCGATAGCATGCACCCCCGATATATGTTTTCAAATATTGTTCAGGGCCAGATTGGCAGAATTTCCAGATTGAATCTGGATGATAAGATGTTTGAATGTGAAATGGTTAATTTGAAGAACAACTTTTTGGAAAGGGGCTATAGAGGAGAACTGGTTAATAGAGTGGTTGATATCAATCAATCAAAAAGAGATAATAGATTTAAGCCATGGCTTAAATGTAATAAAGGGGAAATAAGAACCACTAATACCACACACAAACTTAATGAACCAAGGGTATTGTTTACATATAGTAGTAATATAGGAGACATCAGGGATATTGTCAACAGAAACTGGAATATTTTGAGGGGAGATAACAAGTTAAGAAATATAGTGGGGGCTTATCCACAATTTGGTTATAGGAGAAACAAGAATCTAAAAGATATCCTTTGTAAAGAGAAAACAGTAACCCAAACTTGTATCCTAAAAGAAAAAATTGGCAGTGTCCCATGTGGATATTGTAAAGCATGCCAATTTATAAATAAAGATCACACCTTTACACATCCAGTCAGTGGACATGTCTTTAATTTCAAAGCAAAAGCTACCTGTAGGACAAGTAATTTAGTTTACATAGCGGAGTGCACTGAATGCATATGTTTTATGTTGGCAAGACCAACAATATGTTTAAGGTAAGAATATTGCAACATATGTCTTCAATTAGGAATAAAGATGCACATAATGCTTTATATAAGCATATTGAGACCCACCCACACACAATTTTAAATTCAAAGCAGTGGTTAATGTTGTCATGAACAATAGGGGGGGTGATGTTAAACTATTAACTGAATCTATGGAGTCCAAATGGATTTTGGAATTGATGGCCCACAGAACTCCGGGCTTAAATGACTGTGTACCTTTAAAACCAACCTTGCAGAAAAGGCGGGCTTTTTACTAACTCTCATTGGTTGACATGTATTTTAAATATCAGGAAGTGTTTTTAGTATGTGATCTGATGAAGGGTTTTAACCCGAAAGCGCTTGTCAGTGGATATTTATTTTGTTGGAGTTTCTTACCAATTTCGGATACAACTTTTTGTGTATTTTAATAAAGCAGTGGAACATCCAGCGGAGTCTCACCTTTTCTTTCATTGTACTCACATAGGACCATGTAGGTTTGGAAAGTTTTCTTTCCTTAATAAATAAAATCATCACTTAAAAACTGCATTTTGTGTTTACTTGGGTTATCTTTGTCTAATATTTACATTTGTTTGATGATCTGAAATGTTTGTGTGTGACAAACATGCAAATAAATAAGAACTCAGGAAGGGGGCAAATACTTTTTCATTGCACTGTAGGCAAACTTACATTTATATAAAAGAAAACAAACTATATTAACTTGTTCACAGTTAAAATCATTGTACATCACATATATTCTTTTCTACAATATAATCAATTCAAAATTACATAAATTGGTCAGTTCCTGCCTTCCCTTAAACCTCATTCCTCCTCCAAAACATATTTCTGCACGTATTACTCCTGCAATTTCCATTCTATTCTATGTTATTTGCTAGTACCCTTTTCTCAAGATCCCATTTCCCATTCTTTTATCTCTATTACAATATTCACTACTTCAAATAAGGTTGCTTTAGACTTTGACTTCCATTTTCTAGTAATTGGTTTTTTTGGCAGCCACCAGAATTAAACTTAACAAGGCTTTTTCTGTCTAGGCAATTCAGATCCTGTAACCCAGCCCAATAAATAATTTCCTTAGCTACATCAATTTGCTCGCCCAGTATGTCTGACACAGTGCTCTGTAGGGAATTTTCAAAGTCTGCCAACTGACTACCCTCCCAAACCAAATGTTCCTAGTTACCACTTTCTTCCCTATCACACCTTCAACATTTGCCATCTACCTGTGGAATTTTTTTTGGAGTCTTCTTGGAGTATAAAATACCTATGCAAACACTTCCAAGCAAAAATCCTAAATATTCTAGACTTTGTTGCATATTTCAGAGTCATACATATGTCCTCCTACTGTTTCTTTGTGAATTGCAGTCTCACTGCCAGAGGGAAGAATCTGTTTCTGAAACTGAAGGTTTTCCGTGCTGTGGAATCGTCTGCTGGACGACAAGCATGTGAACAGTTCATAAGCAGGGTGTGTACGATCCTTGATTTTTTTTTTTTTGTAGCTCTGTTATCACATCTTGTTGTGTATAACTCCTTGCTGGAAGTTTGGAACCCATTATCTTCTCTGCCACTTTCACCATCCTTTGTAGGGGTTTTGGTCTGAAACTGAGCAGCTCCTGTACCACTCTGAAAAGTTACTTGTTAGGATACTTTGTATGGTAATCCTATAAAAGGTGGAGACAATATGGGGTGGTAGACTCGCTTTCCTCAGTCTCCTCAGGAAATGCAGACGTTGATGAGCCTTCTTTACTACATGACTGGTGTTTATTGACCAAGACAGATCCTCTGCAATGTGAACCCCCAGGAATTTTGTGCTCTTTACTCTTTCCACCATCTCGCCATTAATCATGAAAGGAGAATGAACTGGTTGTGTTTTCCTGAAGTCTATTATATTCTCCTTTACTTTGTTGGCGTTAAGGCCGAAGTTGTATTCAGCCCACCTGTCAGTGAGTGTGCTCACTTCCTTCCTGTAATTTTTTTCATCTCCTTTACTGATGAGGCCCATGACTGTAGCGTCATTTACAAACTTGATGATGTGGTTCATTTTGAATCTAGCTTTGCAGTCGTGGGTTAGTGCAGTAAACAGCAGTGGACTCGACACACAGCCTTGAGGTACCCCTGTGTTGATTATGAAGCTTTTTTAAGAGTTATTGCCTACATATACCCTTTGAGGTCTTTCAGTCAAGAAGTCCAGGATCTAGTTGCACATATGGGTGTCGATACCTAGATGAACAAGTTTTTTTAATTAGCTGTTGTGGGATGACAGTATTGAATGCTGAACTGAAGTCAATAAACAGCATTCTAACAAAGCTGCCCTTGTTCTCAAGGTGTGCCAATGAGAGATGCACTGCAACTGAAATGGCATCTGCTGTGGAGCGATTGGCATAATATGTGAACTGGAGTGGATCTAGTGCCACTGGAAGGTTTGCTATCAGGTGTTTTTTGACTACCCTTTAGAAGCTTTTCATAATGGTGGACATGAGGGCTACTGGTCTGTCGTCACTGAGGCTTGAAGTAGATGATTTCTTCGGCAGTGGAAAAATATTTGTGTTTTTGACGCATTTGAGCACCTTCACTTGACTGAGGGAGATATTAAATTTATCTGTATACAGTGCTTAGTTGTTCAGCACAGTCCTTTAACACCTTTCCCATGAAGGGTGTTTTTGAATAAGTTTCAAAGTTGTCGAAGGGTTGGAAGGTGTTCAGTTGTTTCATGTTTTTGCCATTATTTCCTAGCTATGTCCATAGCCTTCATAAGGTTTTTAGTTTGTTTTGTAAGCCAAGGAGCATGATTTGATTTGACAGGGATGAACTTTATTTTATGTAGGTGAGGAGTCTGTCCAGAACAGCGGTATTGTCTGCGAAAAAAAAAAAACATGTCCGTCCAAACCATTATTGAGTTATCACTTGTGACATACAGTGCAATGAAAAAGTATTTGCCCCCTTCCTGAATTCTTATTTATTTGCATGTTTGTCATACTTAAATGTTTCAGATCATCAAACAAATTTAAATATTAGACAAAGATAACCCAAATAAACACAAAATGCAGTTTTTAAGTGATGATTTTATTTATTAAGGAAAAAAAACTATCCAAACCTACATGGCCTTATGTGAAAAAGTAATTGCCCCATTGTTAAATCATGAAGTAACTGTGGTTAATCACATTTTTGGGAAAGCTGAGTTCAATTTCACTAGCCACACCCAGGCCTGATTACTACCAGACTTGTTGAATCAAGCGATCACGTAAATAGAACCTGTCAGACAAAGTGAAGTAGGCCAAAAGATCCCAAAAAGGAAGACATTGTGCCACGATCTAAGGAAATTCTGGAACAGATGTAATTGACATCTGTCATTCTGGAAAAGATTACAAAGCCATTTCTAAAGCTTTGGGACTCCAGCGAACCATGATGAGAGCCATTATCCACAAATGGAAAAAACACGCAACAGTGGTGAACCTTCCCAGGAGTGGCCGGCCTACAAAAATTACCCCAAGAGCGCAGCGACAACTTATCCAAGTGGTCACAAAAGAACCCAGAACAACATCTAAAGAACTGCAGGCCTCACTTGCCTCAGTTAAGGTCAGTGTTCATGACTTAACCATAAGAAAGAGACTGGGCAAAAAGGGCATGCATGGCAAAGTTCCAAGGCGAAAACCACTGCTGACCATAAAGAACATAAAGGCTCGCCTCACTTTTGCCAAAAAACATCTTGATGATCCCAAGACTTTTGGGAAAATATTCTGTGGACTGGCAAAACAAAAGTTGAACTTTCTGGGAGGTGTGCGTCCCGTTACATCTGGTGTAAAAGTAACACAGCATTGCAGAAAAAGAACATCATGCGAACAGTTAAACATGGTGGTGGTAATGTGATGGTCTGGGGCTGCTTTGCTGCTTCTGGAACTGGACAACTTGCTGTTATTGATGGAACCATGAATTCTGCTCTCTATTAAAAAATCCTGAAGGAGAATGTCCGGCCATCAGTTCGTGACCTCAAGCTGAAGCGCACTTAGGTTCTGCAGCAGGACAGTGATCCAAAACACACCAGTAAGTCCACCTCTGAATGGTTTAAAAAAACAAAATTAAGGTTTTGGTGTGGCGTAGTCAAAATCTGGACTTGAATCCAATTGAGGTGCTGTGGTATGACCTTAAAAAGCCTGTTTATGCTCGGAAACCCTCTAATATGGCTGAATTAAAACAATTCTGCAAAGAAGAGTGGGCCAAAATTCCTTAACAGCGATGTGAAATACTCATCGCCAGTTATTGCAAATGCTTGATTGCAGTTTTTGCCGCTCAGGGTGGCACAACCAGTTATTAGGTGTAGGGAGCAATTACTTTTTCACATAGGGCCATGTAGGTTTGGAAAGTTTTCTTTCCTTAATAAATAAAATCATCACTTAAAAACAATTTGTGTTTACTTGGGTTATCTTTGTCTAATATTTACATTTGTTTGATGATCTGAAACATTTAAGTGTGACAAACATGCAAATAAATAAGAACTCAGGAAGGGGGCAAATACTTTTTCATTGCACTGTAGGCAAACTTACATTTATATAAAAGAAAACAAACTATATTAACTTGTTCACAGTTAAAATCATTGTACATCACATATATTCTTTTCTACAATATAATCAATTCAAAATTACATAAATTGGTCAGTTCCTGCCTTCCCTTAAACCTCATTCCTCCTCCAAAACATATTTCTGCACGTATTACTCCTGCAATTTCCATTTTATTCTGTGTAATTTGCTAGTACCCTTTTCTCAAGATCCCATTTCCCATTCTTTTATCTCTATTACAATATTCACTACTTCAAATAAGGTTGCTTTAGACTTTGACTTCCATTTTCTAGTAATTGGTTTTTTCGGCAGCCACCAGAATTGAACTTAACAAGGCCTTCTATGTCTAGGCAATTCAGATCCTGTAACCCAGCCCACCAAATCATTTCCTTAGTTACATCAATTTGCTCGCCCAGTACTTCTGACACAGTGCTCTGTAGGGAATTTTTAAAGTCTGCCAACTGACTACATTCCCAAACCAAAAGTTCTTAGTTACCACTTTCTTCATATCACACCTTCGATATATGCCATCTACCTGTGGAATTTTTTTAGAGTCTTCTTGGAGTATAAAATACCTATGCAAACACTTCCAAGCAAAAATCCTAAATATTCTAGACTTTGTTGCATATTTCGGAGTCATACATATGTCCCCCATTGTTTCTTTGTGAATTGCATATCCATTCTCTCATCCCAATCTTTTCTAACCTCCTCTGATTGATTCCAGTAGTTATTGTGCAATATTATATATGCCCTACTAAGTATCCCTTTTTGACAGCAGTATCTGTTCTAGATTCAACTAAAAACTCTACCAATGTGGATCTTTCACTTAGGATTCTCCTATCTTTTGTTTTCCTATACCCTGATATCAGTCCCTGATAGGGAATGCAGTCTCTAGCCTGCCGTCCAAATGACTTCTTTGACTCTTCCCATTCTGTTACCTTTCCTTGTCTAATAATTTGTTCCCGATACCTTGGTCCCTTTGCTATTTTCTCCAGTAAATTATACACCCCTCTTGCCTATTCTGTGTACCTCTAATTGTAGTCATCTCTATCAGCAGAATCTCCTTTCTCCATTCGTGTGTTGGCTGAGTTCTTAGAATACTTTCTGATACTGTATGAATATAATATTCTGTATGACTGTTGTTATTCTCCTTAAGTATCTGCATCCAAAATCCCTCTCTCTATCCTTATTTCTTGACTTTACTCCCTGCTTTATTATCATCTCTTTCCACTTTGAATTGTAGCTTTCTGCTTATGTTATGTTTAAGAGCCTTAATTGTTAGCTGTAAAATAAGCCTGCAAATCAGGTCATTTTAAACCACTTTGTTCTACTGGAATGATCACCTTATCCCATTTAACTCTTGTCCTCTTCCCCTCCAGATAAAATCCTTTAACACTTTATTCCCTCCAAAACATTCTATTTATGTTGCAGAAGAGGTTTAAATCACTAGACTGAGTATTTCTGATGTAATTTGACGTGCTGATGTGCAGTAAATCCGTCAGTAATAGGTCAGAAGATGCCTTGCAAGGCAAAAACAGATCCCCTCTTAGCAGTCTGTAGGATACCAAGTTTAGTTACAGAGCTTTGAGTTGGTCTATGTAGGACATGTTGTTTAGGCCTTGTATATTGTTAGCAAAGTATCGTTCCACTGCTAGCAGCCTTCTGCGGACTTCTTTTTTCCCCATTATTAGGCCCTTACAGTACTTATTACCTTTCCCTACTCTGCTCTAAGTGCTCTTGTCTTCTACTGTTTCTCCACTAGGTGGCAGCACATACTTATCTTGCTTAAGTATCCACCTATCCCCTAAGTTACCATATATTGAATCCTTTCCTAAGGACCCATTAATTCCCTGCCACTAGCCTCCTATCTCTCTGACCCTCTCTGTTCTTACTTTACTAACAGTACACCAAACAAGTGCTACATCCTCCTTACTTTCCTTATCTCTGATCTCACTTACCTAATCACTGATTGTTTCTTCTCAGTCTTGTCTTCTTCCTTTCTCTTTGTTTTTACCCGCTCCGTTCGCCCTGCGGGCTCACTTCGCTCCCCTCCCTACCCCCAATTCCCACCCACCCCAGGGGTCCTACTCGTATACTTTCTAACCACACCCCTTCCTCTTCTCATTAACCTCTACATAATTACAATTGGCCAATTTTTCTCTTATCTTCCCATCTCTTTACCACTCCACTCCATACTCATCCACACCCTCATATCTCTACACACTCTCAGCTTAAACACTTCCATCTCTAAATATATTTCTAACAAATAGCCAATCCTTCCCAATGGCTAATCCTACCATCCCTTCTCAGATACCACTCTGCTTTACTCTTGTATCACTACCACTTTTAACCTTTGCCTATTTACTTTCCTCATATGTTGTTGTTGTTGTTGTTTGTCTTTCAGCTTTTTCCCTGTAAGGGGTCGCCACAGCGGAACTCCGGTCCGCTACTGATTGGCAGTAGATTTTTACGAAACGCCGAGGTGCCAGCTCGATGCCCAACCTTCAACGAAGGCATGCCCATTTACGCACATATGTCTTTCGAACGCTACCCAACCACGGGGAGGACATGCAGACTCCACACAGAAGGCATTCCGAAGCCACGCCAAGAATCAAACGGGAAAACCTCTTGCTGTGAACACCCTATATATCCATACACTGACTACCCCAATCAACATACTAATTCTCAACCCTTACCATACCTACATAACCATGCAAACATAATATGCTCACCCAGCTACCTACTTGCTATGTATAATAGAACACTACATATTAAATATAATTCACTACATCTCAAGAGACTGTTGTTTCCATACAGCAAGCTCCCTAACCTAAGCTATGTAGGACAACTCCTCTCATTAAAGGACGGTGATATTCATCCTAACCCAGGCCCTACAGCAACCTCTATCTCTCTCCAAAACCATAATCAATCAACCAATTACCCCCTCGCTAAACCACCTAACTCCCTCCTACTAGCTCATTTAAATATACGTAGTATTAACAACAAAGTAACTCAACTCCATGCTCTCCTACAAGTATACTCCTTTGACATTGTCTGCCTAACAGAAACATGGCTAAAACCTAGTATCAAGGATATTGAAATTATCCCACCTGGATATAATATCCTAAGAACTGATAGAGTAGCTAAGTAAGGTGGAGGGGTTGCTATTTTATTCAAATCTGGATTACAATTAACCACATACAACTGTAATTTACCTCTAGATTCCCATACTGAAAATCTTATCTCTAAACTTGAACTTAACGATGCCAAATCAATCTACATTGTCTGTATCTATCTGCCTCCTGGAAATAACATAGCCACCATGGAAAATATCCGTTGATGGCTATCCCAACACCTGCCTCAAGAAACCATAATCCTAGGCGATATAAATTTGGATTGGAATTCCTGTTGTATCAGCCTTCCTACCTCCCACATTAACCTACATGTTTTTTTTTTCTCAAACCATTACCTCACCCACTAGAATAAATAAAGCTAACAAGAAAGCTAGCATACTAGACTGGATTCTTATGAACAGTCATACTCACTACTATAATTCTGGAACCCTCCGTGATGATATAAGTGACCACTCACTTACCTACTTCATCAGGCATAAAACCAGCACTCCTATTCTAACCTGTATCAGAAGTATTAGATCCAAATAGAAATTTAACCCTGATTTATTTCAAATGGAGCTAAGAGCATGCAATTGGGTTCCCTTAAAACACCTCCCTTTAGATGAAGCCGTTAATTTCTTTAATTCTACCATCCTTTCCATTCTCAATCACCACGCCCCAACCAGATCTGTTAGAATTAAGGCCAACTCTGCCCCATGGCTTTCCAATGAAACCAAACATAAAATTCGACTCAGAAATAAATAGTGGGCCAAATGGAAAATGACCAAAAACCCTGTTGATCAACAAACCTTTAGACAACTTAGAAATGACACTAAGAAGGCCATACTTTCTGATAAAAAAAATATTACTTACAGTTTCAACAACCTAATCACAACAACCCACAAAAATTCTGGGCTAGCATTAAGCAGTTACTCCACCCAGGTCAATCCAATACACCCAACCCCCAAAATACAGACCAGAAAAACCCTATCCATACAGCTAATACCTTCACAACCTTCTTTACAGATGCTATCCAAGCATTAGCTAGTCAATTATCACCTAATGTCTTCACACTACCTTCTTACACCTCAACCCCACCCCCTCCTTTTCAGTTCCAACCAGTCCCAACCAAACTTATTCAAAACCTTTTGAATAAACTGAAACCATGCTCTCCTTCAGCAGACCAACTGCCTTCTGAATTTCTACAGTTATCCTCCAATGCTATTGCCTACCCTATTTCCATATTGATAAATAGAACTATAAGCGAAGGTCACATCCCCACCTTATGGAAGGTCTCCCATGTTATCCCCCTGCATAAAGGAGAACACTCCATTGAGCTATCAAGCTATTGCCCTATTGCCCTACTCTCTCCATTAGCTAAGATTATGGAGAAATGTATCCACAGGCAATTACTCCACCACTTAATTGAAAACAATTTACTTTCCAACTGTCAACATGGTTTCAGACCCTCACACAGTACTACCACTGCCCTCCTTTCCTTTACTAATTACATCAACAAACAACGAAACCTAAGTAATATTTCTTCTGCTCTATTTATCGACCTGTCTAAAGCATTTGACATGGTAAACCACAAGATTCTCATAAACATACTAAAATCTCTGTCATAAGACCCATTTTCCATAAAATGGTTCCAATCCTACCTTGACAAATGACAGCAAGCAGTACTATGGCATAACACTCTATCCACCCATCTACCCGTTACCATAGGCATCCCCCAGGGGTCCATACTAGGATCTCTTATCTTCTCCATATTTATAAATGACCTTCATCTAGCTATCCCCCAAGCCACTTGCATACAATATGCTGACGACTCCACACTACTATGCTCAGCCACATCCTCCCAAGACCTTCACTCTCTCACCCAGAAGGTATTCAACATAGTAGAACAATGGTTCACTCAGCGTTGCCTTCTTCTGAACCCAAAGAAAACCAAACTCCTCCTCTTCACTCCTACTCAAAAGTCCTCTCCTCTTCATTTCTCTGTGACATCCACCAATCCTACCATAATATCTCCAGACTTTACCACTAAACTTCTAGGTGTCACCATCGACAATAATCTGAACTTCGACATCCATATCAACAATACTATAAAGACTGTCAACAAAAAAAATGGCACTCTGTATAGGATTAAACCCTTCCTTTCTCCCACTGCCAAAACTACTATAGCTCACACTCATTTGATCTCAACACTCCTTTACGCTTCTCCTATTTTTACTAATCTATCCAAGACAGTCTTCAGCAAATTGGAATCATCCTATAATAGCATTGCAAGATTTGCAACAGGAAACCCATTTAGAACCCACCATTGTATAAATATAAATCAGCTAGGATGGTTAGAACTACAACACCTGATTAAATTTCACCAACTAGCCATTGCCCACAAAATTCTTTACAAACCTTCTAATACTCCTAGTTTATCTAGCCTCATTATCCCCTATAAAAATCTGAAGTCTCTACGCTCCTCACACAAACTTCTTGTGCACACCTCCAAATCTAATAACAGGGCTGGGGATTCTGTCTTCTCTAATGCTGTAGGTAAATCCTGGAATCTTCTCCCTAATGACCTCTCCTCACTTACTTCCTTATCACTCTTCAAAAACAGACTTAAACTTTACCTCAAATCATACTGGCTATGCCCCTGTACCAAACCAGACTAGCCATCTATCTCTTTATACTTGACTTTGCCTGTCTTGTGCTTACTATCTACTGTTACATCTTCATTCTTACTATACTTCTCTCATGTCTCCCTATTGGGCATCATTTCACTTCTCCTTATATACTTTTTTCCTAATAAATTCTTAGTAAAATCACTTCACAACTAACTTCTTTCCCTACTATTGTCTTTACCTGTACTCAGTCCCTGTACCTTTCTTTTGCACTGTTTATGACTGTTGTCCTCGTTACAAACCCTGTGCTAACCTCTATGCCTTACTGCACATGTTACCATTGCTTGGTTATTTTTATTATATTTTTACTATTTTTGCTATTTTTTTCTTACACATTTTGTTTCTTTTTGTAGTTTGTAATTTGTTATTTGTATTCGTATTTGTAATTTTATTCATGTCTTGGAGCTTATCTTCCCGGGCCTCTACTGAAAATGGACATATATCCAGTTAGACTAGCCCGGTCAACAAATGTAAAATAAATAAAAAATATCTCTGTGGGTGTTCCAGTTGTTGCATGTTTCTGGACAGATACTTGAAAAAGGGGGCATTATACTGAATGATTGGCCTAATGAGGGGTGAGGAAAGAGGGACAATGACATCCCTAGATCTAGACAAAATTCCTTTGTTTATACGTTGTGTAATATATAAGGACTTTCTTACAGCAATAGACACATGTTGATCAAAAGTTAGGTCACTGTCTACATAAGCTGCCAAATTCTGAACAACTGGGTCAACTGTTAGGGGTGTATTGTCAGTGTGGTAGTTCCCTAGGGTGGATGACGCTTCCCAAAGGATACAGTAATGCATTTGTTCGCATTTAGTTTCAGTCCATGATTTTTGCATCATTTATTTATTTGAGAATAACCTTTCTGTAGGATGGCTATGTCATTTGGGGATTCAGTGACAGTTCCTAGATTTCAGTCATCTGCAGACTTAGTTAGCCAGAGCCCTTTGGTATTGGCTTTTGCTTCAGAAAAGTAAGCTGTAGATCAACATACTCACTGACAGGTTATATAAATAAAGTCATAATCATATGTCTATAATTACTTGCATCATTCTGCCTTGGTCCTAGTGGAGAGGTTTTCATATACTTTCTGACAAACTCGAGGATTTGTCCTTCTCTAAGAATATATTATAATATGATACCTATGGTTCCATCAGAGGAGCTCTGAATTCTTGTTTTATTCTTGGATTAAGGACTGTCCAGGCATTAAAGTGTTCTTTCTTTGTTTCTTTCTCCTTTAAATAGTTTGATACCAACCTCTATTACCTGAATATCTTAAGAAATTTATTTTCTATTATCTTCTTCCCAGGAAAGTACTAAGTAAATATGCTTCTTTAGTGTCTGAATATTTTAGGTAATCTTCCACACTATTGTACTTTATTTTATTTTATGTTTTTTTACAGACATGGTCCCCAGACCCCTGCATCCACACCGGGTCTACCAACAAGTCTCCCACTCCCACCCCATGGACTTACTCTGGAATTGCTGGGGATCCTAAGGGAGTCCCACAGGCTCTGCCTTCTTTGCTGCCATTCGGGGGGGCTTCTTTTATATGCCCTATACACTTCTCTTTCCTCACCCTTCTCACTTGTTGACCACTTCTGAGGGCATTTCTCCTGTATAGACCATGCTGCCCCTTTGGGAGCATCATCGACAATCCCCCACACACACACAATACACACCCAGGATGGGCACACCCAAGAAGAAGAGGAGCTGCACCAAGGATCAAATGGTGGAAACTGAAAAAGGGTAATTGTGAGGTGGAGTTCAGGGATGAGTTAAGACAGGCACTGGGTGGCAGTGAAGAGTTACCAAATAGCTGGGTAACTACAGCAGAGCTAGTAAGGGAGACGGCTGGAAGGGTGCTTGGTATGACATCTGGACAGAGGAAGGACGACAAGGAGACATGGTGGTGGAATGAGGAGGTACAGGAGAGTATACAGAGAAAGAGGTTGGCAAAGAAGAAGTGGGATTGTCAGAGAGATGAAGAAAGTAGACAGGAGTATAAGGAGATGAGATGCATAGCAAACAGAGAGGTGGTGAAGGTTAAGGATAGGGCATATGAAGAGTTGTATGAAAGGTTGGACACTAAGGAGGGAGAAAAGGACCTGTACCGATTGGCTAGACAGAGGGACCAAGCTAGGAAAGATGTGCAGCAGGTAAAGGTGATAAAGGATAATGAGGGAAACATACTCACAAGAAGTGAGGAGAGTGTGTTGAGCAGATGGAAAGAGTACTTTGAGGGGTTGATGAATGAAGAGAATGAGAGGGAGAGAAGGTTGGATGATGTGGGGATAGTGAATCATGAAGTGCAATGGATTAGCAAGGAGGAAGTAAGGATAGCTATGAAGAGGATGAAGAATGGAAAGGCTGTTGGTCCAGATGACATACCTGTGGAAGCATGGAGGTGTTTAGGTGAAATGGCAGTGGAGATTTTAACCAGATTGTTTAATGAAATCTTGGAAAGTGAAAAGCTGCCTGAGGAATGGAGAAAAAGTGTTTTGGTACTGATTTTTAAGAATAAGGGTGATGTGCAGAGCTGTAGTAACTACAGAGGGATTAAATTGATCAGTCACAGCATGAAGTTATGGGAAAGAGTAGTGGAAGCTAGGTTAAGAAGGGAAGTGATGATTAGTGATCAGCAGTATGGTTTCATGCCGGGAAAGAGCACAGATGCATTGTTTGCTCTGAGAGTGTTGATGGAGAACTACAGAGAAGGTCAGAAGGAGCTGCAGTGTGTTTTTGTAGACTTAGAGAAAGCATATGACAGGGTGCCTAGAGAGGAGTTGTGGTATTGTATGAGGAAGTCGGGAGTATCAGAGAAGTATGTAAGAGTGGTACAGGATATGTACGAGGGTAGTGTGCCAGCAGTGAGGTCTGCGGTGGGAGTGACGGATGCATTTAAGGTGGAGGTTGGGATTACATCAAGGATCAACTCTGAGCCCTTTCTTATTTGCAATGGTGATGGACAGGTTGACAGACGAGATCAGACAGGAGTCCCCGTGAACTATGATGTTTGCAGATGACATTGTGATCTGTAGTGAGAGTAGGAAACAGGTGGAGGAGACCCTGGAGAGATGGAGATATGCTCTAGAGAGAAGAGGAATGAAGGTCAGCAGGACTAAGACAGAATATATGTCTGTAAATGAGAGGGGGGATAGAGGAATGGTGAGGAAGTGGCGAAGGTGGATGAGTTTAAATACTTGGGATCAATAGTTCAGTGTAATGGTGAGTGTGGAAGAGAGGTGAAAAGAGTACAGGCAGGATGGAGTGGGTGGAGAAGAGTGTCAGGAGTGATTTGTGACAGACGGGTACCAGTAAGAGTGAAAGGGAAGGTCTACAAGAGGGTAGTGAGGCCAGCTATGTTATATGGGTTGGAAACAGTGGCATTGACAAAAAGGCAGGAGTTAGAGCTGGATGTGGCAGAGTTAAAGATGTTAGGATTTGCACTGGGTGTGACGAGGGTGGACAGGATCAGGAATAAGTATATTAGAGGGTTAGCCCAGGTTGGAAGGTTTGGAGACAAAGCCAGAGAGGCAAGATTACTTTGGTTTGGACATGTGCTGAGGAGGGATGCTGAGTATATTGGGGAAAAGATGCTAAGGATGAAGCTACCAGGTAACAGGAAAAGAAGAAGGCCTAAGATAAGGTTTATGGATGTGGTGAGAGAGGACATGCAGGTGGTTGGTGTAACAGAGCAAGATGCAAAGGACAGGAAGAAATGGAAACAGATGATCCGCTGTAGCAACCCCTAATGGGAACATCCGAAAGAAGATGATGATGATGGGCACACCCATCCCTTCTTTCTGCTCCATCAGGTGCCCAAGCCACTAATCAAACCTAAGTCAGCTGGGATATAGTCAGGGCTTTGTCACTCTTCTCCACCGGAGTGGCTCACCATCCTTCTTTATTGTGCTTTCTTTATTACCCTAGTGTGGGAGTGATGAATTCTGCTGGATAAGGTGTTAATTTCACTTCAAGTCTTTGCCCTTTCGTATTCTTTACCTACTACGGCATCAGATTCCATGCCTAAAAATGCATCAACTACCTCCATAGCTGCCTCGTTTTGATGCTTTGTAGTCAGTTGACATGCAGCTGGAATATGTAGGCTTCTCTTGTGTAAGATTCTGATGTGGTAAAGTAAGCTGTGTAACTAAATGTACTGATAACATACCAATATGCTAGTCAGTAATTGATAGTTCCATCAGGAAGAATTTTAAACAACCCATGTATGCATTTTCTGAAAGGTTGGGACTCACCATTCTGAGTCCCAACACACCAAAAGAAAAAGAGTGAATATCGAGCAATTCCTCCACATCCCTGAAACTTATATGTACCATCTCGGAAATTACCATACCTCAGAGAAAAAGAAATATTCCAAGAAATGGCAATCTCTAACTTTGTATATGTAAGTCTGGATTTCCAGCCAATTAATCTGCATGTTACAGGACTCAGCGTTCAGAGTCTAAACCATTTATAGTTACCATACTGGTGTGCTGCTGAGATCCTTCTTGGTTATGCAGTAACACCCCCTCTCCAAAAAATCCACAAAAATGTTAAGCTGAAAATAAGAAAAAGAAGTGATGCCTCTTTTGCACATCATGGACATTGGCATGGTGATTGCTGCTAAGGAAGGTAGGTGTTCTTCCTCTCGTCTGGATGAATATGTAGGTGAGACACTGGGAACTGTCACGCAATGATAAAAATGAAAAATGACAGGGTATTGCTTTGACACTTGGAAGTGAGTTGCCAGCTACCTTACTGACAGTTTGTCAGCAAATATCACTGAGGTTGTGCTCAGCTTTGACAGGTTAATTTTGCTAGAATTTTGCAGTCCTCAAACTCATATTGACATATTGATAAAGAAAAAAGTAATGTTTTGCATGTTACTTTACCGAAAATGAACATAGTGGGTTTTCCTGCTTACCCACCTAAAAACATTAGGCTAAAGCTCACAGCACTTTTATCTTTGCAGACATATCAGTTTCTTAACATTATAAAGTCTTCTTAAAGCCAAGATATTGTTTGGATTTCAGATTTCCTGTCATTTAGCAGTGTAAGTGTATTTTAGAACAGCATCTGCTTCTTTATTCATTAGTGTGTGTACACAGATTGAATGTTTACTCCTTTGTTTATTTATTTAAAGTTCTGGCAAATGAGTAAACCCACAGTCACTAACTAACATTTCATTTTAAGAGACAGCCTGGGTCAGGCATATATGGCAATTACAGTAACAACGAATCAGAAACAATTAAAGTAAATATGATATATGTACAGTACAATTGAAGAGACACAGTAAACTAAGACAAAGTTTAGGGGAAGTAGCTGGCCTAGTTTCAGTCATGTCTTGGCAGTGGTGATGATGCTGATTGGACAGCTCAAGTAAAACCATAATGAGTACTTCAGGGACTTAAATAGTAACGGTTTTATAACATTCAGAATGACAAATAAAATAGTTGCTTTAAGATGCACAAAAAAGTGAAGGGTTATTTCAAGCTGACATATTGTTGGAAAATCCAGGAAGACAGAGGGTGTTATTAAAATCTGCTATATGAAGCCACTCAGTGATAAGGGTTAGGAAAAGTGAAGGCTGGTGCCTTCCGCTCAGATCTATACTTGTACCTTGCTAAAACTCAGGCATCCCTTAATTTAATTTTAATGTAAAGGATTATGATCAACAGTAGGTAAATTGATCCCTAACTAACATAGCCACCCCACATAACCCTTAGCTACCTCTTTACAAACATACCCCACCATGTAGGCATCCAAGGTACTTGGGGATAAAACTGGGCTAAGATGCAAGACGTGGCTTATAAAGACACTGGTGGTCATTAGCCAAGTATTAACCCATGAACCTATAACCAGCTTATGTGTTTGAGACATGGATGCCAAGAAATTCATCTTGAGAGAGTGAAGGTGAAGAGGTGAATCTTGGTGTTCATGTCAAGAACACATAAATAATGGTTAGAATCATGAAGACTCAGTCATAATTCTTTGTAGTGCTTGGCGTTTTATCTACCCTATATGCAATCAGTTACACAAAAAAGAATAAAATGTTTTACAGGCTTTGAAAGCAGTAAAGCACTTAGCAAGCTCTGTTATATAGACAGCAGCAGATGTTATCAGCTTATTTCCTTAAGAATGGGAGTGGGGGGTAGGGACAAAGGAAGAATACCATGGACAATTTTTTAATATTGCTCTAGTTCACTTAAGCAGTTAATGGGACAACAGGTTTGGATCAATAAGCATTTCCTGAAGCATAAGAATTGTGAAACTGTATTTCTGGCATTTTTGACTGACTGTAATCCTTGGTGACTGAGGAAAATACTCATGGACATTTGAGAAGCAAGGAGAGTTCCTTGTGCAGTACTCGAACATAAAAGCACTTAGGGGGTTTGTCACAATTGTTAAACCTCCCCAGGTACTGTTATGATTGGGTCTAGTGCTAGAAAATCACTTTACAAGTTTTTTTTCCCCAATATTGGAGCGTAAACAATGTACTCCATTCACTACACATATTTTAAAAGTCAAGGAGCATGTTTTTGGGAAATGGAAGGAAAGCAAAGTTCTCAGAGAAAGTTAATGCAGATATGAAGAGAAAAACTCCACAGTAACTATGATTGGAGGACATAAATGAATCCTATATTTTGGAGCTCTGAGGCAGACTTCTTACCACAATGCTGCATATACACTGTGTTTTATAATGCATGGTAGGATTTTGTAAGTAAGAAAGCTGAACAAACATTTTATATTCTTAGTGAATTTTCTCTTGTTGCTGGATCTTTGTGAAACTTTATTTTCACATATTGCTTATGCATTGACATCTGCTCATGCTGAATTCTGACAGTGGTTATGACACCCCACCACTGGGCCAGTAATCAAGGAGCCACAATCCTCACCACTGACAACAGTGGGGGACGTTCACTGGGAGGGTAACAGGTACACATACAGTATCTCCAGATGCAGCTATTTGCATCAACCACAATCAAACACAATTTCCCTTAAGAGCACACGGAAACACAGTCAGTCTGGGGCTAGTTTCTCCCTCTTTCTCCAGATCCCCAATAAGACTTCCCACTGGCACAGCTGTAGAGTTGGGATCTCAGCTGAGTGTCCAAGTCAAGTAGGGTTGCAGCCTTTCATTGTGGCTAAAACTGGAGTAAAGTCACACTCCTTGCATCACCAGTAACCCCGCCCACCCACCACTCCCCCACCCATATTCTGCCCATTTTGTGACATCACAATGACATCACCTGACAGGGAATGCCTTCTTTTTCCATTCCTGCTGCCAGTTTTCAGCTGATTTACTATGCTTTTCTGTAAAAAAGCATAGTAAATCAGCTGATTTACAAACTCTGATAGTCTGTTTCCTTTCTTGAAACAGAATACCAGAATTTGTATAGTGTTTTCCGGACTACTGGTGAATCAGTTTGATTTCTGGATAGTCCAGAAAAAAATGGAGGGTTGGCAACTTTAAAGCCAATATCTCCAGCACCCTCTCTGTCCAACCAGTGCTTTGTGTCCCTGCCCAAGTAGCTGATACACACACTGTTTGAGGTTTGATTTACGCCGCGCGCATGCACACACACACACACACACACACACACACACACACACACACACACACACACACGCGAGCGCGCACCCACACAAACACACACACACACACACTGGAAAGGCTGGCACAGGTTTACTTGCTATGCCCCCTTCTGCCCAGACTATAAGGTAATTATGACTGCCACCAGACACTCCTGCCAGCTACCTTAAGGCTCTTCCTGGGGTACCCAATGTACTGAGTGAAATTAATATTAATATAAATGGTAGTCTGACCAAGAGCAAGGCTATTAGGAGTGACCCACTCTGTGTCACCAAATAAATATGCAAATACTCTCAAAACTTAAACATCTCTACAAAGGTCAGCCACAAAGAAAGATTTAAATATATTTAATAATAAATAATAAAATAACAAGAAAATACTAAGTATATATTCACAGTGACATCACAGTTCAAATCACAAGAAATATGTAAAATAACATTGAAGGACAGGCCCAGACAAATATAGAAAAACAATATCTAAACTAAGCTTCACTGTATTCCTGAATGAATCTAAGAGAGTTACTATTCCCTACTTACTTAATACAGCAAGGCAGATGATGTGGGGAATGGCCCAAGACAGAATACAGAATGCTCAGTCTCACTAAGAGACTTATCAAAATAATGTCTAAAATATTACTTCTGGGATAGCTTGCAGAATGACATAATTTCTGGTCATCTGACGTCTAGTTCCCATGAGAACCCCAGTTGCTGGAAGCTGGCAAGATCTACCACCTACCTGTAAAATACACACACAAGGGCTTTTGTTCAGATCTGTGGCAGGTGCTGGAAGTCATAAAATAATTTCATACCAACATGCTTCCAGAATAGTAATGAGTTCACTCCAAAGACAATACAGAAAGCTTCCTTGTACTTTGTGTCTTTGGCTACAGTGAAACCTATGAGATAGCATCTTTATGACCTAGCCTGTAAAGTGTTTTAATGTCAGATATATGTTAAAGTTTGCCGGACTGAGGTCAACCTTCCAGTTTCCTCAGTTAAAACATTTACATTTAAAGAGTTACAATAGTGCATGCACATTACTGTTGTCCAGTAGGGCACACTGTGGATACATTTCCAACACAAGCACTGTACAAATACCTTTTCACCTTTTCAACACAAACATCTGTTCAAATCAGTCTGATATACAGATGACATACAGTTCTAATACATTTGTAACACAAGCATCTTGTATAAATCAGTTTGATATTCACAAATGACATATAATTATTTACAAAATTTCAGCTAGCTGTGCTGGCAGTACCTTCTATCGTCATCTGTGAGGTAAAGACCTTAACCATTATGCTAACCCCACCCCCATAATAAACTATGTAAGCAAGAGTGAGACCTAGATATGGTTAACAAGCTAGTAGCCCCTGTGTAATTTCCAAGAGTAATTGCAGTCTGCTATCTGCTACAGTAACTGCAGACACTCAAGGGATGCTTGTTTCAAAACAACTATAAAGATTTAGACATATAAATTAGAGAATAAGAAGGTGGCCTCAAAACATGCACAAGCAGCACATCCACTCCACACACACTTAGAGTAAAAATTCACTTAAACATTTAGAATAATGTGGAAGAGGGGAGCAGTGATGTCAGTAGTATTTTTAACCAATGGATGTTATTCTTCAGTAATGTTCTGCCTGATTTAAAAAAGCATGTGAGCCAATTGTAGCCACATAATTCTGTGTGGCAAACCCTACCATCCTTGCACTTGAATTAAAGACTGAGTTCACTACAGTTTAGATGGCTTTGATCTCCAGCTGAACTAGAGACCTTTCTGTAATGTAAGTAAAGTAGTAAGTAGGGTGGTTTATTCCTGTATAAGACACTTGTATGTATAAAATAGACTGGTAATGTGATCTGAAATACAGTCCTTTCCGCATGTTATTTATCTTAGATTTATATGTGATTACTAGGCTAATGACCCCAGGGGGCCTTTTTAAGCTTAGCTGTGCTTCCAAAATGTATCAGATATGTTTTGATACCCCTGGGTAATTTTAATGTCTTGTAAAAGAGTGTTCAAGCAGTTACAAGCTGCTTCTGTCTAAGAGACATAGGTACCAGAGCAGGGTTACATTTCTGATTCCCTATCCACAGGTTCACGTTATAACTTAATTGGGTTAAGGCCTTTACTTCAGAGATGTAGATACCAAAAAGGAGCAACCCAAGCAGACAGCCTTGAGGAACACTGGTAGCGACTGTCCTTTTTGTAGAGCTAGATTCTCCTGTCCTAAATTCTTGAGTTTTATCTTTGAGCCATCTGGCTATAAAGTGAGTGACAGTGGTGTATATCTAATTTCCTGAGTTTATCTTCATTGCTGAGTGGGGTATTTTATTGAATGATTTGGCCGGGTCAAGGTAGGCAGTTTGCTCCATTTTGCCCCTGTCCGTTGCTTTGATGACCTTCTCGAAGAAGTCCACCAGCTTGAGCAAGCATGACCTGTCCTTGACAAAACCAAAATAGGTTGGATTCAATGTCTGAAGGTTTCCTAAGTTATTGTTCATCATTTTCATGGTAATTCTTTCCATGGCTTTGCTTGTAAAACTGGTCCGACTTCTGGGTCAGTAGTTATCCGGGTCCACAGATGGCCTACCTGTGGATCCTCCATTCACATGGCATGAAGCCTGTCTGAAGTCTGTGATTAAATAATGATTCCATTGGTTCTGATAGGTCATGTTTCATGCACAGACATAGAGCTTATGAATGGGGTTTTTAATTGTAGAACAGAAGGGGTAATATATGCCATTAGATGTACATGTAATATGTTCTGTATTGGACAAACTAAGAGAATGCTCAAAGTCAGATTGTTAGAACACTTGAGGGACATTAGGATAGGTAGGATAGAAAGTCCCTTGGCCCAACATTTTAGAAATTGCCATGATGGAAACCCTGAAGGACTTGAATCTACTATTTTAGAACAGATTTGTTTAAATAATAATGATAGGGAAACACATAGGTATAACCTTTTAAAAAAGGAAACTATATTTATTTTAAAATATGGTACGTTGGTACCAAAAGGATTGAATACTGAGTGTTGTTGGAAAAGTGTTATATGAAATAGGACACTGATGCTTTAAGAAAAGTTTTAATTGAAAATTACTGTTTTAATTTATTGTTTAATTGTTTATTGATGGAAGCTGCTGGTATTATTTAAAGTGTGGTTCATTCTGTGTATTTTACTCCTTGAAGGCTATCTGTAGCTGAGGTGCTAGAGAAATAAATACTTTTTTTGGCTTTGGTGGTTTCGTTTGTGTTGAAGCACATATAGTTTGGTGTTGCAGAGCAGGTACTGTTATGACTCTGTCATAGTCTATGTTGGCGTAAATGACTTGAGACGTACCTCCCTGGACTATATGAAGAGAGCTATGACTGAGCTCGCTGAATATGTGTCCCAGGCAGATATGTTCCTAGCCTTAAGCAGCATTCTACTATCACCCAGAATGATGCTTCAATACAAACAGACAATGATTGACTTTAACAATTGGCTTAGTTTCTGGTGTCATTCCAAGGATCCAGTACCTGACAGCTTGGGATGGCATGATTGACAAATCACAGTGCTTTACCAGAGATGGCCTGCATCTGTCTCCCTTGGGCTTCAGGCTCTTGGCAATGACTCTTGCCTCCCACATAGTGCCTTTTTTTTTAGGCAGTGCCATGAGGTCAAAACTACCAACATGAAAATTTCATCAAAACATAAATTAAAGGTCATGCTGCTAAACACTAGGAGTCTAAACATGAAACTGCACTCATTGCAAGTATTCTTAACCCTGGAAGATGCTGGCATTTGTGCAGTCACAGAAACCTGGTTCAAAGCTGCGGAGAGCACCCCAGCCATACCAGGTCACTCATCCTATCTTGCATTCATACCCCAAAGCATGGACAGCAAAGCAGAAGGAGGTGGAATTGCAATATATATAAAAGACATACACACCTTCAGGCTGGTCAAACAGTATGACGCACAGAAAACACTCCAGATGCAGTTATCAATTGACAAAACCCCTATTCAAGTCATAGGTAGCTATAGGCCTCCAACTATCAAGATTCAACCCTTTACCCTGATCCTGGGGGACTTTAGCTATGTAACCATAGACTGGAAGAAATACTCAAGCCAAAACACAAATGCCCAGAGATTCCTTGATTTCATCAATGCAGATGCCTTGGACCAGTTGGTCGACACCCGCACAACGGGTGAAAATGTCTTGGACTTGGTATTAACCAACATGGGTAACCCCTGCAGTACATACCTGTCAACTCTACAGATTTTCACAGAATGTCCAGATTTATGCCTCATATTTTTGGTGTGTTCTTCCTAAAATCTGTACCTTTCTAGCAAATACCTGAGGATTACAGTCATTAAATAATGACAAACATTTGATTTTAAGACTAGAAATCCTTCAGAGAATTCATGCTAATGCAAAACCTATTATTCTACTATCTAAGTTTGTAAGAGCAATATTTAAAATCTGCCCCTATTTGTCCCCCCATCATTTTAGGTTTTGTTGAGATTTTTTGCTCTAGGAGGTTGAGAGTTTTGTGTGCAGCATCCCTACAGTGTCATCATCGCTAGTAAGATCCGACCACAAAGCGGTCACTTTCAGAGTCACCTTCTCCCCCCCCCCCTCTAGCTAGGGTCAAACAAAACAACTTCTTCGAAGCTGATTACAGCCTCCTGAGGGAAGGTGTAAACAGTTTCACAACTCCCTCCTCCTCCATAGGAACTGGCACATATGTCCAAACCTACACCAAAGTACTATACAAGCATTTATATAGCTGCATGGAATCAGGAATACCTGACAGGACGAAATCTTCCTCCTCCTCAAGGAAGAGTAAACCTGCATGGTGGACATCCGCAGTAAATAAACTATATAATAAAAGGAACAATTGCTATCCAGGACCAAGAAGGAGCAGGTGCCTAATTGGAAGCAATATCTCCTTAGCCTGAACAAGCAAATAAGAGCACTAGTGAAATCCTGCAAAGCAAACTTCGAGTCTAAATTGGCCACATCTACTAAAGACACTCATAAGGCCTTCTTCACATATGTCCGCAATCTCAAAGGAAGCATCCAGATTTGCTCAGAACTGGTGGCCAAGGACACCACATACACAAATACCATAGATATAGCCAACCTGTTGGCAGACGGCTTCAGTGAAAAACTTCACCCCTCTGTCCCTACCCCCCATCAGTAAATCAGAAAATCCCCAGCACATGCCCCCCTCCCGTTATCTCTAGGGAGCAACTCATCACTGCCCTCTCAAAGACAAAAAATACAGCCTCCATGGCGTGTGTGTGTGTGTGTGTGTGTGTGTGTGTGTGTGTGTGTGTGTGTGTGTGTGTGTGTGTGTGTGTGTGTGTGTGTGTGTGTGTGTGTGTGTGTGTGTGTGTGTGTGTGTGTTGTGTGTGTGTGTGTGCGCATATGTTTTAGGCTTTGAAAGCTGCTCTGTGACCACAACACTGAGTTTTTGTACTTGCTGACTTACTGTTCCTGATGCCTGTGTGACAGCGTTGTCTCACTGCAAGCACAATTTGCATCTCAGAATCTATAATGGAAAGCATGACATTAAACCTGTCAACATCAGAATCAGGGACAAAGCCAAAATTATTCTGGATCAGAGGTCCTAAAATTAGGGGTACTTTTTAAATGTTAATAGAAAGTTGACAAAGTAAGTGTACATGAGTTAACACACATTTTCTGAATTTAAAAAGTCTGTATTTGTAATGAATGTCATGATTTGCTGGCCAAAATCACTATTTTATATCAAGGTGTTTCTGATTTTTAGGAGAGAGAGAAGAGAGAGAGAGAGCACAAAATTAAGAAACAAAATCAGAGTCATTCCTGAAAATAAAGTTGCCACCTGCCCCCTTTGCACAGGACAGTCCCTTTTTGTGCATTTGTGTCCTGTGATAAAACATGAAAAAATAGAAATGTCTTAAAATTTTAGGATAAAAACATTTCCCAAATTTCTTGTAATAATTGCATAAAACAATGGTCTTTTTAACTGAAAATGCTTAATATTATTTGAAACAGTAGAAGCAACTCAAATTCTACAAGAGCGAGTCTTTTGTTTTAGAAATAAAGTGGAGTCTTGTCCTTTCTACCAGTTATGGGTAAAGTTTTTTTTTCTTGTCCTGCAAAATCTCAGATTTCCATAAAAACGCCCCACTTCAGGCATCTGAAAAGGTGGTCACGCTACCTGAAAATCAGTGACATTTCAGAGGTGTGCCAGAAATGCTAGCACTGCACTTCAAAGAACAAAAGAGCAACTGCTTCTCTGTTTTGTGCGTGTGCTTGTGCATGTGTGTGTGTGTTGAACAGACGTATATGCATGTTGGGCCTATCATCACATACTGACATATGAAGTATTTCGTAATTTTATTTGTTTATTCAATTTTTTTCTACCAATCCGACATGATTGTGCAGTTCAATGTTTCTGTCTAAGAGCACTAGGAACAGAAAAAATACAGATAAATTGTTATCAACGTATATTAATGCGAAGTGTAAGTTGAATGTGTGTTGTTACACATTAGGGCTGCACCATCATGAGAACAGCCTAACCTAACATTAAGTTTACATGGTACTTTGCTCGAGGGCGTACCCATAAAGTTCATTCAAGGCAAGTCATGGCATGTGGATGTTTTAGGATTGTAATATTTATTATGTGGAACTGCGTGACCATTGTTTATGAATAGCGTTGTCATTATTTTCTTATTTTATACTTAGCTTTGTGCATGTGTCTATGGCAGTCTGCATTCTACATTGTTTATGTTAATGTGTTCTATGGGATGTGCTATACTTGCGTGACGTGTTTTCTCTAGAGTTGAACTGAAGACTTTATGCAGGGATATGGCATATAGGAAATGATGTAGTATAAGATTTTCTTTCAGCAGGAAATCTGTGTTTGCAGTAGGGATGGAAAGTAGGACTGGTGGGTTCTCTTGGTTACCTGGGAAGATATTTTGGTACTTTTCCATTATTGGGGCAACATTTGTAATGAGCGCTTGTAATCTTAGCAAGCACTCTCAATGATCTAATACTCGGCACTTAAGGCCCTTGATAAATGTTGGCATGAATGTTAACACCAACTACAGCCTGAGAAAGAAAGAAAGAAAGAAACAAAGAAACAAAGAAACAAAGAAAGAAAGAAAGAAAGAAACTTCCTTACAGTTATTACACTGCACATATTTTATGGCTTGGCTTATGTTAACCTGGTACATTCCCGAAGTTATCAACTTATTTTTGTAAGATACATCTGTGGTGCCATGAAGAGGCAGTGATGGTTGGTTTTGTTAGTTTTGGGGAGTTGGGGATGCAATCCAGTTACCAAGGTCCGAAATATACACTTTTTCATTGCCATTAATTTCGCGCCTCCTGAGTCACAGACAAACCTAAAAGTATTCGTGGACAAAAGCCAAACTCAAGGACATGTTTTAAATATTGGCTGAAATAACACAATAAAGGGATTTCACTCAGGTGTATTTTCTGAAGCAGATCTATCTTTAAATATAACGTCTGCCGTTATTATTTCAGGCTGATCCACCACCTTTCTGCAAATGGATTCTCAGTTTTAGGATGGAGAACAGCAACATTTGTAGTCAAAGTCACGAACATCGCTGAAAAACAGGCAGAGTTCAGAGTTGTATATGCTATTTATTTCAGGACAAGATCCCATGGAATACGGATGTCAGGAAACATACTGCCGAATCCATTTTCAGAAATTTAAGTTTCAGTCTCTTAACTCAAAATCACGAAAAAAATGGAAGATACCAGGTTCGTGATTACGGGGGATTTTATACTGAAATTGATAAGGACGGTGTTAACATCTCTGTTCAGGAAATGGATGAAAAGTGGCACTACTGCAAAGTATTATGTTGTGACTAGTGAATAAAAGAACATTGTGGGACTATCAGAAGTTCTGACTCTAGAAATGCACTAGCTAGGCGTTCGCTAACTTGTACTAATTTTGAAAATTTTCTGTTTTTAGTATTAGAGCAAGTAGAACTGTTTTTTGGTGACTATGCTACTCTTCTGGAGGTTAGAGAACTCAAATGGCAACTTTTGCTGGGAACGGATTCAGCTCCTGGTTTGAATGATAACATCAATTTAAAATGTGCTTTGAAATGGCTTACCTGAGTTCACATGACAGACTCACTTTTTACTAGTTTGCTGCATCCTGTATATTGTAAATGATTTTTCAGGTCACTTCATTACCATATAATGATATGTACATATTTAAAGAAGGATAGGGTTATTTCATTGGCTGTTACTGTTTTACTGATTTATTGCCATATGACAAGTAGTATATATTTATTGATTTTCTTTGTACCTTCTTATTTCTGAAGAATTTCTTACATATTAAAAGAACAAAAGCGTGCTCAGTTACTGGTTCTGTTGTTGTTTTTTCATATAGCTGTAGAAGTTATTTCGCCAGTGTAAAGTTCTTTCTTCGTTTTGCAGCTTGTCGGTTCTAATGGCATGAATATATATATATATATATATATATATATATATATATATATATATATATACATGGGTCTACTGCTTTTGGTCGAATTACATTTGGTCGAAAATGATTTCAGGCAGCCCACTTCAGTGAAAGCTCATTTGATTGAAAGCTCATTTGGTCAAAAATGGAATATAGCCCCTGCCCCACTACAGTGCGACCCTAGAGTGAGAATATCCACATTGTAGGGTGTGGGGGGTTTACCCCCCCCCCACATTTTGCAACTAGTTTTTACTGACATTATATGTTTCAATGTATTTTTAATGGAGGCACATGTATATAATAGTGCATACATTGCAATTATGGGGACACACCTTTATATTATCCTCTCACTCCACACTGCTGTGGCAGGGGGGCTAGCTATATTCCATTTTAAGAATCAATTTTTTTTCAGTGCAATGCATTTTCGGTGAAGTGGGCTGCCGGCTCGCCACCTGGCTGTGTAAACCATGCCTCTAGATGATTGTCAGTGTTGAAGTGACACCCCGACCCCATGTGCAAAATGGGAAAAGGGGTTGTGGATGGATGAATGACTATATGGGGTACCTTCTGTATGGAGTCTGCATGCCCTCCCTGCAATCACGTAGGTTTTCAAAAGGTGCTGTGGTTTCCTCCTGCAGTCCAAAGACATGAAGTAGGTGGATTGGATATTCTAAACTGGTGTGAGTGCGAATGTGTGGTATGAAAGAACATCTGTGGCAGGGTTGGCCACCCAATGATTTGAACCTTGGTTCTTGATGATTGTCACTGTTGAAGTGGCATCCTGACCCCATGTGAAACAATGAGAAAAGAGGTTCTGGGTGGATGGATATGTTATTTGCAGAAAAAGGTAGCAAGCTAACACATCTAGCCATGCCACAGAAAAAATAACATATACTGCAGATAAAATTGCTTTTTTGTTTAGCTGCTGCAGGTTTTACAAGACTTAAGTATGGTTTTTATGTCTATTATATAAATGTTGCTCTCACCATGCTACAGTGCTACTCATATTGTTTGCCTGTCATATAGTACACTGCAGTATCAGTTACAATGTGATAAAGTCTCCAAACCGTGGGAATATTGACTGTTTGTCAGTAATCTATCTACTTATGTTATGTTAATTGGATTGCCCAACTGCCTTGAGGCTCATTTTCAGTGGAGGCCAGGTAAAGAAGGCCCCACATAAATGACAACATTAATGTACAAAACACAGCATAATACATCAGTACTGTGAGATTATCGCAATGTGCAAAGAAGCTCCACGTAAATGATATAAATAGTACATAATTCAGATAAGTACAGTTAGGTACACAAGAGGTAATGAAGTCTAGTAGAGCTCAACAAAACAGTCTATGAAGGTGTGCTTTATACAGTGAAAAATGCTTAACATAATTGCAGCAGTAATGGTTTTGGAAAAAAGAATAGCCTTGTCAAGGGCATAAGCATTGCGGACTGCTAGAATTACAAAGAGGACCTAGTAAATTCACATATTTGTGTGCCTTTGTAATTTAGTCCTGACCATTAGCAGCTGAAGTGACAAGTATCAATAGGTGTCATTAGGTAACAGACTGCTGGTAAGATGAGTTACCATATGGAAAAAGAGGAGAAAACTGGAAGTAAGATGGATAAAAGGAAGGATCGTGGTATAAAGAAAGAAGTGGCAGTGAAAGCTGTAGCCTCAGAAACTGTGAGCATATTCGGTACCTTACAAGCAGCATGGAAGGTTATATTCTTACAGTAATGCAGCACAAATCCTACAAGGGATTTGGAGGAAATAGATAATCATGGACTGGGAGAGTATGGTGTGTCAATTAAAAATATCTCTTCTAGAACATTCACTTGGTGACTGAGATGTAGTGACTCATGAGTTTATTTCTGAATGCTGTGATGTTCTTAGATTTCTAATGCCATATGGTAGTTTGTTCCAGACTCTAACAATGGAGTTATGGAAAAAAGCATCTTGAAACTATTTCTGGTTTCTACTTTGCTGTATGAGTCTGGTCCAGATGAAATGAGGTTTCTATATGATGATTAAAAGGCAAGGAAAGCATGCGTAGGAGTTGTGTTTAAAGGGTGAAAGCAATGATAAAGTGTGACAAGTCAGGTTTTAGTTTGCAAGTATGGTAGACCCAGTTTATATATCTCAATAACTTATAGGGGTGAGTCCTAAAACGGGCATGAAGAGCAAAGTTAGAGCATTTTTTTTTAGAATTGCTAAATTTTACATTCACTAAAAATAGAAGAGTGTAACATAATGTTACTCTCTCTCTCTCTCTCTCCATATATATGTATATATATATATATATATATATATATATATATATATATAGATTATTGTTATCAAACATTAAACACTTGTACGAGATTCACATATGGCATGTGTACACATACATTAATAAAAATGTAAATCATTACAAACCTTAAACTCAGTAACCTCTCAAACGAAGAACAAAAAAGGTTGAAGAAGGAAACCAAATCCACATAAAAGCACGGACACCAAAATTAGCTTTCATTCACTTTAATAACTGTGAACGTCATCAGAAAACATCCATCCATCCAAACAAATCATTTAAATACTCAATTATCATATCACATGATCTATGATGTCTCCATTAAACACAACCTTCTTATTTTTTTTTTTAAAATAGATATAAATTTGTATTGTATATTAACAAATTGATTCCATAAAAAAATACAACTCATCCACTTTCTTAATATGAAATTTCTAAAAAAAATTTCACACATAGTGGTCACATTGTATATGTATAAAAAAAATACCTAAAAATGTTCTACCTAAAGTGCAAAAAACTTTTTATGTTGATAATATCATTTTAACCTGGTACACAATCTGCACCTAGGTGGATTTGCCACAGGGATTCCTTACATTCTAACCATGTGTTCGAAACTCCAGAAAACATATCTTGGTCAACACTGTCCAAAACAGAAAAAATTTTTTTTTAAATTAGTACAAATAACTGCATGTCTTGCCAAAGCGTTGGTGTTGTCCCCCTTCTTTAAGGCCAAACAGATATTCATAAATTCATCTTTTCAGACTCCTAAACAGTCTTTCCAATGTAAAAACTTGAACATGAGAGACACTGTGCTACATACACAACCATTTCATTTTTACACATGTAATATCCCTTAGATCAAAAAGTTTTATTGTTATGACTAAAACTAACTGAAGACATGTTGCTAATATACCTACACTGTTTACAGCTGTTACAGGCATAACTACCTTTTTTGTGTACACTGACCACACTAGTCTCACTTTTGGTATTTAAACCCCTTTCAAGTAAGATATTAATATTAGTGACCTTTTTATATGTAAATAAAGGCCTTAAACCAATGATTTTTTAACTCAGAGTTACCTAAAATGATTTTCCAATTGTCACTAATTATGTGTCTATGTATCCCATCTCATTAGTGATGGGAAGTGGAAATGAACAAGAAAAATTGTTCTTGATTTTCATTGATTCAGTGTTACTTTGTACTCCTGTTTGTGTAACACTATCAGTACAATCTTTCAAAGTTGGACTTGCCTTTCCACTTCTCAAAACCCAAACTTTCTTTCAGTCCTTTGCAACCAAGACTTTTCATAGCCCCTGGTTTCAAATAAACCTCTCAAAATGTCCACCTCTTTAAAGAAAAAGGTATCCTGAGAAGTCGATCTACTTAACCTGATGAGCTGTCCCTTTACCACTCCTTTCTTCATATGAAGTGGATGAAAGCTGTCTTTGTGTAGGTATTGGTTAGTAAAAACTGACTTTCTGTGTATACTGCTGAATAAACTGCTTACATTGAAAGTCAAAAGTTAAATGTAAGTCTAAAAAATTGAGACTACAACCAAACCCACTGATTGTAAATTTCAAAAAATCTGTAGAATTGTCAAATCAGAAACAAAATTAACAAACTCATTGTGACTAACATTCCATAGAAAGAAAAGATCATCAATGTAACGACAGTATATCAATAGCTTATCAAACAAATAGAGTTTGATTAGATGATTACTCTCCCAATTAGCCATCACTAGGTTAGTGAAAGCAGGTGCCACTCTCGCCCCCATTGCTACACCCGATGTCTGCTTGTATAATTTGTCATTAAATTTAAAAAAAATTGTTGTCTAAAACAAGCTCCATAAGTGCACATATAGTAGTAATCTTGGTGTTGTTGAAATTAGTGTGAGTACTCGAGTATTCTCTCAGGTAATCTATCCCTATTTCTTGGTCTATACAGGTGTAAAAAGATACATCAAGAGAAGCACAATAAAAGTTGCTATCTTCAGGTTGATAGTCCCTCAAAATTTCAAGTAAATGCCATGAATCCTTTAGATAATACTTGAAAACCTGCATCACAGGATTTAGAAGAAAATCCAACCAAATAGACAATGTTTCTGTCTTGGACGTGGCAGCAGATATAATGGGTCTGAAAGGGGGGTTAACATTGTTCTTTTGTACTTTTGGAATTCCAAAAAGTACTGCCATTTTTGGATAGTCCACTTGCAAGTAAGATAAAGTCTGAAGAACTATCTCCCCCTGAAAAAAACATGTCAAATAACAAAGTGTCTAGTTTTAAATAACTATTTTTCACAAAAGGCAAATCAACCGTTTTGTAAGTCACTTCATCTTGTAACATTTCTTCCATAGATGAAATATAATCTTTTTTATCCATGACAACAATTTTCCCCCTTTATCTGCTTTCATGACCCTTAAATCCTTATTTGTACACAAACTCTTAAGTGCTTCTTCTAATTTTGTCAAATTGTACACATTCTTGTCCAATTTCATCCATCTAAAACTTGACTCACTGGTATACCTGAAGTGCCCCCAAAAGAGGGGGATTGTAAGTACTACACATTTTAGGCATTTGAATGTTTGTGACATGGTCATCTAAATTAACATCATGCATTATATAACTCAGGTTTAATTTTCTAAGAAACAGTCTAAAATCAACAATGACAGTTCCAGCATTAACAGAATTTCCTGGTATAAAGGAAAAAAATATTTTCAAAGCATCCAAAACTTGATTCGACAAACTCACGTGAGAAAGATTTAAAACTTCAATACCATATTGTAAAGTTTCAGAATTTACTACCACTTTTTCTTGTTGTTCCTGCCCCTTCCCTTCCCTTTGTTTTGTGCGGTTTTGGACCAAGTTGGTGTTTTCTTGTTCCCCTGTTGGTCCACTAAAAAAGGACCCATATTTTGTGTAGAATTAGAACCATCCATACTGGAAACACAAGCCCCCTGATTTACATTAGGAAGAACATTGGTGTTGCCAACATTCATAGTATTTGAATTATTTGTAATGTTTTGACCATTAGCTTTTTCAACCGGTGTGTTATTATCAATAAATTCCTTATTATTACATATTCTTTCATTTTCCACCACACCGTTATTGTGACTGTATTCATGACTATCACCAATGGACTGTTTGTTAAATTCACGTACTGCATAGGCTCTTTTATTTGCATATGCCAAAATGTCTCTCCTTAGTTTACCCTGCTTCCTAGTAACAATGATGGCCCTATATCTATCTGCTTTAGCCGCAATAGTACAATACATGTGGTTAAAACTATTAAAACACGAAAAGTTTTTTATTTTTGAGTCCAAATTTCTCATGGCGATTTTAACTTCCTCCAACAGTTTTTGATAATGTTCAACAAGAATGCGCATCATACTAATCCCAGATTTGTTGTAAAGTTCAGTCAATTGACTGTGTAACTCATCTCCATTCTTAACACAATTTGGAAACTTGCTAAAACGCAAACTTTGTGGAACACACTTCCGCCTTATGCATTCCAAAAAATAAATTATATCAATATACTTCAAAGTTAACTTCTCAAAGTCAAAAATCATTTTTTTACATTTGTTTTGTTCAAAGGCCGAATTAAATAAGTCGTCAGTACTTATGGACCCATTATCCAACTTTTCTTCAATATCCAAAAAAGGATTACCATGAGTTTGGAAAACGTGTTGTAAAACACTGTTATTTGGCAAATTCACTTGCTCAGACTGAGCATCCACAGCCAAAACTTCATTGGTGTCGCTCATGCCATTTCGTTGTTCACCAGAAAGACCAGAAGAACCAGAATTACTGTTACACACAGGCTGAGGTCCACCTACTCTTTCAAGCCCTCTGTTGAAAGCATTTGTAATTACAGCTGTAATTTGCTTAGAAAATGAAGCAAAATTATCTGGTACCAGATTGGTGGATAGATTTAACAGTGTGTCCTTTGAAAAGCCTTCCATGGATACGGTAGCAGCAAACCTCAAAGATACAAAACACAAACTCCAAAAAGTCAATAACTTCTCAAATGAAGAACAAAAAAGGTTGAAGCAGCAAACCAAATCCACATAAAAGCACGGACACCAAAATTAGCTTTCATTCACTTTAATAACCGTGAACTTCATCAGAAAACATCCATCCACCCAAACAAATCATTTAAATACTCAGTTATCATATCGCATGATCTATGATGTCTCCATTAAACACAGCCTTCTTATTTTTTAAAAAAATATATATACATTCATATTTTACATTAACAAATTGATTCCATAAAAAATAAAACTTATCCACTTTCTTAATATGAAAATTATTATTTTTTTTCACACATAGTGGTCACATTGTAATATATGTATGAAAAATCCCTGTGGCAAATCCATCTGGGTGCAGATTGTGCACCAGGTTTAAATGATTTTATCAACATAAAATGTTTTTTTTGCAATTTAGGTAGAACATTTTAGGAATTTTTTATACACATATTACAATGTGACCACTATCTGTGAAAAAATGTTATAATTTTCATATTAAGAAAGTGGATAAGTTGTATATTTTATGGAATCAATTTGTTAATATACAATACGAATTTATATATTTTTTTAAAAAAAAATAAGGTTGTGTTTGATGGAGATATCATAGATCATGTGATATGATAACTAAGTATTTAAATGATTTGTTTGGGTGGATGGATGTTTTCTGATTAAGTTCACGGTTATTAAAGTGGATGAAAGCTAATTTTGGTGTCCGTGCTTTTATGTGAATTTGGTTTGCTGCTTCAACCTTTTTTGTTCTTCATTACAAACCTTTATTTCATTTCCATGCATTATACATGTGTGTTTTGTTTTTTAACAATTATCATTCACTCCAGCATTGCATAAATTGCTCAAGTGCTGCCTTCCCTGAAGTTCCACTCCTCCTTCTGAACATTATCCTGCAAGTATTGTTCCCAAAAGTTCCATTTATTTCACTCTAGATTACTCTTTCACTTTTCTAAACATCCCACCTCCAGTTCTGTTATCTCCTTTACAACATTCAACATTTTAGTTACATTTGGTTTAGATTTAGATTTCTGTTTTTTTAGTAATTGTAGTAATTTTGGCACTTGTGCCTAGTATATGTGTTATATGTATATATAGCAACTACATCAATTGTTGACACATGTATATGTATATCAACTCTGCTAATTTTATCAACTTGCCTTGTTAAAGTTGTTTAATTCCTTAAACTATGTATATATATTTTTAAATTGTTTAATTCCTTTAACTAGGCATATTTTTAGTAGTGGAGCTTTTCTCCCTGGGCCTCCACTGAAGATGTGTTTCTTCCCCAATGGACTTTCCCTGTTAACAAATGTCAATAAATAAATAAATTGCTTTTTTGACAACCACTAGCATTAAACGTAACAAGGCTTTGCTGTGTTTAGACAAGTCAGTTTGTATATCCTAGCTTAAAGGACTCTTTTTCTTAGTTGCAGTAATTTGCTGCCCCATCGTGTCTGACAAAATACCATGCATGGACTTTTTAAAATCTGACAACTCATTACATTCCCCAAAAACGTATTCCCAGTTACTCCTCTATTTCCCCTTCACATCTTCGGTATTTGCTGTTTTCCTGAATAAAAATTCTCCGAAGTCTAAAAAAAAATTAACTCTCTCTTTCCAATCACAGCTCCAGCATTTGCAAGCTATTTGAGAAAAATGCTCTGAAGTCTGCTTGGGGTATAAAAATGCAAACACTTCCATGAAAAAATCCTAAACCTTCTAGACTTTGTTGCATAACTGGAGCCATACAAATGTCTTCCTACAGTTCCTTTGTATATTGCCCTTCTTTTGTTCCTTTCTATCTTTTCTAACCTGTACTGATTGATTCTTATAGTTATCATGTGTTATTGTATATGCCCTACTAATTATCCATGTTTAACAGCAGCTTCTGTTGTAGGCCCAACTAAAAACCCCAAAACTGGTAGTATTTCATCTAATGCTCTCCTATCCCTTTCCCTTTGCATGTAATCTGATATTAATCACTAATAGGGAAAATAGTCTTCAACCCACAGTTCAAACATTTTTCTCATTCCATTCTACCACCTTTTCCTTTCTTGTTACTTGCTCCCAAACCTTGGTTCCTGCGCAGATTTTCTTCTTTCCCCATACATTTGTTGGCATAGTTCTTAAAAATACTTTCTGCTACTTTGTAAGTATAATATTCTTTATGGTTATTATTCTCCTTAAGGGCTTGTTTCCAGAATCATACTGTCTCCTTATTCTTGAACCCCTCCTCCTCTGTTTTATCATCATTTCTTTCCATTTTCGTTTGTAATCTTCAGCTTGTGTTATGTATAAGAGCCTTAACTGTGTAGGCCTAATATATCCTTTTAAATTTGGTAATCCTAAAGCACCTTGCTCTGTGGTGAGAAACAACTTATCACACTCAACTCCTGCCTTTTTTCCTTCCCAAATAATTTTTTAATTTTGCATTAATTATGGTCCACGATGTCTCCTCTAGTTGATAAAATAATGCTTGACCTGCATGTAATGCTAAAGAGACTTAAACATTTTCACTGCTTGTACCTGATTGTCTATATACATAGTCAAGAGCTTATAACTTCTTAATTTTTGTGTTATCTTTTGTTTCATTGTCGCTTCCCACATATCCTTACCTGATGCAATAGAATTCTTTTTAGTCCATATATCTAAATAATTCATCTTATCACATCTCCATAAATATGGGTATTGCTTACAGTTCATGAGTGAAGACACTGTTTACTGGTACAAGCTTTATCTTCATTTGTTTTATATCCTGAAAAAACTTGAAATGGTCTCAAAATATTCCACAAGACAAAAATGGTCTTTTCTGGATTTATCAAGTACAAAGTAATATCATCTGCAGATAAGTGTATTTTTTCTTGATCACCGTACTAATTATATCCTTCAATTTGTGAGTCCCTTATTTTCTTTGCCAGTGGCTATAAGTACAATGCAAATAACAAAGGGGAATGAAGTTGCCCCTGCATGATTCCTCTGTTCAAACACAGTGGAATCCTCCCATCTTAATTCTTGCTTTGACCCTCCATATTTTTTCCAAATTAACCCCATTGTTTTATCAGGGAATTCAAATGCTACCATTACCCTTCTCATAAAACCTCTGCTGTCTCTATCAGATACCTTCTCTGCATCTAGATCCCCCCAATAATAGTGGCGTCTTCTTACACTTAGCTTCCCCGCGGGACATGATTATTCTATTAATATTGTCAAATGTTTGCCTTACAGCCAGAAAACCATAGTGATCCATATCTATCAGCTTTGGTAATACCTTAGCCATTTGTTTAACTAGTGTAGATATGAACACTTTATAATCGTGTTTCAAATTAAAAGTGGTATATATGAAGCTAGACCCAAAAGGTCTTTACCATCTTTGCACAGTACATCCACCATAGCTTTTGTCAAAGATGCTGACACAGTCCCTCCTTTTAAATATTATTACGTAAAACCTTCTAGTTCTTATCACTTTCCTAACTTCCAACCTTTCACAGGAATACCATCTGTTCCCGGAGATTTACTTTTTGATTGATTGTACATCACATTTTTTTATTTCATCCCCTCCTACATTAGCTATTCATTTTTCAACCTCAGCTTCCTCTAACCTTGGCATAGTTAAAGCTTCCCTAAATATTTCCATTTGTGCCTTTTCTTGGTTTCAAATTCTCCAGTTATATGAAAATGCAGGTTTTCGTAGAATTTTAAAAAATATTTAATGGTGCTATAGTGTATTTGGTTATTATAATTGGCTTCCTAAGTTTGCCAGCAGCTACTCTATTTTCTTTTGCTTAAGTCATCATGCTAATAGTTTTGTGCTTGAAGTTGTTTTCAAAAGTACCTGCTTAACAGCAACCATTGTAAACTCATACATAATACCCATATGCTCTTTATTTTTCCCATTAGCCCTCAGCATTTGCTCTTCAACATATTCTGTAATGTTCCCTTCATTTACAATATTCTAACCTTTGATAACCTGTCTAAATAATTAATATTACTGCTTTCCTATATTTTTTCTCTCTTTTTTTTCTACCATATTTTTAAATTCTGTTTTCATTTTATCACTCTCCCTAGCTATCCCACCTGAAGAAATATGCATCATCCCTAATAACTACTGAATTATTTCCACTACTCATTCCTTGAATTCCTCTATTGTTAACAAATAAGTAGGAAAGCACCAGTGCTTCATTTTTACTTGATTATCCTGCATCTTTATCTTAATCTTCATTGTTGAATGATATGAATTAGTTATTGCATGAGTTTCACATCTTTGAATTAAATATCCGTGATCCTGTAAAATACAATTTCTATCCAGTCTAACCAGTTATTGTACTAAGAAAATAATATGTTCATTCTGTTAGTGTTTCTTCCATTCCAAATATTCTCATACATTCGTTTAGAAATCTACTCCCTTTTGTTACAATTTCCTGTCTGGATCACCCTGATGCATCCTCAGTATTGCAGATCAGGCTCCAGTCCTCACTCATAAATATAATATTCCTCGCTGAAAGCTAATCGCCTCTCTGATACTTTTCATAATTTTCTTGATAGTAGTTTTAGGTGGAACATGCCACTGTAATCCTCCTTTCCTGCTAATAACCACTGATTGCCACAAATCTACCATTATTGCATTCTCCTATTCTGTCAATATGTGGGCCTGTCTCACAGTCAATATTACCTCTATCCTTTTCATTTGTTCCTGATAGTCTTCTGAATATCCATTCTGAAATCTTTTCTTTGCCAGCTTTCTTTGCCAGCTTTACTTGCTTGCATTTATCCAAGTGTGTCTCCCTGTAACATTGCTATTTGCCTACTATACACTTTAATATAATTTAGTACTCTTTACTTCTTGTCCATACCTATAATTCCATTTTCATGCCATGATATAATTGGTAAGGCAGTCATTCTGATAAGAAGTTATTACTTTAACATAGTCTGCATGTTTGGAATATATGTTTCCAGCTTGTAGTTTGTATGCATACATTACTGTTTGGCAGTCTGATATTATATGCAGTTGTGGCTTCTAACCACTGTTTGAACTAATCTGTCATTTTTCCAGACTTTTTATTACAACAAAAAACACTCAAGAAACAAACCAAACGAATGTCCATTTTCATTTTTATCCCCCAGTCCTCTTTAAATTACTGTAAACACACAAATATGTACATTTTCCCAAAAAATGGAAGTTACGCTTTCGTTTAGGGACAGTTGCCTATTCTAAAGTTAGGTTTAATCACACTGGAAATGCATATTGGAGTCTATGTTCCCTCATGCACTGACAACATTAATTCTTGTCTTTTCTTTTTCCTTCCCAGATGTGTTACTTGCAGGCTCTTAGTTAATTGAATTTTAGCCTTAAGAAAAAGTGCACTTGCTAAATTTAAATTAATATGTCAGACTTCATTTATTTTCATTGAACAGTTTTCCCTCTTCCCTTTAAGTACTAATTATAGTGTTTCTCATACAAATGCCTCAAAAATCATAGTTCAGTTATTGCCTGATTGTCTGCACTTGCAGACAGATTGTCTCCAGCTGCACACCTTTGCTGGTGTAGAGAAAATGCTAATAGTTTTACAGGTGCTTCAAATAGCTCTTCTCAGGTGCTGGGAAACTATCATTTTACATCATTCTGCATCCTCCCCCCAGTAATCCAAGATCACAACATTATATTTTTATATCCAACATTTATCCTGTTGCAGTATAAGCCTCATTTACTTTACTGTCAAGAAAAAATATTTTTTACTTGATCATCACTAGCATGAACTGCAATCCCTGATAAGACCCCCACCTCAAATACATGATCATACTGTGTACAAATACTTTACAATTTAACAAGCAATTTATTTCAATACATTTATTATACACATATTTCTTACCAATCCTGGTTAATATTTATCTACTATAAACTATCTCCTACAGTCTCACAACAACTCTACTGCAATTACCTCAAACTATACATTCTTGTCTAACACTATATCTTGTCTCAATTAATGTATCCTACACCTGTGCATTTCGTTTTTGTTGATGAAGATAGAATTTGTTATAATTGTCAAATGTATTCTGTTGAACTACCTGTATATATTATGTAACCTTAAACTGATTGCACCTGTTATATATTATATGTAAGTCTAAATGTACTTTTAACTCTAACTATTTTGTTCAAGTGGAGATTTTCATTCCTGGCCTCCACTAAAAAAGAATGCGTGTCCAGTCAGACTTTCTCAGTTAACAAATGTAAAATAAAATAAAATAAATACTTAGAAAAAATGCAGTTACATTAGACCCTTCATTATCCTTCTAAACATTACTGACAGTGGGAATTATGCTTTAAAGTCCTACCACCAATGTAACAGAGTCCACAAACTTCTAGTCTTTCTAGCCACTTCTTGCAGAAGCAGAGTTCTTGTGTCCAAACTACATCTTATGGAAGTGACACTTTACAGTTCTTCCATTTAGTTCTTATTTTCATGTTATTGCTGGTCTTCATCATCATCATCTTGAACACCAAACACCAGTCTATGGTTCAAGTCAAATGTACTCTTTAACTTTTTAGTCAGCTCCTGAGCTTCTTAATGTCACTCAAGCATTTTATTTTGATACAATGGAAAAGGTTTTGCTAACAAATTCTATCTGTGGCCTTTGCTATTGTCAGAAGAATGAGAAACAGAGCACCCTCAGCTTGCTAGATTGCTCTTTGCTGGGTAAACATTTTTATTTCCTGCTAAGCCTGTTTAGCATCAAAAACTGCATTTGATCCTCCAAGAAGAAGTATTCTAAAAACAACAGGATATAGCAACTTAAATCTCGCACCTGCCTGTCGACATGCTGTGATTGCAGGGATGTACTTGATTCTCTTCTGTCTGGTGTGCAGTGAGTAATAATTTTCCACAAATACTCTGGTGCCCCCAGTTCTTAATACTTTTCCTTTCTTCCACAGTTTTGTGAAGAGTAGCTCTTTCTGCTGGTATGACTGCATCTTTACTAGTATAAGTCTTGACTTCTTTCTCATGACCAAATTGTGAGCAGACACACAGTATGCTCTTTCAGGTAACAAATCCCACTGTAGGATACCAGTCATCATCATTATAATCGTCGTTATTATCATTATCATTTCATCATCAACTCCCTTTTTCCCGTTTTCTACATGGGTTCAAGGTGTTGTGTCACTTGTTGCCATCTTTTCATATTCACTGCCACTCTCCTACCTTTTTCAACACTCATCCCTGACTGTTGCAGGTCTTCTCTCACACAATCAATCCACCTCTTTGACGGACACCCTTGTTTCCTCTTACCTACTTCCTGTCTATACCAAATCTTCTTCACCAGATTGTATTCTGCTTTCCTATCCACCATAATCTGTTCTCTTTGACCTTTTCTGTAATTGGAGCTATTTTGGCTTCTGCTCTTATGTCATCATTTCTTCAGCTGTCCAACAGTGTACATCCTACCACCCATCTCAGGCACTTCATGTCCATCACCTCTAGCTTCCTCAGCTGCTCTGCCTTAACTGCACAGTTTTATGTACCATACAGTAGTACTGGTAGCAACACTGTTTTGTACACCTTACGTTTAAGCTTATTTGGCATTCTTCTGTCATACAGTACCCCTGACACTCTGCACCAGTTGGCTGCAGCCCCTCTGATTCTAACTTTGACCGCCACATTCAGACTGCACTTCCTGAATCACCCCTCCCAGATACTTGAAACTGTTAACCTTTTCCACTGTTTTCCCTTTTATCTCAGTTTTCAGCTTCTTCTGATTTACCTCATTTGCTGCAGTTACAACTGTCTTATGTGTACTCAGTTTCATCCCATGTGCCTACAGTTTTGGATTCCATTCCCCTACCCTTTGCTGAAGGCCCTGCTTACAGTTTGCCAGTAATGCCACCTCATCTGCATACAGCAACTTTGTTGACCTGTCCCTCCAACCTGCGGAATACCAGTGTGGCTGATTATTTGTGCTTCTTTTCATAAACTTAGTGCAGTTTATTTCTTCCAGTTTCTCTGGTATAGCAGAAGATCTAAGTGTTTTGTCTGCTTGCTTTGTTTTCTAATTTCTCCTTTTTAAAACAATTATTCATGAGAATCTCTATGTTTTTTACAATTCATCTGAATATCCACTTCTATTCCAATTCTTTTGTCATTTGTTGCTCTATATTCTTCCAGTTTCACACTTGTTTTAAACACCTCTAAATTACTGAAAACCATCTCCTGTACTAAAGCTGAAATATGTACTTCTTGATGAATAGCAGCAAGAATTTTCCTGAATAGATGTTTTCTTTCTCCTTTTCTGTTGATTTTGTTTTACTTTCTCCAGATTTCTTATTTTGCTGACACCCAGACAGTATAGTGACTAGCCAGTAACTGAACTTTACCCAAATTGTCAACTTCCCCCAGCTCCTTTACTTCTCTTGTATTGTTCACACTGGAAGATGTGTATTTAACATGCTGCTCAGAGTGCAGACATATTGGAATCTCAGCATAGAAAAGTTCTGAGAATACGTTTATTTCTAGTATTGGGCAAGAGGAATGTTTAATATGGAATAATACTAGGTAGCTGATTGTACTTTTTGATGATTATATGCAGTGTGTGTGTGTGTGTGTGTGTGTGTGTGTGTGTGTGTGTGTGTGTGTGTGTGTGTGTGTGTGTGCCTGTGTGCACTGTGAGCAGATCTACTGATAAGATGCAGTCAGGAGTTGTACTGTGGTGTGAAATGCTGTCACATCTCACTTAAGGAAACTGGCTATGGTAGACTGGTTCTCGAACTTCCTGACTTGGAGAAAAAAACACAGGCTGCAGCATGCAAATTGCTCTCATACAAATTATCATTCAAGTACAGAATTACCACATGGTTTCACATCTGGATAATTTTTGCCTGTATACAAAAACAGAATGAACCGGTATATGGATGGAGTACATCTACTGCAATACAACAGTGACTTTACATTGATTCACAGCACAAGTACAATGGAGAAACTAATCAATGACAAGCAAAAGAAAATTTTAACTCATTCCTGAATGGATTAATAATTTCAGAGTCCTGCATAGTGAGATGAAAGCAAAAAGCAAAAATAATATTATTTGGAAAGCACATGAATAAAACTATTAAGACCACTATGATAAGCTCTGTCCTTGTTGACGAAGTGCGGTTTTCCACAACCTTTACATCAAGGATACATCAAAACTGTGGTTAAAGAGATAAGTTATAAATCTGGAGTACTATATACAGTATACAGAATTAATTATTTTTTGACAATTGAAACTCAAGAAAAATATGGGTCAGGCTTTCTACTGCCCAAACTGATGTACGGTACACTGTCCATGGATAACCACAGAAAGATTGCAAATAATGGCTTGGAAAGATTGCACAACAAAATCACATTATTTTCAGGTGCAGTGCTATTCTCTGCACACCACTGCAATGCACTAAACAGTTTAAACTAGTCTGGTTTCAACTACAGAATCCTATATGAGCAGATTATCCATGTGTATAATCTACCTTGTAACAATTCATGCCCAAACTTGTCAAGCCTAATAAAAATAGCATAGGCCAAAGATGATATTTGTAAGTACTGTAAATCCAAACAAACTGTAGTACATGGAACAGAATCTGGATTTCTGTACATAATTCTCAGTGGTTTATAATACATAAGAGAGGGTTACAATCCTCATTAAAAACATCTTTATCCTAACAATGCAAGCTACCACAAATGGACTTAGTCCAGATATCATTTCAGAATTGCAAGCCTGACAAAGCTGCCTTAGATCACACTTCTTCCCTACATCTCTTATTTTATTTTTATATTATCCTGCCTTTCATGAAAAACATATATATCATACATTCACTAGATTCTATTTTTTAGCCTGTTACAAAACTTTAATTCTAGGAATACTTCTAGTTGCATTTTTGTTCCCACAATAAATCTAACTCTTATAGCGATAAGTTAGTATGGGAATTGGCCATGCTTAGATGTCCATTCTTTGTGTAATTGAAAAGCTAGTTTAACATTTTCATAATGATTGTCACTTGAGTATTATCGAGGTGGTACTTTGCTGACAACTTGATCAGATAATAATATCTGTGATTTGCATTTGTGTTGTAATTTTAGTAGAGATTTTATTGTTTGCCATTGTGTTAGTGTTGTTGATGTATACGTTTGAAGTTATAGTTTAAAATCCTTAAATTGTTCTTTCTACCCATGTTCCAAATGTATGTAAATATATGCTTGTTAACGTTGTATATGTACTTGTATCTGCAAACTTTGGATACAGTGTTGTATAAAATGTCTATATTTGGAACTTTGCTACCTAGGTCCCTCTGAAAATCATTTTTTGTCCAGTCAGCCAAGCTAGTTAACAAAAGGTGAATGGATATATATATATATATATATATATATATATATATATATATATATATATATGTGTGTGTGTGTGTGTGTGTGTATATACATACATATATACATACATACACATATAAATATGTACATAAACAAATACATAGATAAATTAATAAAAATGCTGACAACTTGCTTGTTCTGGCAGATACTGGGGAATGTTTTTAAACCCATAGGCACTGCAAAACATCATTGATTAGTTTTGCAGATACTGAGGAGAAGGTGAGGGCTTTCAAAACATTTCCTAAGCTTGTTAAAACTTTCCTAGAATTTGAATCTGCAGGCATGATTTGTCTGTCTACAGAGTGGCTGTGTCATCTGTATAATGTGTGACAGGTCAGAAAATAGAAACACTAGGTGGTGAACATGTAGTCTGAAACGTAATGGCCCCAAATTAGAGCCCTGAACTGTAAAACCATGTGTGAGCATTCCCATTAAACGCAAACTCAGACTAACAGGTAATGAGACAATTGCATGTTACAGTGTCAAACACATTAAGAAGGTCAAGGAACATGTCTGGTGGACATTCACCATCATTTAGATATTGATTAATATCCCAAAACTGCAATGAAGAGAATCTTAAGCAAATTAAACTGAGAAAGATAGAAATAAAACTATAAAACAAGCAGAAACCGGCTCACAGTATCACAGAAGACAAACTTTAAACTTTAATATGTTAAAACCAAAAAGCTTTAACACAACAGTGCTTCATCTGTTTAAAAGTTCAAAGGACAATAGGACACATTGTTATATCCAAATTAATTGGTTGCATTATAAAATAATACAACATGATGGGATGTTTACTTCCTATGTTGCTTTGCTTTTAACACGGACTTAATGCAAATGTTTCCTTTCAAACCTGGTGCTCTATCAGCACATAATACATTAATCCATTCATATTCCATATTCTTGGTTCTTGTTACTAAATCACAACCCCATGTATGTTCATATATCACTTGCAGAACAGTAAACTTAAGGTTATGTGTGCCTCCGTCTCTTTAATGAGTCTGTGTAAGGCATTTCTGTTAACAGGTCATCAGATATCTGAGATATGATCCTCTGTATTTCTTTTAACTTCCTGTTTGGCTTTCCTACATAATAAGCACTACATGAAACACATATTTCAAGGTATGTAATATTTTTGAATCGCAGTCTGTTACAAGTGCTAAGTATACATTTTCACAAGAAAAATGTAATGCTAGCTGCCAGTATCAAGTAATCCAAAGCTTGACTCTGTTAAAACACCAGTTTATTAAAATACACACATATATTGAATGCTTTCGTCTAAAACTAATCAGAACTGCATCAGAATCAGTTTACAAGTACATAAACCTCTCCTTTTATACAAATATATGTCACTATGTTATTTAGAAATTATTTAACAATTCATTAAGTTCAAAAGGGAAGGATGTATGCATTTCAAGAGGCATTACCTAAAAGAGCTTAAGCAGTATATGATATAATAAAATACTAACAATAATATCTCAATAAAATGCCATAGATAAAAAAATATATATATAAATATTTTAGTGATTAGAAAATATTTGAAATAGTATGTCATAACATTCTTTCATAATTTGCTGGATTTCATAACCAGTAGGGGGTGTATTGAAATATTTTCATTTATACCAGGATACTGTGTGGCATTTAACCTTAATTGCCACTTGACCTCCTTAGATTCTAGGAGCATTTTGCAATCACCTGCTCTAGAGTTAACATTTGCATGTTCTAGTATTGCAAATAGAACTTTTTATAAAAATGGAATATCCTCAAATGCTTATATAGAGCATTATTCTTATTACATTTTACTTTATCATAATTAAGTTTATAAATTATTTTATGGAGATGTCTGTCCGTCTTGCCCGCATAAAACACCGGGCATCCTAAACACTTTGAAAGATAAACAAGAAATGTGGTTAAACAGTTGCCTTTCTCAAAGAACACATGTAAATGTATATTGTTTTCTAGGGTTAACGATTCCCCCTCTAAAATATGGGAACATTGTGAGCAAGTCCCTCATTTTACAGTCCCTTTTCATTGAACCATCTGTTGACTTACACCAGACAACCCCCATTCAAACCATTTGTTCTGGTTCTTTCCTGTCTTATATGTAAACAGTGGTTCAACCCCTAATACCTGATGTAAATTTGGATTGGTCCTAAAAATATTCCAGTTTCTTTTTACAATCTCCTTGACTTCTTCTGCTTGGGGACTGTATTGCACAACCAAAGCTCTTTCGTTATTCATCCCAGAACCTGAGGAGGCATTGTTTTCCATCGTCATCCCTAATAAAGGTTTGTACTTAGTTCATTGTGACTGGACGTAATTTATTATATTGTTGACTAAATCTAGTGGATAGCCTCTCGCTAAAGAAATACTGGCTACAATGTCAAGTTCTCGATTTAAGACTTCCACATGTGATATCATTCTAGCAATTTGAATACTTTGACCTTTAACTAAACTTCTTTATTGACTCAAGGGATGGCAACTTGTAAATTCTAAATAAGAATTAGTAAAAAGTGGGCTTCCTACATGTCAATGATTTAAACCTATGGTCAGTATGGGATATTAGTGTGTCCAAATAACTTATTTGGTTAAAAGCATAATTAAATGTAAACTTCAGAAACTTGATGAATTATTAAGATAATCAGCAAATTCAAAAATAGCGGTTTCACATTCTCTCCAAAGAATAAAAGTATCATCCAAGAATCCTACATGCAATTTGATATTACAGCAATACTCTGAGCTCAGAACTTTTGTTGTCTCCCAGTGTAATAAAACCAGGTTAGCATATATGGGGGCACAAGGCAAACTCTTTTATTTGTTTAAAATATTTGCCTTCAAAAAAATAAAATAAAATTGTACTCTAAAACTAATGACATTAACTCCAAAATTAAATTTATTCTATCATTGGAGAAATTGGTGCACCTTCCTTTACTGTTGTAAAAATGCTCTAGACCTTCCTGTTTAGGAATAGAGGAAAACAGGTCGACAATATCAATAGTTAAAAAGATCAAATCTCTAGTCCACAATTCCTTTTTCAGTCTTCCTAAAAAATCCCAGGAGCCCTTAGTTAAGTGAGGAACTCTCTGATATAAATTGTTTAACAGGTCTATATTATAACCTCAAATGATTAAAAGAGCGAACGTTCTTTAATAGACCCCTGAAAATCAAAAGCACTAAATCCCGAACACACGCAAAAAAAAAACAAAAAAACCCAATCCAAACACAAAACAAAGTGGGGGGCTTCGACCCCCACACCCCCTGATGTGGGGGGGCTTCGACCCCCACACCCCCCTTACTTAAATATACCAACTCTGATATTGCATCACAATGGAGGAAATGGTAAGGTCTCGAAAACGGCCCTGTGATTTTTTTTTTCCCCTGGGAAAAACATTGTTGTTCCGTGTGTTTGGGATTTAGTACTTTCGATTTTAAGGGGTTGATCATTCGAGGTTATAATATAGACCTGAGTTTAACCACCGGCCAATGCATATACCAAGGGGATGGGTTTTAGATCCTCTGGCTGCTATAGTCGGTCTGAAAAGCAGATTTAAAATGTTTTTATGAATCTTAGGGATGCCGAAAGTGGTGGGGATTGTGGGTTTCTCCACTTTCAGTACTTTATAGGTATCCAACTTTATCCCTTGATCCACTAGGAATTCTTCCAAATAGGAATCTATTCTCCGATAAGCAATAAAAACTTCATTCTTACAAACAGTTCTGTAAGTTTTAGTGCCATTTAACAACATACCCATAATATTTTAATAATCAAAAATGTCAAAAAGCGCAATGCCCCCACCCTTGTGTGGTTTCATATTTCAGACAGTTCTGTCCTTTCTCAAACTATCAAAAAGTTCCTTTATTCCTTATTAAGATTGGGGTGATGTATCCATTTTTTATTCTTGGAGGTAGCCTGTAATTTGTATATATCATTCATAACTGCCTTATCAAATATGTTTAAAATTGGATGAAGCTGAGGATTAAAAGTACTTTTCTTTCTTACTATCTCATCCAAACTATCTTTAGTAGGCATCCCACTTCACCTTTCTTCAAAAAATACTACCAATTTCAACTTCCTAGTAATTAAATTTACCTCTGTAAAGGTGTCCACTATGTCAAAATTCCTATGAAGGATAAATTTAAGCCCTTTTTGAAATAAAGTAAAATATCCATCAGTAATAATTCTTTCGTTATAATTATAAATCTTAAAACCTCTTTGAGTACGTACAGTCCTGTTACCATCCCCTCAATGGTAGTTCTTCGTCCTCCCCCCTTCCTTCCAGTATTCATGATAGTTCATATTGGTGATTTGTCTGTTTCCCACTGGTGTAATGTCATCTCCGGGTGTATCTCTGAGGGGTGAGGAATGTGAAAATCCTGAAATCTACCACCAGTAGGTTTATTAGATGCCTCTCCCCTGTCACCGTAATACTGGCCCCCATTCATTACTAAATATAGTCCCGTAATGTTCTGATTTAAATTAATTGTTTTTTATCGGGATGCTTCCTTCGGAGCATATTGTTTACTATCTCTATCCAACTTCTTTGATTTCTTCTTAAAAACATTGTCGCTACTTTATTCAACATTTATGCTTTAGAATAATACCCTTCCCAGTGATCAAATATTAAGTAATTCTTAATATTCCTATTCAATTTGTCAACTTCCTTTAAAAGCATTGCGATATTAAGGTCATTAAACTTAATAATTTTCCCTAATAATTCCAGCCTGTGCCGGACAAACATCTGAATGACTTCATCGTATATAACATTATTATACACAAGACCAAAAGGAAATTTGAAAACATGCAGTCCATGCAGGAGTATTTTTAACTGCAAACATCTGCTTAAATAATTATTATCTATTTGCATTGTTTTAATTTTTAAAAAGTTTATTTTCTATTTTAATAATAAAGTCTTTTAAAGAATTACCAAAATTGCAATCAAAACTAACTTCATGAGATAGAAGATTAATGCTAGTATCAGAAATAAAATGAAATTTTTTATCAGAAGTAGGACAAAAACTGTATGCATCAAAACTTATATTTGATTTATACTGCTCATTACCACTGTCTTTGTTATTCCCATTGCCTCCATTACTATGCCCACTACCACCAGAAGGCTGTTTGTTAAGCCAGAAAGATGCAGGCATAGATACAACAGTGGCATAAGTTTTTTTAGGCACAGTACTTTTTTGCCTTTGTAAATGGTTACCAGTTACTTCATGCAATGTGCTGCAAATAATCTGTCCATTGTTCGTTTCGGAACTAGAATCCAAACAAGATCCACCGACGACTCCAAGTTCACCATCCATACACTGAACGGAGTGTTCTCCATTTGGAGCAGACATAGAAGAGGCAGGACAATCCAAAACTGCACCAGATAATCCTTTAGATTGGCTGAAAAGTTCAATGAGCCTAGTTAACTCGCCCTTCACAATAGCTGGTTCAGGCCGCATAGAATGGATCTCTTCATTCTGAATGGTGGGGGGGGCAGACAGAATTTTGTCGAGCAAATCCATATACTGGCTGCAAAACCACAAATGAGACTGATACCAATGAAAACAGGTGTAGCATTGCTAGCAACACTAGATAATCACAAGGAAAATGTAACGCTTGCTGCCAGTATCAAATAGTCCAAAGCTGGGTTTTGTTAAAACACCAGTTTTTTTAAAATACACGTATAGATTGAGCGCTTTTGTCCAAAACTCATTAGAACTTGATCAAAATTGTGTTACAAATACATAAAACTCTCCTTTTATACAAATATATATGTCATTACATTAATTAGAAATAATTTAACAATTCATTAAGTTCAAAAGGTAAGGGTTAATGCATTTAAAGAGGTAATACCTAAAAGAGCATGGAAGACCTAAATCGAGAACTTGACATTGTAGCCAGTATGTTTATAGTGAGAGGGTATCCACTACATTTATAAATCCAAACAAAAGTGCTGAAACCAGAGCGGGAATCAAGCGAGGTATATCCAAAAGATGTTTAATGAATCCACACAACACAAACGATAAAAAGTTAAAACACGCATATGCGTTTTCGTCTCATTACTCAAGACTTCATCACTTCTGGTATGGTAGATTTGTATTGGCGTTTGGAATAAAAACTTTTTATCTGGCACTGTGGCAAGTTCGTGTTTTAACTCTCCAAGCTATCTGCACTCCTGCTTTTTGGTTTTGGTCACTTTGGAGGGCTTCTGTTTTTTTTTGGTTTAATGGAGAATAGTTTCCATCTTTACCTGCTGCTCAAGATCCGGATAGACTGCATAAAGACTTCCATAGGGGAGAAAGAACAGTGATGGATAATGCGAATGAACGGAAACAGGGTCGTTTTCAACCAGACACGAGCCATGGAAGGGATTATACGAGGCAGTACAAGAAGTCTAAATGGTACTGATTTTGTGAAATCTAATGTGGTGAATATGTCAAACTATGTTTTATCTAGATGTCAAGAGAAAGTGCTTAATTATGGATTAAAATTTATTCCAACTGTAATGCCCCGCTTACATGTACTAAAATGTGAAGTGTTTAGATTAAGCCGTAAATTGCACTTGTTAATCATTTTAATGTGAATAATACAGAAGTGAATGAGGGGACAGAGGGTAATAATTTTGATAGTAGTTCGGAGCATAGTTTTTGCTCTTGCAATACTATTTTTTTGTACGAAATACAGGAAGGTGATGATTTTAATGCATATAATTTATTTAACACTGAAGATATTGTTTTCAAAAGTGATTTTTTTCCACCATATAGACATGATGGCATCAAACAGTTTTTGCAAATGCTTAATTATGCTGTGAAATGTGAATTTATTGCATTTATGAGTAATAATAATAATAAGGTGTATAACCTTACATTGCAGGAATGGGAAGAACTACAGCTGCTGGCAAGAAATAAAAATATAATTATTAAACCTCCAGATAAAGGGGGTAAAATTGTTCTAATGAATGTGCAACAGTATTTTACCATGTGTATGTCCCATTTGGATAATAGGGATGTTTATAAAAGTAGTAATGTGACTATATATAGACAGGCAATACGTGATTTTGAATTTCCTATACAAAAAGGTTACCGACTAGGATATTTCTCTAAGAATGATTTCTATAAGAAATTTGGTTGCGATAATAGTGAATTGGCGGTATTTTATTGCCTTGCAAAAATCCATAAAGACATCATAAATCCTCCAGGCAGGCCAATTGTTTCTGCACAAAAATATTTTACTAAGAACGTTGGTCTACTGTTATATAAAGTGTTACTTCCTTATGTAGAAAAATTACCTTCATATATTACAGATAGTATGGACTTTTTAGAAAAAATTGTCTGATTTTGAATGGTCTAATGACATATATTTTGTAGTAGTAGATGTATGTAGTTTGTACACGAATATTAGGCATGATCTTGGTATTGAAGCAGTTAAGTACTTTATAGGAGATAGTCCAAAAATTAACTATATATTGGAATTATTAAATTTTTGTTTAGAAAATAATTATGTTACATTTAATAACAATATTTTGTACCAGCTCCAAGGTACTGCCATGCGGGCATCTTTCGCCCCCATGTATGCTAACCTGGTAATGGGATTATATGAAATAGAATATTTATATAATGGTGAGTTTTTTAAAGAATCTGTAGTTAAGTACTAAAGATTCATAGATTAGCTCATATTTGTGTGCAAGGGGGGGTTCTACAAATGACAATATAGTTGTGGAATGGTTACAGAAAAGTAGATTTGGTTTTGGTTTTAATGGTTTGCAAATAGAGACAACAGTTGCATTTTGGACATTACATTGAGTATTAGTAATAATAAATTACTTACACCAATACATAGAAAATTTGAGGATGGAGGAAGAATTTTATATGGGACTAGTTGCCATCCACCTCACACCCTTTCATCGTTACCTTACAATGCATGTCTTAGATTAAAGAGATTATGTAATAATGAAATTGATTTCTATAGGGAAATTAGTAGGATGTATTGTATGTTTGTAATGAGGGGTTATGATAAAGAAGTTGTACAAACTGCTATTAAAAAAATATTGAAGGTATGGATGAAAATGATATTTGACGTGAAACATACTATAATAATTTAGTGTATAATAAAGAGAGAGCTTTTATGGTGACAGTGATTTTAGCGTATTAATATTTTACGCGAAATTTCATCATAGTTAGCTAGTTACCGATGTAATTTACATGCTATTTCAATTTGCAGGTTGGATAGATGTGACAAAGTGGTATTTGATTCTGATTGAGTTGACCAGATATGTTTAAACTTCACTGGGCAGTGAAGTGTAACATGAAGTAGCATGTGGAGTACCCGTTTTAGTCAGTTGGTGATTGATATAGCCATTCAGTTGTAACAGTGTAGTAGTATTTATCCACATGGAGATATTGTTTGTAGAGCCGTGTCCACTCAGACCGGGAGACCTCACGATGAGTTTTATCTTGGGGATATCTTGGAACATGCTGGATAGACATGATGAGATGATGCCGGTTTTTTGTTGGATTGTAGCACATGGGTACACACTTATACACCTTTAATACAACATACAGTTGCGACGCATTCAGCGTCGCATTATGCTGAAAGTAGTTGTCACTCCTCCAAACACCAGGGGGCAATATACTTTGAATATATGGTGAATAGTAAGTTTCGTTTTTATCTGTTTCCAGTTCTCTAAGGAGATAAACAGAAAATGATGTGTTCTCTTGTTATGATCATTTATATGGATCTATGCTCCGTTTCAAACAGGATGTGCGATATTTTCACGCTTATATTGGTTAGTAGATCAGTTTATGAATTGTAAATATTTATATATAGACAGGCATGTTTGCATCTAATGATTTTAGATAGTGTAGTTGTTCATCAGCTTGTGGAAGTTATTCTTATATATATATATTATGATCTCAATAAACGTTGTATCAGTATGACATTCACTGTTATTTAAACAAGGTGGATGAGTATAAACATATTTTAAGGGATGAATAATACATGGGCTCATGTACTTAGATAAAGTGTATATCAAGGGACCATTGTTTTATGATGGTTATTCGTGATGATGACGTTTTTTGAACATTATTTGTGAACACTATTTGTGAATGTTTTATACACGATACATGTAATGTGTTGTTTTTCACGAAATGAGTTTTTAAAAAGGAGTTAAATATGAATTTGATTCAGTCTTTTTCAAGATTACAATACAGACATCCTAAACTTTGGTAGACTTCACTACAAGCTCACGCTTAATTTTATATACAAATGTTTTTAAACCATTAGCATAGATAGAATTTTTAAGAAAATTTTCAAAAATATGTTTAGTTTTTTGTATATACATTATCACTAGATGTTTTTATCATTAATATTAATACTGTACATGATGAACGGTTTTTAGTGATATTCTCAATGTTTATGAAGTTTGAACTAGTTAGAATAGTTTCTGAATACTTATGTATTTATTTACTGCATCTTCACTAACAGTGATGAATTTTCTTGATATCCTAATTGATTAATTGATTAATTAATTGACTACTTAATTATGTAATAGGATGTTTAAATTAGATGGGAGTATAAAACAGTTGGGTTTTGACATAGTAATTTATATCTGAAGAAGCGTGCTAGAGGCATGCGAAAGCGCTCATTCCTGCCATTCTGTTCTGTTGAATAAAAGAAACGTTGGAAATATTTTCGTGTTCTCGTGGTGTGTCCTACAAGGTTATTTTTTGAGAATTTTACTAAGAATGTTGGTCTACTGTTATATAAAGTATTACTTCCTTATGTAGAAAAATTACCTTCATATATTACAGATAGTATGGACTTTTTAGAAAAATTGTCTGATTTTGAATGGTCTAATGACATATATTTTGTAGTAGTAGATGTATGTAGTTTGTACACGAATATTAGGCATGATCTTGGTATTGAAGCAGTTAAGTACTTTATAGAAGATAGTCCAAAAATTAACTATATATTGGAATTATTAAATTTTTGTTTAGAAAATAATTATGTTACATTTAATAACAATATTTTGTACCAGCTCCAAGGTACTGCCATGCGGGCATCTTTCGCCCCCATGTATGCTAACCTGGTAATGGGATTATATGAAATAGAATATTTATATAATGGTGAGTTTTTTAAAGAATCTGTAGTTAAGTACTAAAGATTCATAGATTAGCTCATATTTGTGTGCAAGGGGGGGTTCTACAAATGACAATATAGTTGTGGAATGGTTACAGAAAAGTAGATTTGGTTTTGGTTTTAATGGTTTGCAAATAGAGACAACAGTTGCATTTTTGGACATTACATTGAGTATTAGTAATAATAAATTACTTACACCAATACATAGAAAATTTGAGGATGGAGGAAGAATTTTATATGGGACTAGTTGCCATCCACCTCACACCCTTTCATCGTTACCTTACAATGCATGTCTTAGATTAAAGAGATTATGTAATAATGAAATTGATTTCTATAGGGAAATTAGTAGGATGTATTGTATGTTTGTAATGAGGGGTTATGATAAAGAAGTTGTACAAACTGCTATTAAAAAAATATTGAAGGTATGGATGAAAATGATATTTGACGTGAAACATACTATAATAATTTAGTGTATAATAAAGAGAGAGCTTTTTATGGTGACAGTGATTTTAGCGTATTAATATTTTACGCGAAATTTCATCATAGTTAGCTAGTTACCGATGTAATTTACATGCTATTTCAATTTGCAGGTTGGATAGATGTGACAAAGTGGTATTTGATTCTGATTGAGTTGACCAGATATGTTTAAACTTCACTGGGCAGTGAAGTGTAACATGAAGTAGCATGTGGAGTACCCGTTTTAGTCAGTTGGTGATTGATATAGCCATTCAGTTGTAACAGTGTAGTAGTATTTATCCACATGGAGATATTGTTTGTAGAGCCGTGTCCACTCAGACCGGGAGACCTCACGATGAGTTTTATCTTGGGGATATCTTGGAACATGCTGGATAGACATGATGAGATGATGCCGGTTTTTTGTTGGATTGTAGCACATGGGTACACACTTATACACCTTTAATACAACATACAGTTGCGACGCATTCAGCGTCGCATTATGCTGAAAGTAGTTGTCACTCCTCCAAACACCAGGGGGCAATATACTTTGAATATATGGTGAATAGTAAGTTTCGTTTTTATCTGTTTCCAGTTCTCTAAGGAGATAAACACAAAATGATGTGTTCTCTTGTTATGATCATTTATATGGATCTATGCTCCGTTTCAAACAGGATGTGCGATATTTTCACGCTTATATTGGTTAGTAGATCAGTTTATGAATTGTAAATATTTATATATAGACAGGCATGTTTGCATCTAATGATTTTAGATAGTGTAGTTGTTCATCAGCTTGTGGAAGTTATTCTTATATATATATATTATGATCTCAATAAACGTTGTATCAGTATGACATTCACTGTTATTTAAACAAGGTGGATGAGTATAAACATATTTTAAGGGATGAGTAATACATGGGCTCATGTACTTAGATAAAGTGTATATCAAGGGACCATTGTTTTATGATGGTTATTCGTGATGATGACGTTTTTTGAACATTATTTGTGAACACTATTTGTGAATGTTTTATACACGTTACATGCAATGTGTTGCTTTTCACGAAATGAGTTTTTAAAAAGGAGTTAAATATGAATTTGATTCAGTCTTTTTCAAGATTACAATACAGACATCCTAAACTTTGGTAGACTTCACTACAAGCTCACGCTTAATTTTATATACAAATGTTTTTAAACCATTAGCATAGATAGAATTTTTAAGAAAATTTTCAAAAATATGTTTAGTTTTTTGTATATACATTATCACTAGATGTTTTTATCATTAATATTAATACTGTACATGATGAACGGTTTTTAGTGATATTCTCAATGTTTATGAAGTTTGAACTAGTTAGAATAGTTTCTGAATACTTATGTATTTATTTACTGCATCTTCACTAACAGTGATGAATTTTCTTGATATCCTAATTGATTAATTGATTAATTAATTGACTACTTAATTATGTAATAGGATGTTTAAATTAGATGGGAGTATAAAACAGTTGGGTTTTGACATAGTAATTTATATCTGAAGAAGCGTGCTAGAGGCATGCGAAAGCGCTCATTCCTGCCATTCTGTTCTGTTGAATAAAAGAAACGTTGGAAATATTTTCGTGTTCTCGTGGTGTGTCCTACAAGGTTATTTTTTGAGAATTTCTGTCGTTTGGTTTGCCATAGGACACTTTGGGAGCAAGAGGCAATTTTGTTTATTTTTTGGTACTGCTCGACTTGTTGCTGCTCGCTCCACGCTATGGAGAACGCTACTATAGAATTGGACTATAATCCCACTAATCGGGTGGGTTCCCTTGGACTAGAAGCTTTTTTACCAAGCAGAGGTAATCCTCTATTGACTCTTGATTTTCCTGATACCTCTGATAATATCTATAAAAGAAGTGAGTCTGATAACAACATGAATGAATTCTATGGTTTATTGAGAAATTTAGAGAATAATCTCTACAAAATACAGAGACTGTCCTGGCAACGCAAGCACCTCCAGGCATGCCTTAATTTTAAGGTCATTCCGAGGGGGATGCGTGTGCTATGTATGCCGACTTACGGACATCAATATCCTGACCTCTTGAAAAAGTGGCAAGATTTAAATTTAGAACTCAGTAACAAATATATTCACTTGCTGCTCGAGTATTTTGAACCCATAGAAACAGCACTACAAGAAGAGATAGATGCAGCGTATCGAGTGATAACGGACAGGTTTCACTCTGATACGTTTAACAGGAAACTTCAAGATGTATCAGTTCAAGTGAACCTATTTAGTGAAAAACTGAGAGCTATAAAACAAAAAAAGCTAACAAGAGATGTGCATGATTTCAGAAATGCGAACATTTTTGTTTGGCCCAAGACTACGGAGAATAATATGACATCCACACAACGTCACTACCGTAAGAACCAGAGGGGACCGGAAGATAGTGAAGCAAGTACCTCAGATGGAGGCCCGACGGCTAGAGACACCAGGGACACAAGAGAGGTTTCGAGCCAACGGTTGGAGAGATTGAACGCGAATGGAGATGAGTCTACACCACCGCCCAATCAGTTAGCACTGCAACAACCCGACGATTCTAGGAGAACAGGAACCATCAGGAAGTCTACAGCTACACACACCACTGATGTCAATGCTCCTTTTCCGATAAGAATGAACACATACTCCAGAGGGAGGTCGATGAGTCGTGGCCCAAGGAAACGAAAATTTTCGACCGACAGGGTAGACAGGCAACAGAAGAAGCAATGGAACTGACTTCAATGGTATTCAATTTTTCTAGCTATGCTTTATCTATATCTGACATTTCGCTCTTGAACAGAGGGCTAAATTTTGTACCGTCTCAAAACAGTAAATTAGCTGAAACGTTAATTGACATCAGGTTATTTGCTAGAAAAATAGCTTTGAAGTTGCTTTTTAAGAATCAGGTACAACAAACACAAACTGATTATATGTTTAAACGGAAGAGTTGTTTTTCTCCGAATTTACCATCAAATGTAGAATGTTTTGTTAAGAGTTGCGAAAGAGACTTATACAGTCTTTACACCACCAAACGCATAAGAAACAGATATTTTAATTTAGAGAAAGATGAATACAAATCATTTATAAATTTGAGACACAATAAAGATATAGTGATCACCAATGCTGATAAAGGGGGTGGGGTAGTCGTGTTAGACAAAATGAATTATATCAGCATAATAGAAGCGTCTCTATGCAATAATGAAACATATAAAGAGATACAAATAGAAGAAGTGATGAGAGTTATAAATACAGTAAGAAATGAGCTGTATGATTGCTTGATGTGCAGGCAAATAAGTAAAGAGATGTATGATTTTCTGCTAATAGAAGAGCCCCTTATACCGACACTGAAAGGTTTGCCAAAAATACACAAGCAGGTGGAACCCATACCCATGCGCCCCATAGTCTCAGGGAGAGATTGGGCGACGTATAATATATCCACATTTCTGGAGAAAATGCTGAGGCCTATTGTCAATGAGGCTACTACCATTCTCAAAGATACACAACATTTATTAACAGATTTAGAGAATTTTGATCAGTTAGAGAAAGTTAATGAGAGATTGCTATTGGTGACATTAGATGTTCGTGACTTATTTACTTGTATTCCCAATGAATACGGTATTCAATCTATAAGAGAGGTAATGATTGCACACAGTGGATTTTCCAGAGATAGACAGACACTTATAGGGCAGCTGTTAGAATTAGTACTTACTTGTAACGTATTTATGTTTCAAGAAAAATATTACCTTCAAACGTGGGGTGTCGCTATGGGCACCCCATGTGCTAATTCTTTTGCTAATCTAGTGATGTATAATTGGGAACAGAAATACATTTTCGAGAGCCACTGGAAATGGAAAATACGTATTTATAGGAGGTTTGTGGATGACATTCTTTTAGCATGGGACGGTACGATAGAAGAATTGCAGAGCTTTATAGAATACATAGAGTCTACCACCACATTTCTGAGATTCACATCTGAACACTCATATGAAGAGATAAACTTCTTAGACTTGACATTATATTATGATAAAGACGACAGTCTATCCTATAAGATCTACCGAAAAACCTGTTGGAGGAACAACATGTTAGAATATAGAAGCATGCACCCTAGATTTATGTTTCAGGGTATACTAAATGGACAGTTTTGGAGGCTTAGGAGGATATGTAAGAATTCAGCCACATTGAACATTGAAGCTGACAAAATGGAAAAGATGTTTATAGCTAGAGGCTATAATACGCATGTAGTAGAAGCAACAAGAAAGAGCATCATACCACAAGAATCTAGACAAAATGATTTACCTAATGAATACAATAGGACTAGAACTACAGAAAATAGTTTAGCCTTGAGATCAGCAACCAAATATAATTACAGTAACAACAAGGTCAAGGTTATATTGAAATATACCAATGACATTAATGAGATTAAGAACATTTTAATAAGGCATTGGAATATCTTAATTATGGCAGATGACACTAAGTTGATAGTAGGTGAGAGCCCTGGATTTATATATCGAACATGTGACAATTTGAAAACTATTTTTTCTAGTCAATTAAAATATAGTACGGCCGACGGATTGAGTAGAACATTAATGCCAGGGACTTTTCCATGTGAACATTGTAGTATGTGCTCATATATAAATTCCATACAAGAATATCAACATCCTAATGGACATTTTGTATTCTCTCCAAGGAAACGGACTGATTGTAACACTCAGAATCTCATATATATGGCGAACTGTGACTTATGTCCAGCCTTTTACATCGGCCTCACGAAGAGGAGATTCAGAGAACGCATCTACAATCATGTATATGACATTCGGAAACACCTAGAATTGAATGCACTAGCTAAACATATAAATTCCAATCCCACACACAGTTTTAAATTTAGAATATTACAAGTGGTACCCATCAGCCCTAGGAAGGGAGATAATATTAACACCTTGGCTAGATTGGAAATGGAATGGATATTGAAAGCGGGAGCTCATAGAGAACCAGGTATTAACAGCTATGTTAGTGTTAAACCATTTATAAAATGAGAATGAATGAACATCAGAGAGACATCCTTATATATTTATACACAGCTATTTGCTCTCTCTTTAGAACATAAACTGTTTAGTGCTTAGAGATAGAAAGAAATATCTTGATAGCTAGCTACTTTTTGAGTCCTCCCCAAAATAGAGAGAGAAATAAGAATGACACACACATACATATAATGAGCTAATAGTACTGAAAAGATGGTTTTGTTTCCTACACACAATTGAGCTTTTTATGGTGACAGTGATTTTAGCGTATTAATATTTTACGCGAAATTTCATCATAGTTAGCTAGTTACTGATGTAATTTACATGCTATTTCAATTTGCAGGTTGGATAGATGTGACAAAGTGGTATTTGATTCTGATTGAGTTGACCAGATATGTTTAAACTTCACTGGGCAGTGAAGTGTAACATGAAGTAGCATGTGGAGTACCCGTTTTAGTCAGTTGGTGATTGATATAGCCATTCAGTTGTAACAGTGTAGTAGTATTTATCCACATGGAGATATTGTTTGTAGAGCCGTGTCCACTCAGACCGGGAAACCTCACGATGAGTTTTATCTTGGGGATATCTTGGAACATGCTGGATAGACATGATGAGATGATGCCGGTTTTTTGTTGGATTGTAGCACATGGGTACACACTTATACACCTTTAATACAGCATACAGTTGCGACGCATTCAGCGTCGCATTATGCTGAAAGTAGTTGTCACTCCTCCAAACACCAGGGGGCAATATACTTTGAATATATGGTGAATAGTAAGTTTCGTTTTTATCTGTTTCCAGTTCTCTAAGGAGATAAACACAAAATGATGTGTTCTCTTGTTATGATCATTTATATGGATCTATGCTGCATTTCAAACAGGATGTGCGATATTTTCACGCTTATATTGGTTAGTAGATCAGTTTATGAATTGTAAATATTTATATATAGACAGGCATGTTTGCATCTAATGATTTTAGATAGTGTAGTTGTTCATCAGCTTGTGGAAGTTATTCTTATATATATATATTATGATCTCAATAAACGTTGTATCAGTATGACATTCACTGTTATTTAAACAAGGTGGATGAGTATAAACATATTTTAAGGGATGAATAATACATGGGCTCATGTACTTAGATAAAGTGTATATCAAGGGACCATTGTTTTATGATGGTTATTCGTGATGATGACGTTTTTTGAACATTATTTGTGAACACTATTTGTGAATGTTTTATACACGTTACATGCAATGTGTTGCTTTTCACGAAATGAGTTTTTAAAAAGGAGTTAAATATGAATTTGATTCAGTCTTTTTCAAGATTACAATACAGACATCCTAAACTTTGGTAGACTTCACTACAAGCTTACGCTTAATTTTATATACAAATGTTTTTAAACCATTAGCATAGATAGAATTTTTAAGAAAATTTTCAAAAATATGTTTAGTTTTTTGTATATACATTATCACTAGATGTTTTTATCATTAATATTAATACTGTACATGATGAACGGTTTTTAGTGATATTCTCAATGTTTATGAAGTTTGAACTAGTTAGAATAGTTTCTGAATACGTATGTATTTATTTACTGCATCTTCACTAACAGTGATGAATTTTCTTGATATCCTAATTGATTAATTGATTAATTAATTGACTACTTAATTATGTAATAGGATGTTTAAATTAGATGGGAGTATAAAACAGTTGGGTTTTGACATAGTAATTTATATCTGAAGAAGCGTGCTAGAGGCATGCGAAAGCGCTCATTCCTGCCATTCTGTTCTGTTGAATAAAAGAAACTTTGGAAATATTTTCGTGTTCTCGTGGTGTGTCCTACAAGGTTATTTTTTGAGAATTTTACTAAGAATGTTGGTCTACTGTTATATAAAGTATTACTTCCTTATGTAGAAAAATTACCTTCATATATTACAGATAGTATGGACTTTTTAGAAAAAATTGTCTGATTTTGAATGGTCTAATGACATATATTTTGTAGTAGTAGATGTATGTAGTTTGTACACGAATATTAGGCATGATCTTGGTATTGAAGCAGTTAAGTACTTTATAGGAGATAGTCCAAAAATTAACTATATATTGGAATTATTAAATTTTTGTTTAGAAAATAATTATGTTACATTTAATAACAATATTTTGTACCAGCTCCAAGGTACTGCCATGCGGGCATCTTTCGCCCCCATGTATGCTAACCTGGTAATGGGATTATATGAAATAGAATATTTATATAATGGTGAGTTTTTTAAAGAATCTGTAGTTAAGTACTAAAGATTCATAGATTAGCTCATATTTGTGTGCAAGGGGGGGTTCTACAAATGACAATATAGTTGTGGAATGGTTACAGAAAAGTAGATTTGGTTTTGGTTTTAATGGTTTGCAAATAGAGACAACAGTTGCATTTTTGGACATTACATTGAGTATTAGTAATAATAAATTACTTACACCAATACATAGAAAATTTGAGGATGGAGGAAGAATTTTATATGGGACTAGTTGCCATCCACCTCACACCCTTTCATCGTTACCTTACAATGCATGTCTTAGATTAAAGAGATTATGTAATAATGAAATTGATTTCTATAGGGAAATTAGTAGGATGTATTGTATGTTTGTAATGAGGGGTTATGATAAAGAAGTTGTACAAACTGCTATTAAAAAAATATTGAAGGTATGGATGAAAATGATATTTGACGTGAAACATACTATAATAATTTAGTGTATAATAAAGAGAGAGAAATGAATAATAAATGCAAAATATATTTTGTTTCTACATATGGAACATTTAGTTCCATATTTGTAAATTTAGTTAAGTATTATTGGCAATATTTGTTTAAATTCAATGATATAGGCAATATTTTAAGTCCATTCTTAGGTATATCATACAAGAGAGGAAGAAATCTTAGAGATATCTTGGTACATAATTACTTTGTAATGCCTGTCTTAAATATTATGGGAAATATGAAGGCACTAATGGGTACTTACCCCTGTGGTCACTGCAATGTTTGTGCTTATACTGTTAGAACATTTAACTTTATAAATGGACATGCATTTTCTCCATTGGAAATGTTTAATTGTGAAACAGAGGGTGTTATTTATGCCCTATAATGTTCTTGTAATCTGGTATATATTTGGGAAACCAAAAGGAAACGGAATGCAGGAACGTTAGGAATGTTAAAAATAAAAAAGTGGACAGTCCAGTGGTTAAACACTTTTTAGAATGCCATAACTCTAATCCAGGTGATTTAAAGGTTACTGTTTTAGAAAAAGTACATAGAGGTTTTTGTTCAGATGGTTTATACAAAAAGAAACTAATGCATAAAGAAAGCATTTACATTTTAAAATGTAATACTCTGTCCCCTTCAGGGCTTAATCTTGAATGTAATTAGAGGCTGCTTGTTTGAATTTTAATTGATTAATTGATCTTAATAATTGTGTATTTAAACGGGGGCTACCTGATGGTTTTATGTACTCTTTGAAGGCTTTGCCGAGGCGCTAAGATATATTAAAACTGTGTACTTTTGCTGGCTGTTGTTTTGTGGATTGAAGTTTCATTTTTTGTTTTTGCTGTTACTAGCTCTGCCCCCTTTTGCCCAGACTATAAGGTAGTTATCAGTGCCATCAGCCACATCCTTATCAGCTACTTTAATATCCTTAACAAAAGGTGCCCAATCTTACTGTGTAATGTTACTATCAATACAAATGGTAGTTGGACCAAGAGCAAGGCTATTAGGAGTGGCCTATACAGTGTCACCAAATAAATATGCAAGTATTCTCAGAATTTAGATATGTCTCACAAATACCAGCCACAAAGAAAGGTTTAAAGGTTTTAATAATAAATAATAAAAGAACAAGAAATTACTCAGTATATAATCACAGTAACATCAGAGTTCAGAATCACAGGAAATATTTAAAACAACATTGCAGGACAGTCTCAAATAAATAAAGAAAAACATCTAAATTGAGCTTTGCTATATTCCTGACTATATCTAGAGAATTACTATATCCTAGTTAACTTACTTACAGAGCAAGCAAGGCAGATGTGGTGAGTGGGTCTTCCACCTGATGCCGTCGGGTCAAAGAAAAATACAGAGTACTCAGTCTCTCTCACAGAGTTCTTAAATGAATATCTCAAATATTACTGATGGGATAGCTAGCAGGGTGACATCACTTTTTGTCATCTGACTCTATACTAGGTGAAAAACAACCATTGATACAGCTGGCAGCATTTAGCATCTACATGTGAAAATACATAGACAGGGCTTTTCTTAGATCTAAGTCAGATCCTGAAAAGTCATAAAACAATAAAAACACTTCCAAGACAATACAGTGAATCTCTAGTTCTAGACATTGTGTCTGTTACTGCACTGAAACTGAAAGATAACATCCTTTTATGACGTGGTTATAAAGTAATTTAATTTCAGCTATTTATCTTAAGTTAACCTGTGGTGTTCCAGTTTCTATTGTTAAAATATATACATCTAAACAGTTACAATAGTGCAGGTACATTTCTGTTATAATCCAGCAGAATATACTGTGGTTACATCTTTAAGCTCAGTACTTTGTAAAATACCTTTTCAACACACACTTCTGTACCAGCAGTTTGATATACACATAACATACAGTTCTAATACAGTTGTAACACACGCATCATATATGAAGCATGTTAACATTCACAAATGACACATAACCATTTACAAAATTCCAGACAGCTGTGCTGGTAGTATCTCATTTTGTGACAGTAGGATCCCAGTTATTCTCATTAGAGGAAGTATGTAATTAGTGACCATGTGATAAGTAAGGCCAATCTAACTCCAAATAGGATAGTTTAGTTCTAGTACCAAAAGGGAAACTGGCAAGGCTTGGCATGGAAGGGCATCTAGCCTAGTACTTACCTATGAATCTATAATTACTGAAAGATTTGCTGTTACATGGCCCTAATCTAGATCCAGATGTAGTTATAGTGCTCATTCAATTCAAACTGGCTAAAACATTTCTATCTTTCTCCTCCACATATCCAGAAGAACCTTCAACATAAATTGTACTGTGCCCAAATTAGAATATTCATTTCCAATCTATCCATCCACAACCCCATTTTCCCATTTTTTGCACATGTGCTCAGGGTGTCACTTCAACTGTGACAGTCATCTATAGCCAAGGGTTACACCGCCGGATGGCTATCCCTGCAGCAGTAGTTCTTCCACTTCATTACTCTGAATTCATCCTACAATACTAATCTACTCCAGACTGCTGTCAAAAGGTTCTGTAGATTTATACACCTGATAGATCGCAGAATGCACCTTTGTCACTTGCAAAAAGCAATGATCATCTATCACTGAGAGGATTACCTGTTACTTGGTACCCATATTTACAAACTGATTAATCTTGAACATTGCCTTTCGTAACATAACATCACAACTCTCACTTGGAACACCCACTTATTCCCTAAGAACTAACAGTGAAAAGTGTCACATTCTGACAAGCCCACCACTTGGATTAGAAATGGGGAGAGACATTCAAAGTGGTTCCAGCTAGCTGGAGCCAACTACTTGCTCAAGTTCACACTGGGCATACATTTACAAGTTACCTTACTGTGTTATTTGAATACTGTTTCTTCAGAGTCTCTGGTTAGTATGCTAAGGTGAATACTATTGTGTGGCTAATATGTAGATAGACTCAGGGGTGTCCAACCTTTTGGCTTGCTGGGGCCGCATTGAGTGAACAGAAATGGTCTTGGGGGCGCATATAAAATATATCATATAGTTAACTCTTCGTTAAGACCACAGTCAACCTCCTGGCTGTACTGTAGGTGCATTTGAACAATGAATAAATGCCTAATATTTGCCTTAAAATTCTAATTCTCATTCTAATTCTAATTCTCTAATCTAACAGTTAACTCTAACATCTTAGTTAATATCTCTCTCTCTCTCTCTCGCTATATATATATATATATTTTACAAATAAACAGATATTCATTACAACACTAGCATTTCTCACTGGGAAAACCATTCCAGCAGTCCAACTACGTAAAATGTCAACATCAGCAGTCCTACAATACTATAATCCACAAAAATAACCCAACAAATTTGCAATAAAGTAAAGAATTCACATTACTGACTTAAAACAATTCTGAATAAGCTACAAGAGGGTCTCACCCAAACAAATAACTGGTGCCAGAAATATGGCCTCAAGCTAAATGCCAAAAAATGCATCATCCCCTTTGAGGAGAGTGATGTCCCCACAAATGATCACATTACTAACAATGTGGGCACCCAGGTTGATAGAAACCTGATTTTTGACCACCATGTTGTCTCCATTGTAAGGAAAGCTTTTTACATGGCCCACTTCATTAGTAAGAGTATCTCATCCAGGGACAAGGAGGTCATAACATCCCTGTATTCTTCCTTTACAAGAGCCATTATTGAGTGCAATGCCCCTTTTGGCATATGCCTCAGCAAAACACCCTGCCAAAAGAAAGACTACAACCATTTCTGACAAAAAAGGTCAAAGGACTAAGTTCACTATGTTAGCCAAACAGACTAAAAAGCTTCTTGCTTTCCTCTGTCTCTCACTGGCCCCTATAAATGTCATCATTGGCTTGCTTTCCAGGCTAAGAAAGATCCTGCCTTAAGAGACTTCCTCTACCTCAGAAATACTGGTTATACTTAAAACGCTCACTACAAAGACCACAGCCGTCACTGCAACGTAAACAAGCCACTTTTGATCGACAGGTTTTTGACATAAAAACCTTCAACTTCTGTAAAAAGCTCCTCTCATTATCAAACAATGTAGTTCAGCAACACAATGGCTGGATGGATAGCCATAAATGTAGTCCTTGGGTAAGTAGCATAGCCTTCATCAAACCAGATGGAAAATCCACATACTAACCTTTCCCAGCTGGATGGCTAAGATCTAATATTGGTTACTCAAGTCTAGTTGCCCAAGAAGAGGGGCATGTTTAACTAAGAATTCCATTTGCAAAATTATATTCAGTATACATATTAAATCTCTCTCTTACACATACACACACACACACACACACACACACACAAAAGCCCCTACTTGTTAAATAGGCAACCTCAGTAATCACATGACACCTACTCACTGAATGAAATTGTCTGGAAGTCAAAATATCTGAAAAAAAATCATAATAGAGATGGATTCATCCATGTAATTTCCCACCACCAAAAGGACCATCAATAAATCAACAAAACTGCTCGGCAAAAATTAAATCAATAAGAAAACCATAAACTATAATTCTCCATACTGATGTAAACATATAACTTGTGTCAATCCCCAGGTTAATCCATACCAAAAGATTGTTTCAGAGCTTCAGCTATGTACAAACAGCTTTCTCCTAAAAACTTTACTCATTGATATTTGCCTTGCTGTAATTATAACTGTAAAAAAAATGTTTAAGTTTATTCTGTACCTCAATGATTCTCACTGTTGCGAGATGTAATCTCTGCCATATTGTATGAGTACTACATCCATAATTTGCTCTCTCTCGCTCTCATATATTGTATTATATTGTTTTGTGTTATTTTTGGAGCTTTTCTCCCCGGGCCTCCGCTGAAAATGGACCTGTGTCCAGTCGGACTTTCCCGGTAAACAAATGTAAAATAAAATAAATTAAATAAAAATAAACTTCCCTCCAATCTAAAGCCATTTGACATTCAGACATTTTAATTTGTGCAGAAGTTACTCACAGATTGACAGTTTACTGAGCTGTAATGCTGACCTTCGCTTTTGAAAAAAACAAATTCCCAGGCTTTGTCAATAGCTCAAAGTATAGAGAGGATTATTTATTTATTATATATTTATTTATTTTTGGAAAACATCTTTAAAACTGTTAAATTGATTACACACCCAGAAACACAGAAAAGTTATTGTGATTATGTAAACCACAGACTGCTGCAAGAAATCAAAGTCACATTAGCACTCTATGCTTATGTCCGAACAGATCAATTCCAAAAGAAGTAAAGTAGCTTAATAAGAAGGTTATTTGCAAGGTTACATGGCAGTTTATATTGGAAATAAGCAGAGATATTAAAAAGGATCTGTTTTTCATAATTATGCCGAAAAGTCTTCCAAGGTAAATACAACTTCTGATTTAGTATGGAACCATACCTCTCAATCTTAGAGCAGGAAATCTGGACAAAGTGAAAAATGAAAGTGGGACACAGGCCCAAAAATAGTTATGCATCACAGACACCATTGAAACAACTGTAGCTGCAAACATTATACATCACTTATAATCTTTCTATCCCATTATTGTCAGTTAAACATTATATGGCTCATTCAGTCCTGCCTTCTTTTGCATCAAAGAAAACCATGCTTTGAAATGACAAATGCATTAAAAATAATAAATAAAACACATTGCATCAACATCCTGCAACTTCCTACCTGCAAGCAACCACAGAGCTTTCACTGAAACTAGGGCTGCTTGTTTCCCCAGAATGACAGCTCTCCCTAATTAAGTCTAATGGTATACAATCTACCTGTATCTGGACTACCTGAAATAAATTAAATTATGGCCTGTAAATTGAAAGTACAGTTTGTTTAATTAAACTATATTTCTATGCCCACTTACTATATTTTTTCAGTAACATCCCAATATCCATTTCCAGGTCACTTTACAAGACATTGGCAGTGGTAGACTTGGCATCCTTCAGAACCCCACAGGCCCACGCTAATACATTGTCCATTAAATGTAAATATCCATCCACTGTAAATGGCAAGAAGCTATGTCTTAAAAAATCTACTTCAAGTATTAGGTTTTGAAACAAATAAACATATTTTCCACTGTCTGTAAGTCTCTGTCTTTAATAATCATCTACTGTTGCAGCACTCCCAACACATAAGCACACACATACACACTAAAAACATTTTAAAAATGACATTATGCCCACTTGATTTGCCATTATTGATGATCCGCCAAAGCTATGCTTACTGTTGTCCAATCTACCACTGCTTAGAACCCACCAATGAAAAAAACAGTACTAGGTGCTTTTTTGTTTGTCTGAAAAAACAATACAACTTTATATGCTACAGTCCCACATAGTCAGTCCACTACTGACCCATTAACCCTAGGCTGCTGTCTCATTCTTACTCCCTGGAACTGCATTACCTTGGATGACTACTTTTATTTCCTAAGCAAAAGACACAAATTGGAAGATGAGGCAAAAATCCAGACATTCTTTGAAAATCCATACAGTTAAGAGGTATGAGTTTATGTTCAATACAACACTCTCCATGTCAGAAAAGCCGCAATTTAATGAAAGTGTACTCTTAATGTATGATATATTTGTGAGCTAACTTGTTTGTGTTCAGTAGGTAGACTGATCATTGTTAGCCTCTTTGTGCATGTGTCTTTCTCAGTCATGCACACACACACACACACACACACACACACACACACACACACACACTGATTGTTCGGCACAAAATAATGGCATAAACACACTGACCCTTTTTTGCCTCAAAAACAAAACTAGAAAACACAAAACAAAAAGTGTTTTGGGGCATGCATACATCGATGTTGCAGTTAGTCTAGTCTAAAGGGTTGAGGACCATTCCTAAGTGTCTTATTTTCATATTTTATATATTTGCACAATTTAAAACCCATGCAGCTAATTGTTCATAAGGTAATCTAATGTTATTTTCTAATTTGTTTAACTAATAAGCTTTGCTCAGACATGAGCCTGGTTTGTAGCAAAAAAAAGGGTCTTTGGACAAGTCCACCTACCTGGTTAACAAGAAGGTAGAGAGACAGACAAATGGAAAAAGTGAGATATCTTTTCTGGGAAAAGGGATCCAGACTGCAAGCCATGAAACTTTTGATCTAGCATCTTATCAGTGGTAGAGAAACACACAGAGAAACTACACTGTTTTCTCATATAATGGAATAAAGAAAGATGAGTTTACCTCTTTGTTTGGGTTAACCAGCTTATGTTCTCAGGTGGTCATTCATACCACTTTAAAGAGGTATAAACCTAAGTTTGAGTTGCTGATTGTTTAGGAAACAAGGTGAAACTTGATGTCAGCCCTCATAAGCGATGCACGACCACCTACTTACTGTAACTGTGCCTTTCACATGCTTAATCACTGACACTTCAGTATCTTAGCAGGCAGTAATAGCCTAACACGAAAAGAAGCTCACGTTTTAATAATATCGTACTACTAATGTATGCTCTTCCACCTCTTTATCTTAGTAACTGACACTTACTCTGTTTATATCCTCTCTAGGGTATTTCCATAACATTCTCATCTCTAACACTTTACCTCTCCATTTCCTTAATTTTCCCATCTGCACGTTACTCCACCCCATCTCATTCTATTTTTCTGTGTATATTGACATCAGAATACTGTATTATTTATCACTGCCATTCATTATTAGAAACATATTCAGTATTACATTACTTGATATAGGCTGTCCAGTTCTGCAAAGTATCTTGCTACTTGCAGTACATATTGCATCCGTGATCAAAATTCTGTCTACCAATATTCTTTACATGTGTTTCAATCTGTTGTGGGGGCTCTTATAAGGTATACATCAGTCTCTGGTAAAGAGTTTTATCTGTTGTGGTGCTTTTCTCCCCCTATTTGTAATTACTTATCACCTATTGTGAAATGTTTTTATGTGTGTGTTTGTAGAGCCATTTTCCCCAACTCATTGTAAAATATTTAATCTGTTCTGTGGCTTTTCTCCCCTTGTATGTAATTACTCATCAACTATTATTCACATGTTTTTGAATCTATGTGGAGCTTTTCTCCCTGAGACTCTGCTGAAAACAGGCCATTGGCATGGTCAGACTTTCCTGGTTACCAAAAGACAAATAAATAAATGTGGTAAAAAATGGATGAGCAACTGTATAAGCAAACAGTGTGTTTACTTTTTCAATCAAAAGACCTTTCCAGTTTCATTGAATCAGGTGTGGTTTATGAGTGCCCCACCAAAAAAAAACACATGTCAAAACAAAAGAGCTGTGCAGGTAATGAAGCAAACTGCATGTTTCCTTAGCTACAAGCAGCCAGCACAGAACCATGAAGGATTAGTTCACTGTCAATTAACAGACAAAGAAATACATAAATAGTTCTGACAACAAAGTCAAGATCTAACCAGTGTAGAAATGCAAGGAACTCTGAAAGACTAGTATAATGCACTGTATTGCTATACACTTTTAGACAGACAAATGTTTACTATACTAATTAACTTTTGTTTTTAACAACTAGCCTGCTACTCGAACGTTAAAGGCTAGTGTGCTTGAGTGTGTGCAACCTCCCCAGTGTCATCTTTGCTTTACAGTGGGTTAGTGGTGAAAGACTGCCTCAAATCACACCACAAAATGAGAAATGATTGTTATTAACAAGGCAGAATATTTATTGCTGCTCTTTTACCAGCCATACATTTTGCCACAACAAATGATAAGAACACATTATTGTGTGAGTTTTTCTAAATTGTTCTTTCTGGCTGCTAGTCTGGGCACTTCTCACCGATTTTAACGGTAGGACATGTTAACATTAATGGATTATATGTACATGCAAAAGTGTCTAATACACTTTATAGCTGTTCATTGATTATTAAATATAATTGAGATAGTAGCATGATAAAATGGATTATGTAAAAAAATTGGATGTTGTTTAAAGATGATGGTAACATGAGCTGTAAACTACGGGAAGGTCCTAGTATTGTGTACCGAAGGGACAGAAGTCTTAAAAATCAGGTTGAAGCATCTGACAAAAAGAATAATGGTGTTAGGTTAAGGGGTATGACAAAATGTGGTTTTTGTCATTATTGTAAATATGTTATGGTCGGGATGGAATTAATTTTGAGTGGTATAAAGATAAAAATGACAAAGAATTATAATTGTCCTTCATAAAATGTTGTCTAGGTTGCTCTGGGTCAGAGATGTGGGACATATGATGTTTTGAAAACGGAGTGGGTTTTCAAATATATATATGAGCACATATACGACATAAGGAACAACAAAAATACAAATGCAGTAGCAAAACACATTATGAACAGCCCGGACCATCACTTTAACTTTTTATCCTTGAGCAAGTCACACCTAGCAGTAGGGGTTGGAAATTATACTCTCTGGTTAGAAGTGAGAGAGTTATACTGGCAACTGTATCTTAACGTATTTAGTTTTTTAGGGTTGAACAAACAATGTTCGATAACTTGTGTGTTAAAATTAAAAGTGCTTGAAAGGTAGATGTTATAACACTGTAGAACTTGGAACGTTTGACTGGCTATACAAGTATATTTAATGTTTAAATAATTGTTAAAGAAATATAGTAAATTAAGTTTTTTTTTTAAATTAATGTTTATATGTCTTTAAATCTTTGTGGAGTTTTGATGTCATGTGATCTATGTGGCAGATTATTTAAACTCGAAATGGCTTTTATTCACTACTTCTGAAGAAGTCCTGTATTGTAGGACGGAAGCACATACGTTTTTAAGTTTTTCATTAAACGTTCTTATTGTTAAGTGCAGTTTGTTGGACCGTGCCTGTTACAGCTCATGTACTGTGCTGTGGTTCATTTTGTTTGTAAACTGTTTACTAGTTTCAGGCCTTGTCTTGTTTTTGTAGTGAACTTTCTGGTTGCTATGCAAGACTTAAATTCTTTTGCAAAGGCTAAGAGTGGAGTAATTAATGCCAAATAATAGAAGTGCACAGTAGAGTCACGTTTTACATCAGAATGACATGATGGCAGTTATAAATGCAGAACATGTGATAAATGTAGTTTATGTTTACAGCTTTAAGAAGTCTATCACTTCTGGCCTGTGTGAGATTCCAGAATGTATGCCATGTGGTCTGGTATCCTGTTAACTACTGCACTGACTGAGTACATGCTGACAAAGCTGGCTCTGGACCACTGGTATCCCTCTGTTCATTCTGCCTTCCTGATATAACAAACGATCCGACGTTGCCTTTTCCATCAGCCACATCTGTGGGTTATTTGATCTGAAGTCAGCAGCTCAGACTTTTCAGCTTCAAAGTCCTGCCTCATCTCCTATAATGCACTGACTTTCCTGAATCTCCCCAGTTTTTATTTGCCACTTCACTTGTCAGATCTGATCTCCGAAGCTCTGCTAAACAAGTGAATTCTGATAGAATTTCTTCCTTTAGTACCTCCTGTTCTGCATAACCTTTCTTCTTTAGCTGTTTCAAGTGGTTAGCATTATGTTTTTCTGGCTTAGAAGTATTTATCAGAGCATTTATTGAACTGTTTGCCTTGGTGTGTGCGTGTGTGTGCATTTGGGTTTGGGCACCCTTTTACTGCCATTTTTCTGATCAGTTTTTCTAATATATATAAAAAGAAAAACTGTGTAGCTATATCTATATTTTTCTAAATATATTACCGTCCATTTTCTTATAGTCCTATTGTATTTTCAAGCTTAGCTTCTATGTACTGTTGTTGTTTGATTTTTTTTTTTCTTTTGGTTTGTGTGCCTTGGTGCATTCAGTGTTGTCAGTTTGTTACGAATTATGGAGAAACCTGCTTCAGGTTTCAAAAATGTGTGAGGTGTGGGCACAAATTTCACCCCAGGCACACATGTTAACTGTGTCTACTGTCTGGCTGTTTCCCACCTAGACACAGACTGCCAGCCATGTTGTGCCTTTAAATCCAGAACCCTGTCTAACCAGCAGGCTAAGCTGGTCCTCAGTGGGTTGCCACCTCCTTCTTCTACTTCCACCAGTCAAGTTTCATTGTCCCCTTCTCACAGCAAAAAGTCTTGCAGAGAAGTGGAAAGAGAACTTAATATTAGATCTCAAAGTAAAAAGGAAAATAAAAAAGCTAGACTTAAGGAGAGAGAGAACTGCAGATGATCCTCTATCTCTCTTGAAGGTCAACTGGAGCCGAAGATCCCAAGATCTTCAGTGCCATTAGTTCCAAGCCAAGCTGTTCCAATGGCAGCTCTGAGTCATTGCACTCTCATTTTGAACATCCCAACCACTTTATTGACTGCATCTTGCATCTTCTGCTTTGGATAGGCTTCACTTTCCCTTTGTTCTGATAACTCCTTGTCCAGAGTTTTTCCAAAACCCATCTCTTCCTCAGTTCCAAACATCTCCATTTTGGATCTGGGAGACTTCTAAACCTGCCGGGAAAGTAAAATGGTCTGACTAGGAGCTACTTATATGTACCTTCTTGAAGGCCCAGATTTACCTTGGGATCATTCCCTGGCTCTCAGTTCTGAGGGCGGAGGTTCCTTACTTCTCGACTCTGACTCTTGCTGTTCATTCCTTGGTCCATCTTTTGGTGCCAGTGTCTACAGTTCTGACTGTGTCTTATGCTACCCCTTTGTCAACGCCAGCAGCTTGGCTGTCTCAGACTCCAGCTTCTTCCTTGATGTTTTTTAACTTGGCTCCCTTAGAGCCAAGTGCATCCAGGGCCATAGGGTCAGAGCCAAGGTCCTTGGGTCATGGTTGACTTTAAGGCTTTTGGAGCTGTTCTTTCCATGGAATGTCTCAGCTTTACATAGCTCAGCTCTGGTCTTGATGTTGGATCCACTGGAATTGGCACTGGTTATCAGACCCTTAGGCCAGTCATCGAGTACAATGCCCCATTTGGCATGTACCTCACTAGACACCTGCAACAACTGGAGAGGCCGCAAAAGTACCTCACAAAGAGGATCCTAGGCCTTAAACACTTGTCCTATATGGACACTCAGAAAACTCCAACTATTCTCTGTCTCATATCACCTACTTAGAGGCGATCTCTGCTTGACTTACAAAGCCATGTCTGACCCAGCTCTGTTAGAAATGCTACATCTAAAGAAATCCCAATCCCTCCACACCACACACTCCAGAGACCTCAGCCTCATTACCACAATCAACAGAACGTACTGGAGGGACAGGTTCATAACCCAGAGACTGCCCATGGTATGGAATAGACTTCCCATACATGTCAAGCAGAGCACCTCGCTGACCCTCTTCAAGAGAAATCTTGATGAGTGGATGGGAAATAGAAAATTCACCCTGGGGATAACTCCAGTGGCTCTACTCGACAGAGGCACTGGGAACTGTGGTCAGGTGGCACGATGTCAGGGTAATCCTCTGGCTAGGCTTGTAAAGGCCCCAGGGCCATTAGCCTAGTACACACCTATGAACCTGTAGATCTCAGAGGATGTCCTTCTATTCATATGCCACAGTATTCATAACATTGGGAATCCACCTCTGGCTGACTTGTATGTCCAGCCAGTATACTAAAGTCTAAAGCTACTGCAAGGTACGTGCGACACTGCACATCACTTAACATACCTTGGCCATAAAGAGACATTGGGTATAAAGTGGACATTAGCACGTACCTACCTCAGAAACTTTTTGCCACTGTCTGACTGCCAGCTCCGGTCGTTGCTTGCCAGAGAACTCGCATTTGTGCTTCAGATAAGTATCACATAGTTTTTTTTCTTTTTCTTTTGGCTACTGTGTTGGTTTTATTATTGTGAGTACGTCAGCTCAGAAGGGCAAGTGTCAGTGTGGATGGCAGATTCCACATAAAGACTCCCATAAGCTTTGCTTATTTTGCTTAGGCCCAGACCATGATCACACATCCTGCGATATCTGCAAAGCCTTTGTTCCTAAAACCATCCATAGTCGCCTAGCATCCCTTAGGTTATATTTGGAGAATCAGCACCTTAAACACTTAGCTCAGTGCAGGGAACCAACATCGGGCCCTTCAGAAGAGCCACAACTCAAGAAGGCCAAGAAGCCTCGGCCTGATACTACTACTGCTCCCTCTACTCCAGGTGTCCCTCCTGAGGCTGATGTAGGCCCGGAGGCTGCTGCAGAATCTGCAGAGCCACCTTTGACAGGTACCTTGGTGGAAGCCATCAAGGAATCGGTAAGCATGGCTCAGAGGGATTCACAGGCTTCCGACCTAGGTGCCGGGGGGAACCACGGCTGGTTATCTCTGAAGGCCCACATGGCATGACACAGATTGGTGTTCATGAGGATGTTCTTACAGATGTTGTGGAATGCCAACCCGACATCTGGCCCTTCTTCAAAGAAGAAGAAACAAAAAACTAAACATATTATCCCGGCTCCTGAGGACCAGGCTTCTGATCAAAATCCTGATGGCAGGCCTTTACTCAAGGCCTCTGTACTGCTTTCATGGCTCTCCGCCAGATGTCAGCTCCTTCCTTTCAGATACAGGATCTTTTTCCTTCTACCCTTTTGAAGAGGCCTGTAGGGGATGTCTCTTCTGAAGAGGACAATTCATCAGAGAATGAATCTCTTGCCTACTCTACTCAAATTGCTTCTCCTCTGGGTTGTGCCTCCTCAGAGGAGGAATCTAATGGCACGGATTCTGCTGAGGAAGATATTTCCTTTGGAGACACCATTTTGAAGATGAAGGGCTTCTTTAAGTGGGATTGCTGCCAGGTTTCTGAGATTCAAAAGAGGTACTATGACCTCCTACAGATGGAATTCCCTAATCCATCAGCCATCCCTCCAGTTCTGCCAGCCTTCTTGGATGCCTTCACTGCAGCTTCTAAGTGCCCAGACTCCTGGCCCCAAGCACCCTGACAGACTTTGCAAGGTGCCTGAGGATGCCAAGTTCCTTTTTAAGGCACCCTTGGCTGACCCAGCTACTATATCAGTGACAGCAGATAAAGCTTCCAAAATTCTACCCTCCACCTCCCTGGTTCCCTCTGATAAGGAGAGCAAGGTCATGGAGAGACTGGGGAAAAAGTGTATAATTCTACAACCTTGGCCTTTAGAGCAATGAATTATCAGGCTCACATGGTCAGATATTCCCTGGCTATTATGGCAGATGCAGTGAAACTCCTGTCAGAGCTTCCAGATTCTGCCAACAAAGCCAAGCTTTCCAGCAATCTTAATTCCTGCTCCCAGGTAACTAGGTACACCATCAAATGTAGTTATGATGCAGTGGAGGCTTTTGCTAGGGCAGCTGCTACAGGGTCTGTTCTGAGAAGGTATTCATGGCTTAGATTACAACCCTTTCTGGATGATATCAAAGCAAAGCCCATGGATGCCCTTCTGGACAACAAAGCCTTATTTCGCATGGCAGCTTCAGAGCTGTTTAAAAACTCTTCAGAAAAAGAGGAATGAACTCTTGGATTTATAACACATTTTTTGTATTTCCTGCCCCTGCTTCCAGACATACTACCCAGCCAGAACCAGTTTTGTTAGGAAGGCAACTAAATCTCATCCAGCAAAAGGTAAGAGGGATGCTTGGAGACAGGCTCCTTCTAAGTCTGCTTCCTCCACACCCTCTCAGAAACAGCCCTTTCAGGCCAAACCTGGTAGTCTGTAACTACCAGATCCCAGACCCATCTACCCCTCTTTCTCTACGCCTCTCTTTTTCCCTCCCAGCTTGGAAACAGATAACCCAGGACTCTTGAGTCCTCTCCATCATCGATAAAGGTTACTTCATGGTATGAGAAACCCATCCTACCTTCAAGGGATTCCCAAAACTCCCACAGGACCAAATGGAATTCTTTACACTAGTCCTCTCCTCTCTTCTTTCTCAGGGCACTATCCAGGAGGTGCCACCTAACCAAAGGGGAAAAGTATTTTACTCCAGGATGTTTCTGGTCCCAAGAAAGGATGGCCCATGGCGGGCCCATCCTAAACCTGTCCCATTTAAACACCTTTCAAAAAGTTCCCACCTTTTGCATGCTGACCCTACCTACTTTATTTCCTCTGATTCTTCCCCAAGCCTTCATGGTGTCACTGGACATAAAAGATGCTTACCTTCACATCCCTATTCACCAACAGTTCAGGAGATTTCTTTGCTTTTCTGTGGCTTCCTCTCATTTTCAGTTTTGTTCTTTGCCCTTTGGTCTATGTACTGCACCAAGGGTGTTCACAAATGTTTATCCCCTGATACAGCCCACTGCAGATTGCAGGGCATACACATATTTCCACATTTGGACGTCCTGCTCCTTCAGGCCCCATCACCAGAAATGCTCCTGGACAATCTTTCTGAGAGGGCTAGGGCTTACCGTTAACCTCCAAAAGTCTTTGCAGTGATAGTTTGTGTACCCTCAAGAAAGATCCTGTCTCTCACCTCATATTTTCAGGACCTAATACCACTTCAGTCCCTGACCACCAGGGTTTATGGCCTCAACTTTTCCAGTGCTTCCTTTTGCCAGGCTAAACATGAGGAAATTTCAGTGGTTCCTGAGAACACTTTGGAAGCAACACTCTCACCCTCTGGAATTTGTTCTTCCTCTCCTACCCTGTTTGACAAAGGAGTTAGAGTGGTGGATTTTCCTGGACTCCAGAAATCCAGCCCTAGCCCTACAACCACTTCAGTCCACTCAGGATCTGTACATGGATGCATCAGACAAAGGATGGGGTGCAACTCTGGGAAACTGGAAGGTCAGGGATATGTGGTCCACTCCTCAGACAAAAGAACATATCAACATAAAGGAAATGAGAGCTTTGATCTTTCCCCTTAAAATCTTCAAGTCCAGGATTTTACCAGGGGTTCTAAGGTGGTTCACAGACAATACCACTGTCCCCTGATACATCAACAAGCAGGGAGGGACAAAATTCTATATCCTCTGCAGACTGGCATTATATTCCTGGGAGATAGCCCAGCAGAGTCTGGTTTCCCTCCAGGCCGTTTACTTTCCCTCAGCTCAGAATGTGATGGCAGACTCTCTAAGCAGGTCCATGACTCAATCCCATGAGTGGATGTTGAACAGGGATGTGTTTCTGTACTGTATCTATCGTTGGGGTATCCCTCAGATAGATCTTTTTGCCTCCCCCATGAACAGGCAGCTTTCCAAGTATGGTACCAGGACTCCACATCCTGGACATGGAAGGTGGACACACTATCCTTTCCATGGAAAGGGATGTTTCTGTATGCATCCCCCTCTTCCCACTCATTCAGAATGTTCTGCTGAAGATTCAGCGTGATCAACCAAAAATCTTACTGGTGACCTGCTTTTGGCCAAGACAGCATTGGTTCCCCCTTCTTCTACATTTAGCCAAGGGCAATCACCACAGGATGGACCTACTCACACAGGACAAGGGAACTCTAGTACATCACGAATGTTGACCTTAAACTTGACTCTGTGGGTGACAGGGCTTTGATTCCCTTCAGACACCTTTACACTGAGGACGTATTACAAGTTCTGCAGGAGGCCAGGAAACCCACTACTTGGAAATCCTGTGTCTCCAAATGGAAGAGGTTTTCCTTCTGGTGTCTTAAAAAGCACTTGCAACCACTGTCTTTAGAGGTGCCAGTGGTTTTGTCTTACCTGTGTGAATTAATGAAGAGTGGCTTGTCATATTCCTCAGTCAAGGCACATCTGTCTGTCATTTCAGCATGCTTACCTATGTCTCCCCCTTTGGCTTCCAGGTTGGAAGTCAAACTGTTCCTGAAAGGCATCCTTCACATTAGACCACAAATGGCTATTACGTCAGCCAGAAGGGTTTCTGAGCTGCAAGCCCTCATGGCCTCTTCTCCCTTCACTGTCTTTCATGGGGACAGGGATTCTCTTTGGACTAACCCATCCTTCATGCCCAAGGTAGTTGATGAATTATCCATGAATCAGGCTATCAATCTCCCTACCTTTTTCTCATTTCCCCAATCTTCCAGTGAGAGGATTCACCACACCTTGGATGTTCATAGACAACTCAGATACTATTTGTGCAAAACCAAGCACATCTGTAAGTCTGACAGATTGTCTCCTGTCATCCAAGGGCACTAGGCCAACCTGTTTCCAAGCAAACTATTTCCTCTTGGATCTCTAAAGCCATTTCTTTCTGCTACTCACCCTATGGAAAGGATCTGTCTTCCACTGTAAGAACACACTCTACTAGGGCTGTGTCTTCTTCAGGGGCCTTCTTTAAAGGATTGGATACAGCTTCTGTCCTGGAGGCAGCTACATGGTCCTCTGTTCATACCGTCACCAAGCACTACAAATTGGATGTAATTTCCAAGTCCAGAGCAAGGCTTGCCAGAGCTATTCTCCATGGCTTTGTGGAAAATGTTTCTGCTCCTCCTCCCAATTCCTCCTCAGCATGATCTTTGGCATTTTCCCTCATGTTATGAATACTGCAGCATATGAAGAGAAGGACATAGAATAGTTGTGTAAAATCTTACCGTAACCACAGATGTCCTTCTCTTCTATATGCTGCAGTATTGCTTCCCCCCACCTTCCCCCTGATGCTTGCCTGGTCTGTGGTTACATGTTTCTCACATATATCAGGATGGTGCTTTGCGACATTTAGTTCTGAGGTAAGTACATGCTGATGTCCACTTTATACCTGACGTCTCTTTATGGCCAACATACACTGAGTATGTGTGCTATTGCATGTACCTTGCAGTAGCTTTAGACTTTGGTAGACTGGCCGGACGTACGAGTCCACCAGAGGCGGACTATCCCATCTTGTGAATATTGCAGCATATAGAAGAGGAGGACATCTGTGATTATGGTAAGATTTTACACAACTATCCTTTTTGTTCCCAGCCTTCAAGTGTCACTGTTTGACATCATGGAAAGGAACCCTCATCTCACTCTGAGGTTGGGTTTCTGTCACTAAGTCAGCCTCATTCTGATCCTTTTGCCCATCTGGAACCTTAGGCTGACAGGAGTTTGCTCTGGGCAACCCTCACCACTAGGCCTTGGGCAACCTCAAGATAGGGGCTCCTCTGCTACTTCTGTGTCACCTCCAGCTTCACCTCCTTGGGAGGTACACATAAAGAGCAAGTGGAATAGAAAGCACCTAGACACCCCTGAGGTGTCTCTCACCAAGGATTCTGACCTTGATGAAGAGAAGGGGGTCCTCCAAATCCCCCAGTGAAGCTACCTCATTTTGATGATTTGCTGAAACTGATTAGAAAACAAGGAGGATGGACCACCAAAGCCCCTTCCCCAGAGGAGTCATTTTTGAAGGTGTTTGGCACAGGCACATTTACATCCTGGGTCTGCCGTAAGAGTCCATTTCTCTACCCCACAGAGATCCTTTTCCAGGAATCAGAAGGGGAGAAAAACATCTCCTCTTTCATAAGTTCCAACAGTTTTTCCAGGACAGTCCAGGTGAAAGTGTCACCTGTGTTGAGGGGGGAACTTCAATAGGTGCAACCCTAGGGGCAGGGGTGGTCTGACAAATCAGGGTTTCCAAGCACCCTTTCTTGCAAGCCCTTCTAGTGCTTCTGAACACTTGTCCAAATATCACACTTTAGAGGCAGGTGGGGGCAGTTGTCTTTCTTCCCAGAACTTGGGAGGCTATCACATTCGATGCTTGGTTGTTGAGAATCATTTCCAGAGGCTACTCCATTCCCTTTCTGTTTGTCACAAATAAGAAACTAAGATCCTGTCCTAACATTCCACTCTGAGAGCAATGGGCTGCTGCTGTCAAACCGAGTCATCCAAGAGATCCACAGGTTCATAGGTGATTACTAGGCTAATTGCTTAAGAACCCTTATGAATCTAGTCATTATTACCTAAGTTTTACCCGACTTTTGATCCCTAAGGGCTACAGGATGGTTCCATAAGGGATATGGGCACCACCCCAGGAGTGATTTATGATTCCCCATACATTGATTCAAACTGCATTTGAAGAGAGTCGGGGAAAGGCTCTGATTTGCAAGGACAGGAAACCTGTTCCAGAGAGGGGGTAATCTCTGAGACACATACCTGTCTCTTCATCATGTTTTGTCATGTCACAGACCAGGTTTAGATCCCTAGATTGGGTGACCATCATGCAGTTTATCTTGTGAATGTGTAACAGTTCCATCAATGCTGGATTTGTGAGTGCCTTGTAGGTTAGGCATAGATCACTCCTTGGTAGTTGGTAGGAAACAGAGTAAAGGGATAGGGTCGTTGGTAGGAGAGAGAGTAAAAGGGTAATGTAGTTGGTAGGAGACGGAGTAAAGGGATAGGGTTTTTAGTCTGTCTGTATAGGACATGTAGTTTACGCCATGTAGTTTTTTGTATGGAGCCTCCAAAGCTGCACCAGCTGTTGCAAGTGCTTGGTCAAGTATATGGTAAAAGGTGCATTGTACTCGATTATTGGTCTGCTGAGGGCCGAGTACAGTGGGACTATAACTTCCAAGGATCTGGATGCCATGCCTTTACTTATAATCTGTGCCACATAGAAGGACTTCCTCACCACTCTAGATACATGGCAGTCAAAGTTCAGGCTACTATTTATCTGTGTACCTAGATCTGTCAACTGTGAGTCCACTCTTAGGGGTGTTTCTTGTAATTTGCATGGATATTTGACTTACCAGAGTGTATGATTATGCATTTGTTTTTTGCATTTAGTTTTAGGCCATGGCTCTGGCACTAGTTATTTGTCTCAGGCAGACCCTTATGAAGGATATCTACATCACCCTGGAAAATGCTGACGGCTGTGCAGTCACAGAAACCTGGTTCAAAGCTGCGGATAGCACCCCAGCCTTACCTGGTTACTCATCCTATCATACATTCAGACCCCATGCTGTGGGCAGTAAAGCCAAAGTAGGTGAAGTTTTGTTATACACTAAAGGCATACACACCTCCAGGCTAGTCAAACAGTACGACGCACAGGAGACACTCCAGGTGCAGTTAACCATTGACAAGACCCCTATTCAAATCATAGGTTCATAGGTAGGTACTAGGCTATCGGCCCTGGGGCCTATACAAGCCCAGCCAAAAAGGAAGGGTATCCTGGCTTTTGCCACCCAAGAAAATGATTTTTCTGTGCCACTGTCGAGCAGAGCCACAGAGGTGATCCCCGGGGTGAATTTCCTATTTTCCATCCAATCACCAAGATTTTTCTTGAAGTGCTAATTAGGAGCTTTGTTTGATATAGATAGGTAGTTTATTCCAGAGTATGGGAAGTCTCTGAGACAGGAAACTATCCCTCAGACATGTTCTGTTTATTGTGGTGACAAGGTTTAGGTCCCTAGGTGTAGCTCGGAGGGATTGGGATTTCTTTAACTGGAGCATGTCCAACAGCTCTGGGTTTGACATAGCTTTGTATGTTAGCCAGAGATCACTTCTGAGTAGGCGATATGCGACGGAGTAAAGCTGGAGTTTTTTGTGATGGTCTGCGTAGGGCATCTGTTTGAAGCTGGTAATCCTCTTTGTGAGGTATTTCTGCGGCCTTTCCACTTGTTGTAGATGTCTTGTGAGATACATACCAAAAGGGGCGTTGTACTCTATAATGGGTCTAATGAGTGATGAGTAGAGGGGAACAATGACCTCTTTTTTTCTGGATGAGAAACCTTTTGTGATGAGGTGTGCCACGTAGAAGGATTTCCTGACTACTGTGGCGATGTGATTATCAAAGGAGAGACTACTGTCCACCTGTGTCCCAAGGTCTCTTATCACACTTTCGGTGTTAAGTATACTACCGCCTATGTTGTAGTTCATGGGTACAGAGTTTTTACCAAAGGGGATGACAATGCACTTTTTCGCATTGAGCTTGAGGCCATGGCTTTGACAACAGGCATCTGTCTCAGTGAGGCCCTTTTGTAGGATGTCCACATTGTTAGGAGTTTCGATTGTGGCTCCTAGTTTGCAGTCATCTGCGAACTTCGTTAGCCAAAGATCTTCTGTGTTAGTCTATACTTCAGAAAAGTAGATACCAAGCAAGAGAGGACCCAGGACTGAACCCTGTGGTACTCCACTTGTCAATGGTCTGAAGTCGGATATGGAGTCTGCTACTTTCACAGTGTGGGTTTTGTCAGTGAGCCAGTTGGCAACCCATCTTGTGACATAGGGATTTATACCTATTTTAGTGAGTTTATCTATAATTCCAGAGTTTGGGATGGTGTCAAAATCTTTGGCAAGATCTAGATAGGCTGTGTGATCCACCTTACCCTTGTCTATGGCTTTGGTGACTGCTTCAAAGAAGTCTTTCAGGTTTAGGAGACATGATCTGCCTTTTACAAACCCAAACTGGGTGGGGTCCAGAGTTTGGAGATTACGAATGTCTTTGTTTATAAGTTCCATGATGATATGTTCCATGGCCTTGCAGACCAGGCTTGTCAGGCTAATGGGGCGGTAGATGTTCTTCGTGTTTCACTGTTGCAGTCATTACATTTGGGTTATCCTGCTGGCAGGTTGCACTCAGTTGGCCTGAATTCCAAAGTCTTGGGTCCTGCGTCAGTTGCTGTCGCCTCTTCCCTGACATCAGGTCGTCAGGGGTATAAAAGATGCAGCCGAAGCCATTTTATTTAGTCTTTCTTGCCGTGCGGTGCCCGAAGCAGAAGCAGTTCGCAAGTGCCGGTCGGCCGGCTCCTGAGATTTTCGTGTTCGAGTTTCAGATCCGAAGTCTTCATTAAAAGCTAAGTACCCCATTGGGGAAATTTTCTTCTTGCTCCAGACCGATGTCAGAAAATGTTAATAATTGTATATCTTGTGGGAAGCAAATACCTCATAAGGACTATCATTCTTACTGTATTCCTTGCCTAGGCCCTGACCACGACGTTGCTAGTTGTCGGTTTTGTGCTAGATTTAACCAGCGCACTATTAAGCGTCTGTACGATTTTGCATTACGCTATTTTGGGCGAAGACTTAATTATACATTGTCGTCGGATAGCCATCCGAGTACCGGAGTTCACAAAAAACGCAAAGAAAAGGAAAAGGACAGGCAACCGAGGTCCAAAACCGACGAAGAAGCTTCTCCTAAGCAAGTCGCCGGTTCGCCGGTTCTCAGTGAGGCACTTTCGCAGCCCCTGACGCCCGCTACTTTAGAGTTGCAAATTGCTACCAACTCCCACGTGGAGTCGGCCAGGCCGCTGGAAACTCAAGGTATTGGAGCCTCGGAGACTATTCCCTCAGATGGGTCCAAAGCCGCTGAGCAGGCATCGGCTTCTGAGGGTATATTCAGACCTAAACAATTATATATTAAACCTACTTCAAAGACAAAGACTAAGACCCTCCTGGGAGAGCCAAGACTTTTCGGAATCTAAGAATAGGCTCAGAGATTTCCTTTTACTACCTCAACACAGGCCTCTAGCTATCCCACCTGTGTTGGACATAGGTTCATAGGTTCATAGATTTGTACTAAGCTAACTGCCCTTGCGAGCCATTTTAAGCCTAGCCAATTATCCCTTGTGAGACTCAAACCCTGCACCTTGTGTTTGTAAAGCAAAGACATTAGGTATTAGGCCACCCTCCCAACATTGTAGATGATGTGTTCTCGGAGTCTAGTCTGATCTGTGACTCTTTACCTCCAGCTCCTGTTAAGCCGAACAGATACTACAGGGTCCCTGACTCTCATAAATTTATTTTCAAAAACCCTTCTGCAGACCCAGAAACTATTTCTCAGGGTCCAAATGGGGTCAAGGCTCCTACTGCAAAAAATCCTACCCCCTCTGACAGGGATTCCAGGGCTCTGGATAGATGGGGAAAAAAGGTTTACACATCTACTATTTTGGCTATAAGGGCTTTAAATTGCCAGTTTCATATGCTCAAATATCAGCAATATATCATGACACTGCTTAAACAGAAAATTATGGCAAATTCTGAATGTGCAGAAAACAAAGAAATGCAAGATTTATTGCATGCAGCTGAACAGGTTGGAAAGCATACTTTGGAATGTGGGTTTGATTCTCTGGAGGCCTCTTGCAGGGTCGCTGTTACGGGTTCTGTCATTAGGAGGCATGCTTGGTTAAAGGAACAAAATCTGCCTGACCATGTTAAAGCAAAATTATTAGATGCTCCTTTACATGATACCTTGTTTGGTGTTAAGGCAGAAGAGGTGTTAAAGAAAATGGAGGACAAAGCTAAGTCTATGCAAACGGTCAATGATTTCTTACAGGTACAGCCACCTAGATTTAGCAGACACTGGCCTACAAAGAATTGGTCCTATCCAGTCTCAGACAGACCTCAAAGGGGCAGATCCAGACGCCCTAGAGCCAGATCACAGGCGCAAGGATCCTACAGGTCTAAGCAGTGGAGTGCTTCTACCTCCAAAGGTGGAGAGGAAAAATCACAATCATACAGGAAACAGTCCCAGTGACTTCCCCCTGCCTGCACCAAGCACTTATCTTCTGGCAGCACCCTTAGGGGGAAAACGTAACACTTTTTTCTCAAAATTGGCACATTATAACCCAGGACAAATGGGTTCTAGACATAGTGTCACAAGGCTACAAGTTTCATTTCCATACTCTGCCAAGGGCAAACAGTTGGCCAGACCTGCCAAAAAAATCAATGGGCAGAGGCTCAAAAACAAGTCACAGCTCTCATGGACATGAGGGCTATTCAACAAGTACCACAGCAAGAGCAGGTACAAGGATTTTACTCGACTGTTCTTGGTACCCAGAAAGGACAAAGCATGGAGACAAATCTGGACCTATCTATTCTAAACACTTTCCTGAATATACCAAAATTCAAGATGTTGACCTTATAGCAGCTTCTGCCCATGCTGGGCAGCAAGGCTTGGCTCGTGACTTTAGACCTAAACGAGGCATGCCTGCATGTCCCAATCAGACAGTCATGCAGCAGATACCTCAGGTTCAAGGCTGGCTCAAAGCATTACCAATTCTCTGCACTGCCCTGTGGCTTATCTACTACACCCATGGTCTTCACAAAGTGCCTGGCACCAGTAATTGCTTACTGCAGACACAGAGGAATACAAATATATCCTTACTTGGATGACTGCCTCATACAAGCAGAGAACAAGGACATTTTACTACAGCATCAGACTTTTGTGATAAAATTCTTAACAGGCCTAGGGTACACAGTCAACAAAAAGAAATCAAAACTAGTACTCTCTCAAGAGAGAATATTCCTGGGTGCAAGCTTAAATACAACTGCCCAGATGGCTTATCTCACTCCAGACAAACAAAGGCAACTGACTACCTGTTTCAAGGAAATGGCAACAAAGGCCCAGTTATCTGCAAGAAAATTTCTGCATGCTTTGGTTTCATGGCATCTTACATCTTACTAATTCCATATGCAAGACTGCATATGAGGAAAATTCAATGGTATCTCAAAAGTGTCTGGACACAACATTGCCACAGCCTGGAAACAATGATTACTCTAAGTCCCTGCCTGCAACAGGAATTTCGATGGTGGGCCAAGGCTTGTCACCAAAACAAGGGACAGCCATTCTCACTACCCCCAGCCAGGCAGAGCCTAACGACGGATGCATCAGATTATGCCTGGGGGCACACATGGCAGGAAGAGGCATTCAGGGCACCTGGTCCACAAACCAAAAGCATCTGTATATCAATCAAAAAGAGATGCTAGCTGTTCAAAATGCCCTGACAGCCTTCAAAGACCTACTTCATCCGGGACAACTACTGATAAAGACAGACAACACCACGGTCATGTGGTACATAAACAAGCAAGGGGGCACTCATTCTTACCCCCTGTGCAGACTAGCCATGGCTTTATAGGACACAGCATTGACTTACCAAGTTCATCTGCAGGTACAATTCCTGCCAGGAAAAGAAAATACTCTGGCAGACGAACTAAGCAGAAACCTCATGGATCCCCAGGAGTGGCACCTGGATCCGCAAGTCTTCAACATGATAACAATGAAATGGGGACACCCGGACATAGATCTATTTGCCTCTCCTCAAAACAATCAACTAAAAAGATTCTGCACAAGGACTTATCACAGACAAGCTTGGAAAGTGGACGCCTTATCTTTCAACTGGACAAACCTATCAGTATATGCCTTTCCTCCACTTCCTCTCCTCCCCAAGGTACTCCTAAAGGTCAGGCAGGAGAAACCAAAAATGATTTTGATTGCCCTAGACTGGTCACACCAGTACTGGTATCCGATCTTAAGGCACTTGTCCCAATGCCCAGCCTGGACCTTACCTCAAATACCTCATCTACTCTCCCAGCAAAACAATCAGATTCTGCACAGCCAACTCAGGACCCTAAACCTGGCAGCATGGCGGATAATGTAGCCATACAAACCACACCTCTTTGTAAAGCTGTGATGGATGTCATTTTAGAAGCCAGAAGGCCTAGTACTAGAAAATCCTATGCTGGGAAATGGAAGAGATTTTGCGCTTGGAACCAAGCTCAAGGAACTGATACAGCTGTCCCAAATATTCCTCAGATTTTGCAATACTTAACTGAGATGCTGGACAAAGGCCTATCTTTTTCATCAATTAAAATCCATGCCTCTGCCATTTCAGCTAATTACAATACAGAGCCACCACTCTTTTCTCATCCTTTATTAAGGCAGTACCTCAGAGGAGCCAAAAACTTAAGGCCTCCAAGGAGAATGCCAATACTTGCATGGGACCTCAATTATGTCTTGGAAAAACTCACCTTACCGCCTTTTGAGCCAGCTGCTACTGCGGACATAAAGTTCTTATCTTGGAAAACAGCTCTGCTCCTAGCAATAACTTCTGCAAGACGAGTTTCAGAGCTACAGGCTCTCATGGCTGTGGAACCCTTTATCATTTTCTATCCAGACAGGTCTCTCTGAGAACCAACCCTACATTTATGCCTAAGGTGGGATCCAGTGTTGGCCTTAACCAAACAATTAATTTACCAACCTTTTATCCAAATCCACAGAACGGGGGGGGGAGGGGGTTCTGCATTCTTTGGACGTACACAGACAACTTAGATTCTGTTTGGACAAAACTAAAGCTTTCAGAAAGACAGGGCAATTACTAGTGGCATATGCCACAGCATCACAAGGAAAGGCTATCTCCAAGCAGACTATTTCAAAGTGGATAGGTCACTGCATTTGTTTCTGCTACTCTCAGCATGGCAAACCAGTGCCTGAGGGCATTAGGCCACATTCATGCAGAGCTGCAGCCACTTCTGCAGCCTTTCTCAGGGGAGTACCAACCAAGGACATTTTGGAGGCTGCTACTTGGAGTTCAGTATATACCTTTACAAAACATTACAATCTGCCTCTTTACTCTAAATCCAGGGCAGGCTTTGCCACTGCAGCTCTGCAGGGCCTCATAGCCGCTCATAATGCTGTTTAGCTCCAGCCCCCCAACCATAGCTTTGGGACTCAACCCAAATGTAATGACTGCAACAGTGAAACACGAAGAACATAGTACAGTTGTGTACACTTACCATAAATGTAGAGGTTCGAGTGTATTCTCTGTTGCAGTCCAGGTTACCCACCCGCCATACCCTTATTTTTACTGGAACTTATCTTTACTTCTCTAATCTATGCAATCTAGGTGGTGCATTTGCTTATAGATGAAGGTAAAGCTTATTTTGGTGCATGTATGTTTTATTTAAATATTTTTAGCCTACCTTTTTGGGGGCACCTGACATCTGGGGCAAGAAAAACTAAATAAAATGGCGTCGGCTCCATCTTTTATACCCCTGACAACCTGACATCAGGGAAGAGGCGACAGCAACCGACGCAGGACCCAAGACTTTGGAATTCAGGCCGACTGAGGGCAACCTGCCAGCAGGATAACCCAAATGTAATGACTGCAACAGTGAATACACTCGAACATCTACTTTTATGGTAAGTGTACACAACTGTACTTTCCCGGGATCCATGGTGGCTCCCCCCTTGTGGAGTGGAATAACCGTTGCTGTACGCCATTCAGCAGGCACAAAGCCTGAGGTGAGGCTATGATTGAACATGATACGTAGGTGGGGTGCCAGTTCATTCTGTAGTTCGTGTAGAACGCAGCCTGGGATGTTGTCTGGTCCCATGGATGCTGTGTTCTTGGCTTTGGAGAGTGTGGTTTTTACCTGTGCAGCCGTGATTACAGGAACTTTAAATTCTTCCGGTATAGAGATGAGCTCTTTAGGGGGTGAGAGGGGGGTAAAGTTAGCACTGAACCTATCTGCCAGGATGTTGGCAATATCAGTTGGGTCTGTATATTTAGTGCCATTGTGCTGTAACTCAGAGCAGATGTGAGTGTTGCCATTGAGATTCTTGACATAGCTATAGAATTCTTTGTGGTTGTCTTTAGAATCAGTGGCGATTTTGTTTTCGTAACTTGCTTTGGAGGATTTTATCAGGGATCGCAGCTTCTTACTGAGGCTGACCAGGGAGCTCCTCCACTCATGGGATTTTACTCTCTTTTGCAACAGTTTCTTCCTTCTGTTGTACAGTTTGTTTATGGCAGGGGACCACCAGATTGGCTTCCTTTTTTTGGAGGATAGTGTCTTGGTTCTGTTTGGGATAGCACGATCCATGCACTCATGTAAGTGCTTATAAAGTGCAATTGTGTAGGATTCAGTAGTTGTAACTGTATAGTCCATCTGTGTGGGTGTCATGAAGTTCACCACTTCTGTCTTAAGAAGCATGAAGTTGGCTTTGGAGAAATGTTTTACCATGGTTTCCTTAATGGGGGGTGGAGGCAGGATGTGGATATCTACGGTAATTAGCTTATGGTCGGATCGGATCAATGAGGCGTTGACTTCAGGTGTGGAACACCGGTCACTCATGTTGGTAATGACTAGATCTAGGATATTGTTGCCCCTGGTGGGGGTGTGGATAAGTTGATCCAGGGCATTGGAGTTTATGAATTCCAGAAAGCGTTGAGTGAAGGAGTTGGTACATGAGTAGTTTTCCCAGTTAATGGTGGGGTAGTTGAAATCGCCCATTATTAGGGTGTTTGGTTGAACCCTAATATTTTCCAGTACATCAGGAAAAGAGGAATGGGAATCCTGGGGCATGGTGGGTGATCTGTAGCAAGCTACAATTTGGATTGCAGTTTTGCCCAGAGTTAGTTACACTTGGATAACCTCGGCTGCATTATGCTGAGCAACTAGCCTGGAGGTGTGGATATCCTTAATGAATATGGACACACCTCCGCCTTTGGTGTTCTGGTCCAGGCAAAATGGCTGAAAAGTGTGGTATGAGTTATAGCCTGGTAGTGCAGGGGTGCTCTCTGGAGCCTTGAACCAGGTCTCAGTCACTGCACAGATATCAATGTTCTCCATTTTAAAGAGTGCCTCGAGTGAGTGCATTTTGAGATTTAGACTTCTAGCATTGAGTAGCATCACCCTCAGTTTTTGCTTGCCTGTTCCTGTTACGGTGGTGAATTTGTCATTTGAGCCTTGCCTAAAAAAGGCACTATAGTGGCGGCAAGAACCTTAGCCAGTATCCGGAATCCCAGGGCTGACAGGTGCAGGCCATCTTTGGCAAAGCATTGTGGTTTGTCGGCCATGTCATCCCAGGCAGACAGATACTGGATCCCTTTAGAATGGCATCAGAAGTTTAGCCAAGTCAATCATTTTCTCCTTGTACTGTGGCATCATTCTGAGTGATGGCAGAATGCTACTCAGGGCTAGGGTCATACCTGCCTGGGCTGCAAGATCGGAAAGCTCTTCCATGTCTCTTTTCATGTAGTCCAGGGAGATACGTCTCAGGTCATTCACACCAACATGGACAATGACAGAGTCATGTTTGTACTTGCTGTGGAGTGACCTGGGTTATGTGGTGGATCCTGGCACCTGACAGGCAGCTGACAGTAACCTTCTCCGTGTTTAGTCTGATGAGTGGGACATCAGTGTGCCTGACTATAGAGTCACCTATGACTAGTGTGTTGGTTACGTTGTTTTGCCTTATTGGCTGTGGTTGAGTGGCACACTGAATCTGCGGGCTATGTGTCATTTGGGTTGTGCTGGGGGTGGAGATTGCTTGCATTTCTGCTTTGGAGGTCTCTGTTGCTTGAGCAGATTATTATTGAGAGCCTCTGCGAATGTTTTTGTGTTTCTGTGTGTGCATTTTGGTGGTGTAGATTTAGTGAGACTATGTGATGAGTGTGGTGTGGTGCAAGTGTTTACCTTCTCCTCTTGACTGTCAAGTTTAGTCTTGGTTGGAGAGAGCTTTACCTCCAGTCTGGCTAGATAAGTGCATCTCTCACAGGTTGTGGTGTTGGGTGGTAGGAGGAGAGGGTTGACTGTGTACCTGAGGCAATTTCTACATTGCCCCAAGATGCCCAGATTCATCAGCTAGACAGGAGAGAACACTGGGAGCTGACCCTTGGACATGCCTGAATAAAAACTATTTTCCTCTAGATAAGTGAGAAAAGTGAGTACAAGAGCTGTTTTTCTCTAAGCAAGTGAGGAAAGTAAGTACAAAAACTGTTTTCCTCCAGGTAATGAGGAAGGTTGAGTGCTGTAGTAATTAGTAGGTTATTTAGTGCTTACAAGTTCTGAACAAGTTCTGATCATGAATAAGCAAATTCATGTGCTAAAACTAAGAATCTGTATCTGGACTAAACTAGTTACAGGAAAGGGGGAAACAAGTGCAAATGTGGGCTTTTAAATCAGAAAGTTGAGAGAGATGGAAAAACTGCCCAAACGGCCAGTAGCTACAATTTCTGGCTAGCTACCGGCCCCCAAATCTGACTCAAGATGCCCAATCCGCCTATTTGGACCTGTTTGAATCTATCAAGATTCAGCCCTTTACCCTGATCCTGGGTGACTTTATCTTCCTGAACATAGACTGGAAGAACTACTCATGCCAGAACACAAATGCCCAGAGATTCTTTGATTTTGTCAATGCAAACACATTGGAAACAGCTAGTTGATACCCCCACAAGTGGTGATAATATCTTGGAGTTGGTATTAACCAACATGGGTAACCACTGCAGCATGCCTATAGTATCATCCTCCCTGGTAAGACCCGACAACGGAGAGGTCACTTTCGAAGTCACCATCTCCCCCAACCCTCCACCCTAGCTAGGATCAAGCATAAAAACTTCTCCAAAGCTGATTACAGCCTCCTGAGGGATGGTATAAACAGTTTCACAGCCCCCTCCCCCTCTGCAGGAACTGGTACCAACATCCAAAACTACACCAAAGCTCTATACGAGTATTTATATAGATGCATGGAATCAGGAATACCCGACAGGACTAAATCATCCTCCGCAAGAAAGAGTAAACCTGTCTGGTGGATATCTGCAATAAAGTCTATAACAAAAGGAAAAAATTGCTGTCCAACTCCAAAAAGGAGCCGGTGCCAATTGGAAGTAATGTCTCCTTAGCCTGAACAAGCAAATAAGAACACTTGTGAAATCCTCCATAGCAAATTTTAGTCCAAATTGGCCTTCTTCACATAATCTTAAAAGTAGCACCCAGATCTGTTTAGAACTGGTGGTCAAGGACACCACATATACAAATGCCATAGATATAGCAAACTTGCTGGCTGACAGATTCATGCGAAAACTTTACCCCTCTACACCCCCCATCAGTAAATCAGGACATCCACAGTACCTGCCTCCTTCCCCTTATATCTAGGGATCAGATCATCACTGCTCTCTCGAAGGCAAAAAATACAGCCTCCATGGGACCTGATAACATCCCAGGCTGTATCCTACATGAACTCAGGCAGGAACTTACAGCACCATTAGGCACCCTATTCAACAAAAGCCTGAGTGCCGGCTTTGTCCCAGCTGAGTGGAGGACAGCCACTGTCATCCCTTTACACAGAGTTGGACTGTCCACCAATCTGGGAAGTTCTAGACTCATCAGCCTAACTAGCCTGATCTGCAAGGCCATGGAACGGATTATCATGGAACACATTAACAAAGACATTAGCACCCTCCAAACACTTAATCCCACACAGTTTGGCTTCGTCAAGGGGAGGCCATGTCTGCTAAATTTGGTCGACTCCTTTGAGACAGTCACCAAAGTCATGGATGAGGGGAAGACAGTGCATACCACTTACCTTGACCTGGCCGAAGCCTTTGACACTATTCCACACTCTGACATAATAGATAAACTCTCTCAACTAGGCATCAATCCATATGTTACCAGATGGGTAGCAAACTGGCTCACTGATAGAACCCACGTAGTCAAAATAGGGGAAGCCACCTCAAGCAGTAGATCCGTAGCAAGCGGCGTACTGCAGGGTTCGGTCTTAGGGCCTATGTTATTTGGGATATACTTTTCTGAAGTGCATGCCAAAACCAGTGGGCTATGGCTGACCAAGTTTGCAGATGACTGCAGCTGGGCGCTGTCACCATTTCCCTTAGTGATCTGGACATCTTCCAAGAGGGTCTCACTCAGACAAATGACTTGTGCCAGAAACATGGCCTCAAGCTGAATACCAAAAAATGCATCATCATCCCCTTTGGGGAGAGTGACAATCCCACAAATTATCACTTTAATAACAATGTCCTAAGCATGCAATCAGTTGTGAAGGATTTGGGCACCCAGGTTGATAGCAACCTGACTTTTGACCACCATGTTGCTACCATTGTATGGAAAGCCTTCTACATGGCCCACCTCATAAGTAAGGGTATCTCATCCAGGGGCAAGGAGGTAATAACATCCCTGTATTCGTCCCTTATAACGCCCATTATTGAGTACAACACCCCTTTCGGCATGTACCTCACAAAGCACATGCAGCAGCTGGAGAGATCACAGAGGTTCCTCACCAGGAGAATTCAGGGCTTACAAACATCTACCATACACAGATAGGCTAAAAGCCCTATCTCTCTTCTCAATTTCATACAGGCTCCTCAGAAGTGACCTTGTCTGGCATACAAGTCAATCACTAACTCCATCTTGATGGGACTGCTGCATATCCACAAGTCAAGCACCACTTGAGTAAAATGCACGCTCAGCCTCAAGCTGGTCTGTGACATCAACACGACTTGCTGGCAGAACTAATTTGTGTCTCAGAGACTCCCTCATCTGTGGCATAGACTCCCTCTCCACATCAAGCAGAATACCTCTTTACCCCTTTTTAAGCACAACCTGGATAACTGGATGGGAAACAGAAAATATACCCCTGGGATTCCACCCGTGTCCCTGCTGGACAGGGGTATCTAGTGATGATTTGTCTAAACATGGGCTAAATTCTTGGCTAGGGTTATAAGGCCAGTAGCCTAGTAACCTCCTGTGATCCTCCTATGATATTATTAGGGGATTCAGTGATTGCCCCCAACTTGCAGTCATCAACAGACTTAGTCAGCCATTGGCCTTCTACATTAGCCTTGACTTCAGAGAAATATATTCCAACAGTAGAGGTCCCAGCACTCAGCTCTGTGTCACACCGCTATAACTGGCCTCTTGCTGGATCTGGATTTGCCCACTTTAACAACATATGTCCTGTCCATGAGTCATTTGGCTATCTATCTGGTGACATAGGGATTTATGAGCAGTTTTGTGAGGTTATTTAAAATACCAAATAAGATCTGGGTCTAGTCAAGATACTTTTAAGTGCCAAAGAAAAATAAAGGACCCCAGGCCCATTCTCAGCCTCAGCAATTCAAATCATTATGTGAAACAAACCAAATTAGTGATGGTTCAGTCCATTCTTCCTCTTCTGTAGAAAGACAACTGGATGTGCTTGGTGGACCTCAAGGATGCGTACCATCACATAAAGATAGCAAGACATTCCAGGAGGTTCCTGCTCTTCATGTGGGAGCCAGTCTTTATCAGTTTCAAGCACTGGCCTTTGGCCTCACCACAGCTCCCTGGGTGTTCACAAGGTGTATGGCAGTGACAGCAGTCTGGTTCAGACTGCAGGATTTCCAAGTATCTCCTTATCTGGATGGCTGACTCCTTACAGTGATTTCAAGGGCATCTCTGATCCAGGCTAGGGACCATCTGCTCCAATTGTACCTGTCCTTTGGCATCGTGGTGAACTACTGCGAATCAAAACTAGAACTGTTAGCTCTGGAATTCATCAAATGCCATCTCTGGACATCACCAATCAAATTGCCCCCCCCAGACTTATATATATATATATATATATATATATATATATATATATATATATATATATATATATATATATATGGATTCAGACCAATCAGGTGTTACTTTCTCAGAGGTTGCCAGCTTCCCTAGTTCTTTGGCTTCTCTGCCTGATGGCAGTGGCTACCTCTCATATGCCATTGGCCAGGTTTTTCATAAGGGTTCTGTAGTAATCGTTGTTTGTTCAGTAGTTTTCCTCTCCCTCTGTGAAATTTCCCTTTTCACTTACAACATGTAACGGCAACACATTTCTTGGTGGCTGGAGTCACAGCAGGCTGCAGCAGGTCTTCCCATTGTTTTTTCTCAGTCCAAGTCCATGGTTACCATGGATCCATCCCATCTGGGGTAGAGGGGCATTTCAAGGGAAAACAGCACAAGGTACCTGGTTGGCATCAGTGGCCCATCTTTACATCAATGACTTGGAGATGAGAGCAGTCCTCCTAGAATTACAGGCATTCAGAGAGTTCCTCCCCAAGGGTGTGATAGCCATTCAGACTGACAATACCGCAAGGGTTAACCTGATCATACCCCCTATGTTGAGAGGCCATGAGGTTGTGGCAGTGGGGAGTGTCCTTGCAATGCCTTTTAATAGCCTGACCTAGACCTAGAGAAGGTGACTAGCTTATAGTGCTTTGCAAAAGTATGCATGGAGGACCAAGTTGATGCTTCTAGAATACTTCTAGAGTCCAGCTTTTTCCAAAAAGCCATACATGAAGGGATGGCCTGAGACAACCATTTGGATATATGCTGTTTTGACACAGGATGCCCCTTCTTTTACCTTCACAAGAAACAAACAACTGATCAGAAGTTCTTAAACATTTTGTTCTGTCAGGATAGTACCTGAATTATCTGTGGGCATCCAAGGTATGAAGTATCTTTTCTCCTTCATTTTGGGGTTCAAGAAAGAACACAGAGAAATGTATGGTTTGGTTTAAAGCAAACTCTGATGACACTTTAGGTATAAAAAAGGGATTAGATATTAAGTCAGTCCTGTCTCTGTGGAGAATGAGATAAAGTTGACCAACCATAAAAGCTTGCAGTTCAGATACTGTTCTTACAGAAGTCAGAGCAACCAAAAATGTTTTCCATGTAAAGAACCACGTCAGCCAGATGAGATGGTTCATGTGGACAAAGTGTTAGCATCTCTAACACAAAATCAAGATGCCAAGGAGGAGCCACCAGTTTTCTTGGAGATCTCTTATGCAAAACCCTTTCAAAAACATTTTGACTTGGGAATGCCTTGAAAGAGGGAGAATCCCTGGGCAGACATAGTGAAATGACCAGTAAATGAGCTTTACTAGAGGAGTAAGACAGATCATTGCAAAACCACAAAAACACTAGCTCTGAATAGGTGCTGGTTATGTTGTTGGCACCAGCTAGAAAATCATTTCCATTTGCTAATACAGGATTTTCTAATAGCAGACTTTTTGCCTACATTAGTACCTGCTGCATGTCCACAGTAAACAGGTGTCTTAAATGTATTAAGACCTATCGTCCAGGCAGTCACTTGAAGTTGTTCCGGGTCAGGATGTGTTAAACACCTCTGTTTTTGTGTGAGTAGGTCCAATCTGTGAGGAAGCTTGTGGTAATTACCCTGGCCAATTCCAAAAGAAAGGAGAACCACTGTTGCCTGAGGAAAGGAGTGAGCACAGTGATCTTGGGGGTTCCTTCTGAATCTTCACACCTACCCTGGATATCAGTGGAAAGACATACAGGAGCATTCCTGTCCAAGGAAAAGCAAATAAAAGGCATTTGTTTTACAGACCTACTTTCATGGAGTCCTGGTGTAGAATTTTGCCAGCTGATTGTTCAGCAAGGAGGCAAAAAGGGCTACTTCAGGAACTCCCTACAGATGGATCGAATCTTGGAAGAACCCGCAATCTAGTTTCCATTCATGAAGGTCTGCCTTTGTCATGCTTAGCTTGTTTGCCTCACAGTTTTGCTCTGATGGAATGTAGGAAGCCTGTAGAGTGAGATTGTGCTATAAGGCTATATCCCAAGCTAGCATGGCTAGTCTGCTTGGGGGGGGGAGTTCCCCCTTGCTTGTATGTGTATCACATTACTCATATATTGTCCATAACAACCTTAAGTGGTTCTGGGGGCCAAAGCTGATTCAGAGAGTTTAGTGCCTTGTTAAGGACAAGCATCTTTAATACATTTATGTTTTTGTCTTTATTTTTGTTTTCCCAGATACCTTGCACTTTTATCCCCCTTGTCACTGCTTCCCAATCAAAGCCCAAGGTGTCTGTGGTGACTGACTGTTTTGGAGCAGGAAGAAAGAAGGGGAGACATGGATTCTGGAATATTTCATGTCTCCATCAAGCATTTTCACTTCTCACAAATCCCAGGTCTGGAATCTGAAAAAATTTACTAAGAGCAGGGGGACACCTTTAAAAAGTACAGCAAAGACATAATGATCAAGAAAAACACATATTTCTAGCTTAAAAAGTACTTTTCCACAGAAAGAAGTGAAGATGAACATTAAAAATAATACGTGTAAAGTTTTTCCCCAAAGAGAACTTATATGCTGAGCACTGGAATAGTGCAAATCAACCATCAGTCTTCTGAAGCCTAGAGAGAAGTGCTGTCTTCGGTGACGGGAATAATCTGATGGGCTTGGCATCCAAACCTGTCTTTTCAGTCAGCTGACCTCGAGTTATCTAATGGTTTGGGCAATGGAAGGTGCTCTGAAGCTTTGGAAGCTGGATGGCTTGTATATCCTTTGTAGGATATAACTCGTATAGCTTAGTCTAGTGTAGCAGTGACAAATATAAAGAACATTACACCTATTGCTTCACTCAAGTTATCTAAAGCCTTTTTGAAAGGTAGTGTTCTGCTTAGAACTCTGGTTAGGGATGCAGTTCCACCTCAGGATTTGCTTGTATTGCTCCAAGCATTGACTGGACCTCTTTCTGAGCCTGCTGGTACCAGAGATTTAAAGTTGCTATCTTGGACAACTTGATTTTTAACCTCAGTCAGGAGGATTTTGCAACTCCAAGCCTTATCTTACAACCCTCTTTACATTATTTTGTATAAATACAGAGTTACATTGTGGGCTAATTCTTCTTTTTTACCTAAAATGGCATCTGAGTCGAACCTGAACCAGTCGATTAATTTGTCTGTTTTCTCTCCAAACTTCAGTAACAAGATGGAGTACATATTAGTGTTTACATGTTCAGGATCAGCTGCGTTTTTACTTCGCTAGGGCAAAAACTATCAGAAAATCAGACCAACTCTTTGCATCTTTTTCTATCATTAGTTTGGGTAAACCTGTTTCTTAAGTATGCTTGTTCAGATGGCTTTCCAATTATATTTCCTTAGTTTATTCTGTGAAAGGCATCCCTTTACCTGGTAAACCTAAAGCCCTCTCAATCAGAGCTGTTGCTACTTCTACTACGTTTTTTGCACATACCTCATTAGATGATACTTGCACAGTGGCGCCTTGGCCTAACAATCACATTTTTGACCCATTACAAGTTGAATATTCAGTCCAGATCTAGGACAACCTTAGTCTCCACCATTTTGCAGAATGTTGTCTCATGATTCCACCCTTTTCAACTGGCTGGGGACTCTGTACCACTTTATCCCACAGGTTGAGGATAACAGAAAAGAACATTGGATATGAAAGTTATGTACTTACCATAATGCTAGATCTGTGTTGTCATCTTCTGTTCATCTCAACCATCTGATCTTCTTTCTCCCTTCCAAATTGTTATCCTGTTTGAGTGGCTCATAGTAGATTGTGCAGACCAGTCTGAAGCCTATCTTTTGGACCTTTTCCATATTTCTCTATCTTTATATGGTCAGAGTGCTTTCCAATGTTTTCCACAACAGAGAAGGGTAAACTCAGCCTAAGGAGATTCTAGGAGGGCAGTGCATTATACTGTAGGTGAGGAGGTAGAGCTTTAGAGTCGATAACTTGAGATGGATGTTGGCAGTATGACTGGTATAGGGAGAGAGCTAGCTGATATGATGGACCGAAGGAAGGTTGGTATATTGTGTATGCAAGAGACCAGATGGAAGGGAAGCAAGGCTAGGTGTGTATTGGAGGTGGGTTCAAATTGTTTTATCATGGTGTGGATGGGAGGAGAAATGGCGTAGGGGTTATCCTGAAGGAACAGTATGCTAAGAGTGTTTTGGAGGTAAAGAGAGTATGTAGAGTGATGTTTATGAAGCTGGAAATTGATGGTGCAATGATGAATGTTGTTAGTGCATATGCTCCACAAGTTGGGTGTACGATGGATGAGAGAAAAATTCTGCAGTGAGTTGGATGAAGTGGTGACGACTGTACCCAAGGGTGAGAGACTGGTGATTGGAGCAGATTTCAATGGGCATGTTGGTGAAGAGAATAGAGGGGATGAGGAAGTGATGGGTAGGTATGGTGTTAAGCAAAGGAATGCAGAAGGTCAGATGGTAGTGGATTTTGCGAAAAGGATGGACATGGCTGTGGTGAATACGTATTTTAACAAGAAGGAGGAGCATAGGGTAACATACAAGAGTGGAGGAAGATGCACACATCTGGATTATATCTTATGTAGAAGGGCCAGTCTGAAGGAGATTGGAGACTGTAAAGTGGTGGCAGGGGAAAGTGTAGTTAGGCAGCATAGGATGGTGGTTTGTAGGATGACATTGGTGATCAAGAAGAGGAGGATGAGTATGAGGGCAGCACCAAGGATGAAATGGTGGAAATTGGAAAAGGGTAATTGTGAGGTGGAGTTCAGAGAAGAGTTAAGACAGGCACTGGGTGGCAGTGAAGAGTTACCGAATAGCTGGGTAACTACAACAGAGCTAGTAAGAGAGATGGCTAGAAAGGTGCTTGGTGTGACATCTAGAAAGAGGAAGTAGGACAAGGAGACCTGGTGGTGGAATGAAGAAGTACAGGAGAGAATACAGAGAAAGAGGTTGGCGAAGAAGTGGTGGGATTGTCAGGTAGATGAAGAAAGTAGACAAGAGTATAAGGAGATGAGGTGCATGGCAAAGAGAGAGGTGGTGAAGGCTAAGGATAAGGCATATGAAGAGTTGTATGAAAGGTTGGACACTAAGGAGGGAGAAAAGGACCTGTACCGATTGGCTAGACAGAGGGACAGAACTAGTAAAGATGTGCAGCAGGTAAGAATGATCAGGAGTGGCCTTAGGTCAACTGGTGCCCTAGGCAAAAGGGCTCCATGGCGCCCCCCACCACACCACCCAGTGCCCTTATCCTGGTCTATCTACACCAAATAAATACTGGAAAAGTGCCCCTGCTAGAGCGGTACCCTAGGCGGACGCCTAGTTGGCCTATGCCTAAGGCCGGCTATGAGGGTGATAAAGGATAATGAGGGAAATGTACTCACAAGCGAGGAGAGTGTGTTGAGCAGATGGAAAGAGTACTTTGAGGTGCTGATGAATGAAGAGAATGAGAGAGAGAGAGAGAGAAGGTTGGATGATGTGCGGATAGTGAATCATGAAGTACAGTGGATTAGCAAGGAGGAAGTAAGGCTAGCTATGAAGAGGATGAAGAATGGAAAGGCTGTTGGTCCAGATGACATAACTGTGGAAGCATGGAGGTGTTTAGGTGAAATGGCAGTGGAATTTTTATCTAGATTATGTAATGAAATCTTGGAAAGTGAGAGGATGCCTGAGGAATGGAGAAAAAGTGTTTTGGTACCGATTTTTAAGAATAAGGGTGATGTACAGAGCTGTAATAACTACAGAGGGATTAAATTGATCAGTCACAGCATGAAGTTATGGGAAAGAGTAGTGGAAGCTAGGTTAAGAAGGTATGTGATGATTAGTGATCAGCAGTATGGTTTCATGCCAGGAAAGAGCACTACAGATGCGATGTTTGCTCTGAGAGTGTTGATGGAGAAGTAGAGAGAAGGTCAGAATGAGTTGCATTGTGTCTTTGTGGACTTAGAGAAAGCATATGACAGGGTGCCTAGAGAAGAGTTGTGGTATTTTATGAGGAAGTCGGGAGTGTCAGAGAAGTATGTAAGAGTGGTACAGGATATGTACAAGGATAGTGTGACAGTGGTGAGGTCTGTGGTGGGAGTGACGGATGCATTTAAGGTGGAGGTGGGATTACATCAAGGATCAGCTCTGAGCCCTTTCTTATTTGCAATGGTGATGGACAGGTTGACAGACTTGATCAGACAGGAGTCCCCGTGGACTATGATGTTTGCAGATGACATTGTGATCTGTAGTGAGAGTAGGGAACAGGTGGAGGAGACCCTGGAGAGGTGGAGATATGTTCTAGAGAGAAGAGGAATGAAGGTCAGCAGGACTAAGACAGAATATGTGTGTGTGAATGAGAGGGAGGATAGAAGAATGGTGAGGATGCAGGGAGTAGAGGTGGTGAAGGTGGATGAGTTTAAGTACTTGGGATCAGCAGTTCAGAGTAATGGTGAATGTGGAAGAGAGGTGAAGAAGAGAGTACAGGCAGGATGGAGTGGGTGGAGAAGAGTGTTAGGAGTGATTTGTGACAGACGAGTACCAGTAAGAGTGAAAGGGAAGGTCTACAAGAGGGTAGTGAGACCAGCTATGTTATATGGGTTGGAGACAGTGGCATTGACAAAAAGGCAGGAGTCAGAGCTTGACGTGGCAGAGATGAAGATGTTAAGATTTGCACTGGGTGTGACAAGGATGGACAGGATTAGGAATAAGTATATTAGAGGGTCAGCCTAGGTTGGAAGATATTCTTCGTGTTTCACTGTTGCAGTCATTACATTTGGGTAATCTGCTGGCAGGTTGCCCTCAGTCGGCCTGAATAACAAAGTCTTCGGTCCTGTGTCGGTTGCTGTCTCCTCTTCCATGACGTCAGGTCGTCAGGGGTATAAAACATGCAGCTGACACCATTTTAATCAGTCTTTCTTGCCGTGCGGTGCCTGAAACAGAAGCAGTTCACAAGTGCCGGTCGTCCGACTCCTGAAATTTTCATTTTCGAGTTTCAGAACCGAAGTCTTCAAACTAAAGCTAAGTACCCCGTTGAGGAAACTTTTTCTTGCTCCTTACCGATGTCAGTAAAAGTTAATAATTGTATTACTTGTGGAATGCAAATACCTCATAAGGATTTTCATCTGTATTGTATTCCTTGCCTAGGCCCTGACCACAACGTGCCTTGCTGTCGGTTTTGTGCTAAATTTAACCAATGCACTATTAAACATCGGTACATTTTTGCTTCTAAGTACTTTGGCTTTAGATTTAACTATCCTGAAATGTCATCGGCTAGCAATCCGACTACCGGAATTCACAAAAAACGCAAAGAAAAAGACAGAGACAGACCGTCGAAGTCCAAAACCGACGACGAAGCTTCTCCTAAGCCAGTCGCCGGATCGCCGGAACTCAGTGAGGCGCTTTCGCAGCCCCTGATGCCTGCTACTTTTGATTTGCAGGCCTCTACCAAGACCCATTCGGAGTCCGGTATGCCGCGAGATTCTTCAAGTGTTGAACCTGCGGATGTCTCTCCCTTGGATGGGTCTGAAGCCACTGAGCAGGCACCAGCTTCTGAGAGTGTTTTCAGGCCTAAAGATTTGTATATTAAATCGATGCCATCATCAAAAACAAGGCCAAAACCAACTTCTATGTGTAAAAAACGATGCATGAGCCACATGTTCAGGCCCCTATGCCTAAAAAACAAATGATCAAAATGGCTGAGGATTTAATTACCTTGATCAGGGGTTCCCAATCCCCTCCTGCTAAGAGGCCTAGGCAAGGCACTGATTATGAATCTTCAGATGAGGTTTCCATTTCTTCTAATTCCTCTTCTGATCAGGAATTTTCTATTCCCCCTTATGAGGACTCTGATGCAGAAGAATCCATCCCTTCTGCTTCTCCTCCTGAGGATTTTTCTTTTGGAGAAACTTTGCATACCTTAAGGGAACATTTTCATTGAGAGAGTCAGGATTTTTCAGAATCCAAAAAGAGGCTTAGGGATTTTCTTCTTCTTCCTCAGCATAGGCCTTTGGCTATACCTCCTGTTTTAGACATTGTTGATGATGTTTTCTCAGAATCCAGCATGGCTCCTGATTCCCTGCCTCCGGCTCCTAGTAAGCCAGACAGATATTACAGGGTTCCTGACTCCCACAAGTTTCTTTTCAAAAATCCTACTGCTGACCCTGAAACAATTTCTCAGGGTCCCAAGGGTGTTAAGGCTTCTACTGCTAAAAATCCTACCCCTTCTGATAGAGACTCCAGGACGCTGGATAGATGGGGTAAGAAGGTTTATACATCTGCAACCCTGGCAATCAGGGCTTTAAACTGTCAATTTCATATGCTTAAACATCAACAGCATGTCATGGGCTTATTTAAACAAAAAATGATGTTGATTTCTGATTGTGTGGAAAATAAAGAGTTACAGGATTTATTGCATTCAGCTGAACAAGTTGGAAAGCATACTTTGCAATGTGGTTTTGCTTCCTTGGAGGCCTCTTGCAGGGCTGCCGTAACTGGATCTGTGATAAGAAGGCATGCTTGGCTCAATGAGTGAAATCTGCCTGATCATGTTAAAACTAAATTGTTGGATGCTCCTTTACAACAGGACAGTCTGTTTGGTAATAAGGCAGAAGAAGTTTTGAAAAAGATGAAAGACAAAGCTAAATCTATGCAAACAGTAAAAGATTTCTTGCAAGTGCAGCCTCCCAGGTTCAGAAGGCACTAGCCTACTATGAATTGGTCCTTTCCAGTACCCAAGAGAGCCACTCAGATCAAACCCAGACACTCCAAAGGCTCCAGGTTTCAGTCACAAGGAACTTACAGAACAAAACAATGGGGTGCCTCCACCTCCAAATCTGGAAGTAGCAAAGCACCCCCTACGGTAAACAGTCTCAATGACTTTCCTGTGCCATTTCCAAGCACTTATCTTTTGGCAGCCCCTTTGGGGGGAAAACCAGCACTTCATGCTCAAAATTGGCATCTAATTACCCAGGACAAGTGGGTCTTAAATATAGTATCCCAGGGATACAGATTTAATTTCCACACGTTGCCAATTCCAAATGAATAGCCAGATCTGCCTCCAAATCAGTGGGCAGAGGCCCAGAAACAAGTCATGTCCCTCATGGATATGGGGGCTATTCAACCAGTACCAGAAAAGGAAAATGGACAACATTTTTCTTCAGGACACTTCCTGGTACCCAGAAAAGACAAATCATGGCGTCCAATTCTGGATTTATCCATTCTAAATACCTTCCTGGACATTCCAAAATTCAAGATGCTGACTCTACAACAGTTACTGCCTATGCTAGGCAAGGATGCCTGGTTGGTAACTCTAGACTTAAAAGAGGCTTACCTGCATATCCCAGTCAGGGAATCTTGCAGAAGATACCTCCGCTTCAAAGCAGGTTATTTGCATTACCAGTTCTCTGCACTGCCCTTTGGCTTATCTATTGCGCCCAGGGTCTTCACAAAGTGCCTGGCACCAGTGATTGCATTTTGCAGACAAAGAAACATTCAAATTTATCCATATCTGGACGATTGTCTAATTCAGGCAGAAAACAAGGACACACTTTTACAACATCTGGCATTTGTAAAAAGGCTTCTAACATGCCTAGGGTACACCATAAACGAACAGAAATCACAACTGGTACCCTCTCAAATAATTACATTCCTGGGTGCAAGCTTGAATACAACTGCCCATATGGCTTACCTCATGCCAGACAAACAAATTCAATTGATAACATACTTCAGACTAGTGTCCACAAAAAACCCAGCTATCTGCAAGACAAATTCTGCAGGCTTTGGGGTTCATGGCATCCTGCATTCTACTAATTCCATATGCAAGACTGCATATGAGGAAACTTCAATGGTACCTAAAAAGCTTATGGAGTCAACATTGTCACAGCCTGGAAACAATGATTCCTCTTATTCCTTACCTGCAACAGGAGTTCCTATGGTGGCACAGGCCTGTCACCAAAACAAGGGACTGTCATTCATTCTACCCCCTGCCACCCAAACCCTGACTACAGATGCATCAGACTATGCTTGGAGGGCCCATCTGACAAGGAGATGCATTCAGGGTGAATGGAGCCCAAATCAAATGCATCTATACATCAACCAGAAAGAAATACTAGCTGTACAGAATGCTCTGACAGCCTTCAAGGACTTCCTTCATCCAGGACAACTACTGATAAAGATGGACAACACCACAGTTATGTGTACATAAACAAGCAGGGGGGTACCCACTCCTACCCTCTTTGCAGACTAGCCATGGCCTTGTGGAACACAGCCTTGACTTGCCAAATACATCTACAAGCTCAATTCCTGCCAGGAAAGCAAAATACTCTGGCAGACGAACTAAGCAGAAATCTTATGGACCTACACAAATGGAAACTGGATCCACAAATCTTCAGCATGTTGACACGAAAATGGGGGAGCCCAGACATAGATCTTTTTGCCTCTCCCCAAAACTATCAGTTAGACAAATTCTGCACAAGAATTAATCACAAAAAAGCTTGGAAAGTGGATGCTCTATCCTTCAGCTGGAAAAATCTATCAGTCTATGCCTTTCCCCCTCTGCCTCTGCTCTCCAAGGTTTTACTAAAAGTCAGACAGGAAAAAACAAAAATGATTCTGATTGCTCCAGACTGGCCTCGCCAACACTGGTACCTGCTTCTAAGGAATATGTCACACCTTCCTCCGTGGTACTTGCCTCAGACACCTCATCTATTGTCTCAGCAGAACTATCAAATTCTGCACACTCAGCTCCAAACTCTGAATCTTGCAGTTTGGCTAATCAACTAATTTCACCAGTCACATCTCTCAGTAAACCTGTGATGGATGTCATTTGGAGGCTAGAAGGCCTAGTACTAGAAAGTCTTATGCTGATAAATGGAAGAGATTCAGTGCCTGGAACCAAGCACAAGGAATAAACACAGCAATGCCCAATATTCCTCAGATTCTGCAATATTTAACTGAGATGCTTCACAAGGGCCTATCTTTTTCTTCTATAAAAATCCATGCCTCTGCCATTTCGGCTCATTACAACACAGAGCCTCCTCTCTTTTCTCATCCCCTACTAAAGCAGTACCTCAGCGGGGCCAGAAATTTGAGACTTCCCAGGAGAGCACCAACTCCTGCATGGGACCTCAGTTTTGTGCTTGAAAAACTCACCCTACCTCCTTTTGAACCAGCTGCTACTGCAGACATAAAATTTCTTTCTTGGAAGACGGCTTTTCTTTCAGCAGTCACTTCAGCTAGAAGGATTTCAGAGCTACAGGCTCTCATGGCAGTGGAGCTTTTCATTATCTTCTATCCGGACAGGGTGGCCCTCAGGACCAAACTAGCCTTTATGCCTAAGGTGGTATCCAGTGTGGCTCTTAACCAGACCATTCATCTGCCAGCTTTTTTCCCAAATCCGCAGAACAAGGGGGAGCGGATTCTGCATTCATTGGATGTACACAGACAACTAAGATTCTACTTAAACAGGACAAAATCTCTAAGAAAGTCTGAGCAAGTACTGGTGGCATTTTCTGCAGGGGCAGAGGGAAAGGCTATTTCAAAGCAGACTATTTCAAAATGGATAAGCCATTGTATTTGTTTCTGCTACATGCACCATGGTAAACCTGTCCTCAAGGGGATCAGATCCCATTCCACCAGGGCTGCATCTACTTCTGCAGCTTTTCTCAGAGGTGTTCCTACCAGAGACATTCTAGAAGCTGCTACCTGGAGCTCAGTTCATACATTCACCAAACATTACCATTTACCTCTCTTCTCTAAATCCAGAGCTGGCTTTGCCACTGCTGTCCTGCAGGGCCTTATAGCTGCTCCTAATGCTGTATAATTCCATCCTCCCATCCATAGCTTTGGGGTTCTACCCAAATGTAATGACTGCAACAGTGAAACACAAAGAACATAGTACAGTTGTGTACACTTACCATAAATGTAGATGTTCAAGTGTATTCACTGTTGCAGTCTGGGTTACCCACCCACCAGCCCCTTTTTTTCTCTCTTATTATACCTCTTCTTTCCTTCACTATGCTCAAAAGCCTTTTTTGTGTATTTGCTTTTAGTTGGAGGTATTTTTTTTTGTGTTCTAAATTACATGTGTATATATATATATATATATATATATATATATATATATATATATATATATAATTTTTGCTCCCCATTTGGGGGGCACCTGACATCTGGGGCAAGAAAAACTGATTAAAATGGCGTTGGCTGCATGTTTTATACCCCTGATGACCTGACGTCACGGAAGAGGAGACAGCAACCGATGCAGGACGCACGACTTTGCTATTCAGGCCAACTGAGGGCAACCTGCCAGCAGATTACCCAAATGTAATGACTGCAACAGTGAATACACTCGAACATCTACATTTGTGGTAAGTGTACACAACTGTACTGTTTGGAGACAAAGCCAGAGAGGCAAGATTACGTTGGTTTGGATATGTGCTGTGGAGGGATGCAGAGTATATTGGGAAAAAGATGCTAAGGATGAAGCTGCCAGGCAACGGGAAAAGAGGAAGGCCTAAGATAAGGTTTATGGATGTAGTGAGAGAGGACATGCAGGTGGTTGGTGTGGCAGAGGACAGGAAGAAATGGAAACAGTTGATCCGCTGTGGCGACCCCTAATGGGAGCAGCCGAAAGAAGAAGAAGAAGAACTTGAGATGGATGGAGGAAGGCAACATGAAGCTAGCATTATGGTAAATACATAACTTTTATTTTCATTGTCTCAGAGGTAATTGAAAACAAGTTGTTTCATCATTTGTTTGAGTAATGGCTAACTGCTGTGACCTGGTAATTTCTGTCTTCATGGTAATTTTTGAGAAATGGAAATCATTGATCCAGAAACCATATTTATTCCCAACTAAGAAGCTTGAAATAGTACCATGTGCTATGTCTCTTCGTGACCCAAGGGAAGAAGATTGCAAAGTTTCTAAGATGTCTGAGTTTCAAGAGGGAGAAAGAGGGGATACTGCAGTGATGAGACAACAGTTTCCAAGTTATTTTGAACAAGATAAGAATCTACCCTTTATTCATTATTTTTCCTTGTAATGGCACAAGGACCAACTCAGTCTATTGTTGCTTGTGTTACTGAAGCAAAGAATCAAGCAAATGACTGTCTGTTTGGTGAGTTATGTGACTCATTGATTAAAATGTCTCCTGAAAAATTCTTCTGGAAAGTTCTGCATAATGCAAGGCTGGGATTGGTTCAAGTCCTGGCTATATTTACTATAAAATTAATAATCACCATCCAGCTCCAGCAGAAGTTGTAATCCCTGTTTATTCCTTCCCTCTATATTAGGCCCATTATTGGAAGTAATCATGTCTTCAGTGTGTGCCTCACTAAGCACCAAGACCAACTTGAGAGAGCTTAGTATTTCCTCAGCAAAAAGATGCCAGGTCTGCATACCCTTAGCTAGTCTGATATACTAAAATCCCTATCCCTGTACTCTGTGTATATAGGCTTCTGAGGGGTAAACTCTGCTTAGATGTTCTTCGTCTCCCATTGCTGTAGTCCTTACATATGGGTATTCCGCTGTCCACCATCGGCCCGAATACCAAAGGGCTAGAATCTGGCGTCGGTCATGGCGCCCGAGACTGACGTCAGTACGTGCCAGTACAAATGCGCATGACCGACGCCATATCCTCAGTCTTTCTTGCCGCGTGGTCCTAAGCAGAAGCAGCGTTTGCAAGTGCCGTTCAGCGTTCTGAAATTGTCGGTTTTCGAGTTTCAGACCGGAGACCAAGCTGGGCTAAGTACCCCGTTGGGGACGCTTTTTGTCTTTTTCTTGCCTCAGTGTTAACGGATGTCAGAAAAAGTTAATAACTGTATTTCTTGTGGGACCGGAGTCACAAGGGGAGCCTTTGCTACTTCAGGAAGTGGCTTCTCCTGTACTAGGCCAGGCTGAAGGTGCTTCTCAGATGTCGGTGGTTCCCTCCCCTCACAGGGTTTCTAGGCCTCCCTCTTCTCATAGTAAAAGCCTTCCTAAATCTAAGTCTGCCCCTGCTGGTGTCAGTCCCCAGGGTCCAGCTCCTAGAAGGCACATGTTAAAAATGGCGGAGGATTTGATTACTCTAATTAGGGGTTCTATGCCTCCCCCTGAGAAAAGGCCCAGGGTAGAGCCAGGGATGGAGGGTCTGGATCATTCTTCCAATGACTCTGATTCTTCTGTGGAAGAGCTCCAGGATTTCCCTCCCTACTCTGATTCAGAGGCTGAGGATTCTACTCCCTCTGCGTCTCCTCCTGAAGATTTTTCATTCTCTGAAACCTTGCATTCTATGAGGGAGCATTTTAAATGGGAAGGCCAGGATTATTCTGATTCTCGTAAAAGGCTTAGAGAATTCTTGTTTTTGCCTCAGCATAGGCCTTTGGCTATTCCCCCTGTATTGGATGTAGTTCAGGATGTATTTTCTGAGGCTTCCCTAAACCCTGACTCTGCCTCCTGCCCCTGCTAAACCAGATAGATACTACAGGGTACCGGAAGCTCACAAGTATTTGTACAAGAGTCCTAGGGCTGACCCAGAAACCATTACTCAAGGCCCCAAGGGTGTCAGGGCTGCTGTGGTTAAGAATCCAGTTCCTTTGGACAAGGATGCTAGGGCTCTGGATAGGTGGGGTAAGAAGTTGTATACCTCTTCCACTTTAGCTATGAGAGCTTTAAATTGTCAGTTTCTTATGCTCAGGTATCAAAATTATTTGCTGAGCCAATTGAAATGTAAAGTTGATGCTTTGTCTGAAGGTATTGAATGTAAAGAGCTTCAGGATTTAGTGCATGTTTCAGACCAAGTTGGTAAGCATTCTTTGCAGTGTGGTTTTGATGCTTTACAGGCTTCTTCCAGGGTGGCTGCTACTAGTTCAGTTCTTCGCAGGCATGCCTGGTTGAAAGATCAGACTTTGTCAGAGCATGTTAAGGCTCGAATTATGGATGCTCCTTTACAGTCTGATGTTCTTTTTGGCCCTCCTGTTGAATCAGTTTTGAAAAAAATGGAGGAAAAAGCTAAGTCTATGCAGACAGTTAAGGAGTTTTTACAGGTTCAGCCCCCTAAGTTCAGTAGAAATTGGCCTTCTAAAGGGTGGTCTTTTCCCTCTGCAGATTATCAGTCTCGGGGCAGGTCTAGGCGAGGTAGAGGTAGAGCTTCCTCTCAAGGCCCTGCTACTCCTAGGACTTTAAGTTCTTCTACTCCTTCTGCAGGGGAGGGCAGGGGTCAGTCCTTTCGGAAACAAACTCAATGACCTGCATCTTCAGCTGCCGGACTCTGCCATGCTGGCAGCTCCTCTAGGAGGAAAACTGGGACTTTTCACAAAGAATTGGCATTTGATTACACAGGACAAATGGGTATTGGACATAATAAATCGAGGCTACAAGTTTTATTTCCACACATTTCCTCCTTTCAAAGGTATGCCGGATGTGCCTCATCAGCAAAGACTGGAAGCACAGGCTCAAATTTCTTCTCTGCTTCAGTTGGGAGCAATACAGGAAGTACTTTCTGCAGAAAGAGGCACAGGGTTTTATTCCCGTCTTTTCTTAGTGCCAAAGAAAGGAAATACTTGGAGACCAATTCTGGATTTGTCCATGCTAAACACCTTTTTGGAAATTCCAAAGTTCAAGATGTTAACGTTGCAGCAGTTGCTGCCTATGCTGGGCAAAGATCATTGGATGGTGACTCTGATCTCAAAGAGGCCTATCTTCACATTCCTATCAGGCCCAGTTGCAGAAAGTTCCTAAGATTTCGGAATGGGAATTTGCATTATCAGTTCTCTGCATTGCCTTTTGGCTTGTCTACTGCGCCCAGGGTATTCACAAAAGTCCTGGCTCCAGTAATAGCTTTTTTCAGACTACAAGGAATTCAAATTTATCCTTATCTGGACGACTGTTTGATTCTGGCTCAAGGCAAGCAACAACTTCTTCAACATCTTCAATATGTAATGACAGTTTTAAGATGCCTGGGGTATTCTGTGAACGAAATTAAGTCCAGTCTAGTACCCTCACAAGAGATGGTTTTTCTGGGTGTAAGACTGAATACAGCAACCCAGATGGCATTTCTTACCCTGGACAAACAGAGACATCTTCATCAATACTTCCAACAGCTTTCAGTAATGTCCAGGCTGACTGCAGAGACAGTCCTTCAAGCCTTAGGGTTCATGGCATCTTGCATTCTAGTACTTCCCAATGCCAAACTGCATATGAGGAAGTTACAATGATATCTCAAAAGCGTGTGGACTCAACACAGCCACAGTTTAGACACTGTCATTCGGATTCTCCCTTGCATACAAAAAGAATTTCAGTGGTGGGCTCAGGAATGTCACCTAAACAAGGGACTCTCTGTGACCCGGCCAGAGGCAAGTCAGATATTAACGACAGACGCCTCGGAGTTAGCCTGGGGAGCTCATTTCGAAGGAAAATGGATTCAAGACCTTTGGCCCCCAGAGCTGCTTCATCTACATATCAACATGAAAGAAATGCTGGCAGTTCAATTTGCTTTGGAAGCATTCAAGAGCCTACTTCATCCAGGACTGGTGTTGATTCGAACAGACAACACAACAGTCATGTGGTACATCAACAAGCAAGGGGGAACCCATTCTTATCCACTGTGCAGACAAGCAATGCTAGTATGGGAAACTGCTTTGCAACTGCACATCACTCTTCGAGCACAGTTTCTGCCAGGAGCACAAAATTCTTTAGCAGATGTTCTGAGCAGACATATTGTGGATCCTCACGAATGGAAGTTGGATCATCAGGTATTTCTGCAGTTGACCATGGCCTGGGGAACTCCAGACATAGATCTGTTCGCTTCTCCTCTGAATTATCAACTGCCAAAGTTTTGCACAAGGCTATTTCATCCGAAAGCCTGGAAAATAGATGCACTATCCTTCAGCTGGAGCAACCTGCATGTGTATGCCTTTCCTCCTTTGCCTCTTCTTCCAAAGGTATTGTTGAAAGTCAGGAGGGACAAGCCACGAATGATTCTGATAGCACCAGATTGGCCTCGGCAGCATTGGTACCCTCTCTTAAGGAGCTTGATTCAAGGGGCACCTTGGCCATTACCACAGATACCTCACTTATTGACTCAAGAGGACAATCATTTTCTCAATGTCAGGGTGCAATCTCTTCACCTGACAGCCTGGAACATTCAGTTTTGAGGAAGGAGGGCCTGCAGCTTCCACAACAAGTTTTGGATGTTCTTTTGGAAGCCAGGCGTCCTACTACTCGGAAAGTTTATGCTGATAAATGGAAGAGATTTTTTCTTTGGAGTTCAGCTAAAGGCTTTGATGTTAAATTGCCTAATTTGAGTTCTATATTGCAATATTTGACTGATTTGTTGGACAAGGGATTGTCCTTCTCTTCTGTGAAAGTGCATGCTGCAGCTATTTCTGCTCACTATGAATGTGACCCTCCTTTGTTTTCTCATCCATTGGTTAAACAGTTTCTTAGAGGGGCAAAAAATATAAGACCCCCAAGAAGAGCTCCCACTCCAGCCTGGGATCTTAATTTTGTTTTGGAGAAGCTGACTCTGCCTCCATTTGAACCTGCAGCTACAGCTGAGTTGAAGTTGTTGTCTTGGAAGACTGCTTTTTTGTTGGCTGTTACTTCTGCTCGAAGGGTATCTGAATTACAGGCCCTCATGGCAGTGGAACCATTTCTGATTTTTCACAAGGACAGAGTTTCCTTACGTACTAATCCTACTTTTATGCCTAAAGTGATTTCAAATGTGGCATTGAATCCATCTATACATTTGCCTACTTTTTATGCTAACCCCCAAAATAAAGGGGAAAAAGTTTTGCATTCTTTGGATATTCATAGGCAATTAAGGTATTATTTGAGCAGAACCAAAGAGTTCAGAAGATCTCAACAGTTGTTTGTTTCTTTTGCTTTGACTTCACAAGGGACAGCTGTTTCAAAACAAACTATCTCCAAGTGGATTGGCCATTGTATTGCTTTTTGTTATTCTCATCATGGGAAAGATGTTCCTGCTGGGATCAGGCCTCACTCTACTAGGGCTACGGCCACCTCTACAGCTTTTCTGAGAGGGGTAGCTACTAAGGACATTTTGGAGGCAGCTACTTGGAGTTCTGTACATACATTTACTAAGCATTATCATTTACCTCTTTATTCTAGGTCTAGGGCTGGGTTTGCCACTGCAATTTTACAGGGCATGTTAGCAGCTCCTAATTCTGTTTAGTTGGCCATCCTCCCTGTTTTCCGTTGCTTTGGGATTCTACCCATATGTAAGGACTACAGCAATGGGAGACGAAGAACATAGTACAGTTTTGTACCTACCATAAATGTAGATGTTCGAGGATCTCCATTGCTGTAGTCCAGGTTTCCCTCCCTCCTACCCCCTTATTTAGGTTAGGGTTTTTGGGTGGTGTTTTTGCATTCTGACGTCTGGGGCAAGAAAGACTGAGGATATGGCGTCGGTCATGCGCATTTGTACTGGCACGTACTGACGTCAGTCTCGGGCGCCATGACCGACGCCAGATTCTAGCCCTTTGGTATTCGGGCCGATGGTGGACAGCGGAATACCCATATGTAAGGACTACAGCAATGGAGATCCTCGAACATCTACATTTATGGTAGGTACAAAACTGTACTTTTTTCATGCTGAGAATGATCCAGCACTCTTTGAACTCCATCACCTAAACAAAACCAGCAGCAAAACAAACACTTGCTGTGGAGACCTAAAGCTATACCATCACATCAGCAACACCAAATGGTACAAAAGGTACCAAATCCAGTTTATCCCACATTTTGAAATAGGTTGCCTTACATATCAAAGTACTTGCACAGCAATATTTTAAAGCAGTCCCAATGACTGGATGGGTGATACCAAGTTTTTAGCTGAGATGTGGGAGGAAACTACTTAAAGGGTGACATTGTTATTCTCCAACCAGTACTGGGTGAAATGGCTGAGCTTCTTGATTGTCTCCTTGGCTGTAAGCTTAGTAAGAGCCTATGAATCTATTCCTTCTCCAAAATCAGAGACTCAGTCAGTGTCCCTACTGTTGAATGCTGTTTCCTTTCCAGCAGTCTAGCATACGCTTACTCAGGGAGATAGAAGTCTGAAATACAGTTATAATTGTAACACACCCTTCTGATCACTTTTTTATAAATGGAGATCACTGCTCCATTTTGCTAGTCAAGAGATACTGTCCTAGCACTCCACACAGCAAAGAAAAGGTATTTTAACCATGCATTTCTGGACAATTTCATCCACTCCTATAGCCTTGTTAGAAACTGTGCAGACAGCTTCCTAGCCAAAGTTGTTATTTATATTTTTAATTATTAATTTTTATTTGTTAACTGGGTGGGTAGGCCGGACAGCTGATTCTTTTTAGTCATTATTCGGGTTCACAAAGGTCAAAAGTGTACAGGCAATAAATGAGCTACAAACAAAATGTATAATGTTAACATGTGACTACCAGTTAGATTGTCTTCATACAACAATGTCCATTGCTATTACTGAAGATTATCTTGGATCCGGATGCCATACCTTTACCGCTTGGGGGTGAAGCATGCAATTCAAAATTCAAAGAAGAAGCAAAGGAGACAGTTCAGTATGGTTCAGTAGCAGCTAATCAAAAGTAAAGTAGCAGATAGTGAATCAAAGGCTGAGTATATAAATTAATAGCAGGCAGTAGAAGACAAGGAGAATGTACACACTTATGTACAAAACTGCAAGTGCTAACTGGGTGACTTAGATTCCTCATTGGCATTTACCATAAATAATTTATTTGCAAACTAAAGATAGATTATTTGCTAAATACGAATTGTCTGAGGACTATTTCAACTGCTATGGATATATTTTCTGTCTTCTTAGCTAGCATTAGAAAGTCTTGAGTTTATTCTTATTAACCATTATCTCCAAAGTAAGAGCATTTATGTGACTCTGTTAGGTGTTCTTGTAGTTTATTGTTGCAGGCATTCAGATTTTATTGATTCCTAGTATTACTTGAAAAATGACTGCAGGTTGTTGGACCCACATTTACAATGGCTGTTTCACCTATAGCAACAAAAAAGTGAAGTCTTTTTAAAGAGATTGCTTCACTCTTGTGATCTCCAAGTGGATATGTTTGCTCCTTAATTGAGAGTACTTAGTGCTAGGAAATGCTGTGTTTAAATAATTTATTATTATTTATTTAACATGTGTTTACTGAGAAAGTCTGACTGGAACAGAGCCCATTTTCAGCGGATGCCTATGGAGAAACGCTTCAGATGCATGTCTTTGGAATGTGTGAGGAAACCAGAGCACCCAGAGGAAACCCACACAAACACAGGGAGGACATGCAGACTCCGCAAAGAAGGAAGCCCAGCTGAGAATCGAACCAGGGAACCTCTTGCAGTGAGGGGACAAACCTAACTACTGCACTACTGAGCAGCAAAGAACAGTGCGCTAAGAGGAGCGTGACCCTGGTTTTCACTGTGATCCAGTGAGTATTTTCAGCGCATTGTAGTAGTTGACTGTTGAAGTTGGAATGGAGACTATTAATAGGTAATCCATGCTCCAGTATTGACACACGCACATTCATAAACGTTTCACTGTTTACAGTCATGCTTTAAATCGGAGTGCATTTTCTTGACAATGGTTTTCATGTGTAATGTTAATGTTGAGGATGGGTGAAAAATCAGGCCTAGGTATTTCTGTTCTGTGTTGGGAATGATGTTATATAATAGTGAGTAAGAAGAAGGGAAGGATGAAACTTCAAACTTGGGGCAAACATCACCTCAGATTTAAAAGGATTTATGGTCAGTTACACTGCTTGATGTGAAGTAGTATAAGTTCTTGAAACTTTCCTGCAACTTTGTCTGTACATTATTAGGTGTCTTGTCAAACTCAGTGAAAATATGGCAGTTGCTTATATTACTGTTGTGAGAGAAGGACGGTCTATTGTCAGGTAATTTACAAAGACTGAAACAGCAAAGGCCACAAAACTGAGTGTTATGGAACACAACTATTGAATGTGCTAACTTGTGTAAAGGAAGCATCACTGTGGAATACCGTAGCTGTTAGATAGTTGTATTGCCAAGCTTAGGTATTTCTTCCCAAATTGAACCTACTCATTTTTGTTTGAAGCAAAGTATAGTTAGCTGTCATGAAAACATGTCACATCAATAAATGCCCCAGCAGTGAGACCTTCATTCATATTTTGCAGTAGATAGAGTTAGTTGGCCCAACAAGTACCGTGGTGTTGAGAGAGAAAGCCCTGATTATTACCCAAGGGACTCAGGTTCGATCAGTGGCCCGGCTGCCTAAGACACAGGCAGGAAAGGATGGCTATGCCCCTCCTGGGGATGGTGCACTTGCCTACAGCTTGCTGTCAATACCTGGTGGAGGCTGGGAATATCCAACAGTACATGGTCCTAAGGTGGAATAATCAGGGGACATTGACGGAGATGACACAGGCAGTACAATACACCAGTGTGTCCCCATTGCACTTCTGACCCCAGAAGTTTAACAAGTGCTGGCAATGGGAGTGAAAACAGTTAGGGTGCAACAAAACACTAGGCCGCATAAATAATGTACTAATCCAGCATCAACAATTCCTTCATCTTCCCTGGACAGTAGTTACGTAGGGCCAGTAGGGCTGATGAATGAGAAAAGGAGATGGTGCAGCTAATGGGCAGTTGCGGAAGCCAAAAAGAAGTAAAGAATGAAGTCAGTTGGTGAGTAAAGGACAATGATAATACGGGTGCCCTTATGAATATCACGTTGCTCAGTAGTAGGTATACACAGTACGGGTATATTAGTTTTCAGAGAGACAGACATTTTCTGTTGGCCTTTAGACTTAGGGAGTAGGCAGTGAAAAACATTTTGGAAGCGGTACTCTGGTTGAAAAAACTGAGTGCAAGAAAAAGAGGTTCAAAACATAGGTAAATGGTTTGTTACTGGGGCTTCCATCTGTAGTAAGGCAGGATTTAGCTTGCTGAATTTTCAATCTGATTTTTCCCCTTACTTATTTAAAAAGAGCTTTAATTTATTTGGTGAAATTTTTCTTGAAATAAAACAGAGGGCTAATATCTGTTAGGGGGTACTTACTAGCTTTTTAGGCAATTTAATAAGATGGGTTGGTTGATTATTGAAGCAAGCAGAAAATGTGTATATTTGGAGGAATACTGAAGCTTTCAGACAGCTGAACTGGATGAGAAAGACTCTGCAATGTGGCTCATTAGGTGTTTGTTTGCTTTCCAGAATTGTTAGTAATTAGAAGATCACTGCTTGTTTATTTCCAAGGATTGTTGATTTGAATGCTTTTCTAGCAGTTGTAACATGACATACTATCAAGTTAGGTAAGGTGGTGTAGTTCATCAGCTTGACTTACTTTCCATTTCTTCCAGGCAAGATTTCTGTCAGTAAGTCCTTAATGTCTCTTGTTGAAAGAATACCCCTAACTAGCTGAATGTGAAGATAAAGTAAGAATGTTGCTGTGTGGCTGTGTCTTATGAGCAGACTATACCATGTTGGACTTAGTCTACTAATGCTCACTGAAACATCATTCCCTAACAAAATTAGTACGCTTGTTTCAGTGTGCTAAGATCCAGAGGTAGTACTCTAAAACAGGGAGCAGTACCCACAATACTTCACTGAATTGTATTCCTCCACAAAGTATTCATTGAACCACCCCATAAGTACTTGGACTTCTACCAAAAGGCAGATGATCTCATCAGTATTTGTCAAAGTAAGTGTAAAAACAAACACCTTCAAAGAAGGGCATGTGTGTGGCATAGTGTACCCAGGTAATTGTGCCTTCAGTTCTTGTAGTCACAAGCCACAACACTGTAGCCTAGTGGCAAATATGAGGCTGCTCACACTCATTCAGATTTGTTGGCCGTAGGGAAACAGCTGTACAACATGCGGCCATTCTTAGAATTTCCCAGTCTCTGACAACCCTTCTTTAGAAATGGCCCTCTGTTCCTATAGCAGCACAGTCACATAGACTACATTAGTATCTTTTTTGTAAGATCAAACTTTGGTTTCAAATTGCAAATTGTAACTGCAAACAAACTTCAGTACATGCATGAAGGCTTGCAGTGGTTTTTGAAGCAAGACAGCATAAAGCATTTAACAGCAGTGGGACAAAGAAGGCAACTTCCTTGGGTGCACGTTGTTAGCACTGTCAGTACTCTAGAAGTGTGCCAATCAGTACCTGCAAGCAGTATCTGTAATTATTTAAGGAGCTTCAATCCAGGGTGTAGTGCCAGATGAGGACATTGCCCAGGGTGTCAACAGGCATTGCCAACACTCTGCTTTTCTGTTAAATATATATTGTTACTATAACAGCAGTGCAAATGCTCAGAGTTCAGTTGCAAAGAAGGGAGATGTAATAGTCGCATTTTGGGAAATTGCATTCTGAATAAAAAGTAATGTAGTAATGTTTCCTAAACATCAGTACAAGCTCACCACGCTGAATGACAGCCTCACTAGATAACATTTTAGGCTTACAAACTGATTGCAGAGTGAGTCTGGAAGAGACAGATATGCTGAAGCAGGTCCCTGCATTTGAAGGCAACCCATGGGAATTCAGGGAAAAAAATGTGTGTGTGCTTTCAAGTGTGTGAATGGGTCCACATTTTTTTCCAGCTGTGGTTGATGAATTGGTTTCTCACAGTGTCTTTGATAAAGTCCATAAATTAGTTTATTCTTAACAATAATACAAGGTGACGATTTCACAAGGTCAGTGAAAGGAAGAAGTGCATTCTAGCGTACAAGATCATATATCCCTAAAATTATCAACACAGAGCAGGTAGCACCTGTGACACGTAATCGTGTGTATCCTTTTTAAATATAAAACACGTAGCAACTGCATGAGTTCACAACAGTATTTTTAATGGTTCCACAAATGGGTTTTCCTCCAGAGACATCTGAGAAGTCTCAGTCCTAGTCCTAAAATCAGCAAGCAGAGTGGTGCACAGTTGTATAAAATTGCATTTGTAACGTGATCAACACTAAAATGTTTCCTGTACAAGATTACAACACAGTTGTGTAGTCATTTTAAGAACTACCTGCCATAAAGCTTTCCATCACTCAAGATGATAAACTGTGCTGAAAGCAACAAGTTATAAAATATTCAGAAAAAAAGCACAAATATGAATGTCATTTATACACAGGAACTCTGTTAAATTATTCTGAAATTGTTTACAGTACTTAATAAATCACACTGTCCCAATTAGGAATACAGTTATTTTTGATTAACATTTATCAAAACACAGAATATGATGGTAGATACACATTCCTTGTCCGTCTTAATTTTCTTTTCCCTACCTAATGAGAAAAGTGCAGTTCAGTGTTAATATTCCACTTCAGTCCATTTCTCAGTAAAACTCTGTTTCATTAATTCCTTAGGTTTTTTAGCATTTCTGACTCCACAGCTCCTTCAGGAATACCTACTTTTTCTTAAAAATCTACTGTGTGTTTGCTGTATTATTTACTGTTAGAATTACTTCCTTGTATTTGCTTTGAGCTCCTGTCCTCTTTGAAGCTGTAACCCTTGCTTTTGTACATATATTTTTTCTGAAATGTGGTGTGGCTTCATAGATTTATACATTGCAAGGAAGTACTCAAAACTTTGTATCATACCTCTCAGCTGTCTAGATGTTCGCCTCATATTTTTGGTCCATTCCTTATAACATTTGTGGTTTTCTGGATTTTTGTGGCAAATCAATGAGGACTGAATTCCCTAAATAATGACAGGCACTTGAGTTTCAGCCTTCATCCATCCATCCTCAACCCCTTTTTCCCATTTTGACATGGGGTCAGAATGTCACTTCTATCTTTCAGAAAATACATGGTAACACAAGACATGTTATTCTAGCAACTTTCTAAGTTTATAAGAGAATACGTAAAGTTTGTCCCTATTTTTGAGGCATTGTCCCCCCATTATTTCTGTTTTTGTCCAGATTTGTTGTGCTAAGAAATTGAGAGCTATGATTTGTATCCTGCTGTACTCCCTGCTCCCATCCTTTCCTTGGAGTATATATACGTGTAAGGTTCTTTCAGCTTCCATGTTAGCTGTCTCTGTTCTAGATAAATTTTGCATTGCATTTTTGCAGACATTTCCTGCACATAGTACTTTTCTTTGGAATCATATCAGGTTTATGGGCAGGCAGATAGTAATTTCCATGTTAACGCAGTATACCTCCCATTATCCATCTCAGGATCTCCAGCATCCTTTTTGCAGTCCCCTATTAATGCCCCACCTTTAAGTTGAATGATATTAGCTACTCAAGGGATTTTATTTTTATTTTGTATCAGTGTGTTAACCATCTTGCAACTTCTGTTTCTCCCATGAGATGCATTACTTTGCACATGTTCTATTAATTCTAGGCAAAACTGTAAAAAGCTGAGAAACACTGTAACTGTTCTTTCAAAAGAGAAATGAAGAAGTTAGCAAGTTGTACTGAAGTTGTTTTGAATTAAGAAAATTAAGCAGTTTTTAAAAGGCAAAGATTAAAGAAGTTGCACTATACTTGCCTTTTACGTAAATCTGTAATATTAAAAGAAGTATGTGAAGTAATAAATTAAAACATATACATTTGTTCTTGTGGATATATACTGCAAATGGAAACTGCAACTAACTCTTCTGTCCACACATACGTAATGCTTTAAGCCTTATATTCCTTCATGATGCTTCTCTGGGTTGGGGCTATAACCTTGTTTGCCCCACCAGCAGTATATAACTGTAGAAATAAGAAACCAACTTTCAGATTTGACCACAACAACAGGAATATCTGCCTCAAACATACATATATAGGTTGCCTTTTGGGGATATAACTGCCCTTTGGGCCATTTTGATTTTGAAGCCTTTACACCACCCTATGTGAGAATCACACCTTTAACCATTATATCATCTAAACACCCTTTAGGTTTATCATCCTCTCCCACTCCTTAGGTTGAGGCTCCTTGCCCTACAGTGCATAGGCTAATAAGCAGAGCCAATTCAGCTACCTGCTGTTCCAAGGAAAACACCTTAACCATTAGAAACACCAACCATTAAATACCATATAGTAGAGAGATATTAACAAGAGACAAAGAGAGAGAAGAGATTATGGAGTGTGTGTGTGCTTTGCTGTTGTGTTGTGCCACCACACACACACACACACACACACACACACACACACACACACACACACACTGGATATAAAAGGTGTACACTCCCCTGTGTTAAAATGCCAGGTTTTTGTGATATAAAAAAAGGAGACCACAATAAATCATTTCAAAACTTTTTCCCACCTTTAATGTGACCTATAAATTGTACAATTCAATTGAAAAACAAGCAAATCTGTTGGGGAAAAAATATATAAAAAAAATGTACAGTAAGCTGGTTGCACAAGTGTGCACACCCTTAAACTAATACTTTGTTGAAGCACTTTTGATTTAATTGCAACATTCGGTCTTCTTGGGTACACACCTGCCATCAATTAAAGAGACTCCGATTAACCCCAAATAAAGTTCAGCTGTCCTAGTAGGATTTTCCTGACATTTACTCAGTTTCCTGCTACAGCAAAAGCCATGGTTCTCAGAGAGCTTACAAAGCATCAAAGGAATCTCATTGTTGAAAGGTATCAGTCAGGAGAAGGGTACAAAAAATTTTCCACACCATTGGATATACCATGGAACAGAGTGAAGACAGTCATCGAAAAGGACTAATATGGGACAACAGTGACGTTGCAAAGAACTGGATGTCCCTCCAAAACTGATGAAAAGACAAGACAAAAACTGGTCAGGGAGGCTGCCAAGAGACCTACAGAAACACTGAAGGAGCTGCAGGAATTTCTGGCAAGTATTAGTTGTGTACTACATATGACAACAGTCTTCCATATTCTCCAGAAGCCTTTTTTACACAGAAAAACATCCAGCCCCAGCTAAAATTTGCAAAAGAATACATCAAGTCTCCCAAAAGTATGTGGGAAAACGTGTTATGGTCTGATGAGACCAAGGCTGAACTTTTTGGCCACAATTCCAAAAGGTATGTTTGGTGCAAAAACAACACTTTGCATCACCAAAAGAACACCATCCCCACAGTTAAGCATGATGGTGGCAGTATCATGCTTTAGGGTTGCTTTTCTTCAGCTGGAACAGGGGCTTTAGTCAAGGTGGAGGGAATCACGAACAGCTCCAAATATCAGTCACTTTTGGCCCAAAACCTTTCGGCGTCTGCTGGAAAGCTGAAGATGAAGAGAAATTTCACCTTTTAACATGACAATGACCCCAAGCATGCATTCAGATCAACAAAGGAATGGCTTCACCAGAAGAAAATTAAAGTTTTGGAGTGGCCCAGCCAGAGCCCAGACCAAAATCCAATAGAAAATCTATGAGTGACCTGAAGAGGGCTGTGCACAATAGAGGCCCTCACAATCTGACAGATTTGGAGTGCTTTTGCAAGGAAGAGTAGGCAAATATTGCCAAGTCAAGATGTGCCATGCTGATAGACTCCTATCCAAGAAGACTGAATGCTGTCACTCTACAACAAGTACAAATATGACTCTGTCATTGTCCATGTTAGTGTGAATGACCTGAGACGTACCTCCCTAGACTACATGAAAAGAGACATGGAGGAGCTCTCAGATCTTGTAGCCCAGGCAGGTATGACCCTAGCACTGAGTAGCATCCTGCCATCACCCAGAGTGATACCGCAATACAAGGACAAAATGACTGACTTCAAACAATTGGCTAAGCTTCTGGTCTCATTCTAAGGGGATCCAGTATCTGTCTGCCTGGGATGAGATGATCGATAGACCATGATGATTTGCCAGAGATGGCCTGCACCTGTCACCCTTGGGATTCCGGATACTGGCTAAGGCTCTTGCCACCCCTGTAGTGCCTTTTTTAGGCAGGGTTCAAATAATAAATTCACCACCATAACAGGAACAGGCAAGCAAAAACTGAGGGTAATGCTACTCAATGCTAGAAGTCTAAATCTCAAAATGCACTCACTCGAGGCACTCCTTAAAATGGAGAACATCGATATCTGCGCAGTGACTGAGACCTGGTTCAAGGCTCCAGAGAGCACCCCTGCACTACCAGGCTTTAACTCATACCACATTTTTCAGCCATGTAACCTGGACAGAAACACCAAAGGTGGAGGTGTGTCCATATTCATTAAGAATATCTACACCTCCAGGCTAGTTGCTCAGCATACTGCATCCGAGGTTATCCAAGTGCAACTAACTCTGGGCAAAACTGCAATCCAAATTGCAGCTTGCTACAGATCCCCCACCATGCTCCAGAATTCCCACTCCTCTTTTCTTGATCTACTGGAAAATATTAGGGTTCAACCAAACACCCTAATAATGGGCAGCTTCAACTACCCTACCATTAACTGGGAAAATTACTCGTGTACCAACTCCTTAGCTCAACGCTTTCTGGAATTCATAAACTCCAATTCCCTATATCAACTTATCCACACCCCCACCAGAGGCAACAATATCCTAGACCTAGTCATTACCAACATAAGTGACCGGTGTTCCACACCGGAAGTCAACTCCTCGTTGGTCCAATCCGACCGTAAGCTTATCACCCTTGATATCCACATCCTGCCCCCACCCCCCATTAAGGAAACCACAGTAAAAAATTTCTCCAAAGCCAACTTCATGCTTCTTAAGAAAGAAGTGGTGAACTTCATGACACCCATGCAGATGGACAATACAGTTACGACTGCTGAATCCTACACAAATGCACTCTGTAAGCATGTACACGAGTGCATGGATCGTGCTATCCCAAACAGAACCAAGACGCTATCCTCCAAAAAAAAGGAAGCCAATCTGGTGGTCCCCTGCCATAAACAAACTGTACAACAAAAGGAAGAAACTGTTGCAAAAGAGAGTAAAATTCCATGAGTGGAGGAGCTTCCTGGTCAGCCTCCGTAAGAAGCTGAGATCCCTTATAAGATCCTCCAAAGCTAGCTATGAAAACAAAATCACCACTAAATCCAAGGACAACCACAAAGCATTCTATAGCTATGTCAAGAATCAAGATGGCAACACTCAAATCTGCTCTGAGTTACAGCACAAAGGCACGAAATTACAGAACCAACTGATATTGCCAACATCCTGGCAGATAGGTTCAGTGCTAACTTTACCCCCCTCTCACCCCCTAAAGGGCCCATATCTATACAGGAAGAATGCAGAGTCCTTGTAATCACAACTACGCAGGTAAAAGCTGCACTCTCTAAAGCCAAAAACACAGCATCCATGGGACCGGACAACATCCCAGGCTGCGTTTTACACGATTTTCAGAACAAACTGGCTCCCCACTTAAGCACCATGTTCAATAATAGCCTTGCATCAGGCTTTGTGCCCACTGAATGGCGCACAGCAACAGTTATCCCAGTCCACAAAGGGGGAGCCACCACTGATCCCAGGAACTATCGATCTATTAACCTGACGAGCCTGGTCTGCAAGGCCATGGAATGTGTCATCGGGGAACTCATAAACAAAGACATTGGTAACCTCCAAACTCTGGATCCCACGCAGTTCGGGTTTGTGAAAGGCAGATCATGCCTCCTGAACCTGATCAACTTCTTTGAGGCAGTCACCAAAGCCGTGGATGAGGGTAAGGTGGTTCACACAGCCTATCTTGACCTCGCCAAGGCTTTCAACACCATCCCCCATTCTGGAATTATAGCTAAACTCACTAAACTAGGTATAAATCCCTACGTCACAAGACCCGCGGTAGTGGTGCTGTGGTAGCGTTGTCGCCTCACAGCAAGATGTTGTCTCGTTCGATTCTCAGCTAGAGCGTCTTCTGTGTAGAGGCATGCGTGAATGGGCATGCCTTTGTTGAAGGTTGTGCGTCAGGGCTGGTAACTCGGCACGTAAAAATCCACTACCAAACATTAGCGGATCAGAGTTCCGCTGTGGCGACCCCTAACCGGGATAAGCCAAAAGACACAACAACAACAACAAGATGGGTTGCCAATTGGCTCACTGACAGAACCCACATTGTAAAAGTTGCAGACTCCAAATCTGACCTCAAAGCAGTGACAAGTGGAGTACCACAGGGTTCCGTCCTGGGACCTCTCATGTTTGGTATCTACTTCTCTGAAGTACAGGCTAACACAGAAGGCCTTTGGCTAACGAAGTTCGCAGATGACTGCAAACTAGGAGCCATAGTCAAGTCCCCAAATGATGTGGACATCCTACAGAAGGGCCTCACTGAGACAGATACCTGGTGTCAGAGCCATGGCCTCAAGCTCAATACCAAAAAGTGCAGTGTCATCCCCTTTGGTAAAAACTCTGTACCCATGAACTACCACATAGGCAGCAATCTACTTAACACAGAATGCGTGATAAGAGACCTTGGGACCCAGGTGGACGGTAGTCTCTCCTTTGATAGTCACATCGCCATAGTAGTCAGGAAGTCCTTCTACGTGGCACACCTCATCATAAAAGGGTTCTCATCCAGGAAAAAAGAGGCAATTGTTCCCCTGTACTCGACACTCATTAGACCCATTATAGAGTACAACGCCCCTTTTGGAATGTACCTCACAAGACATCTGCAGCAGCTGGAAAGGTCACAGAAGTACCTCACAAAGAGGATTACTGGCCTCAAACAAATGCCCTACACTGACCGCCTCAAAAAACTCCAGCTTTACTCCGTAACATATCGCCTACTCCGAGGTGATCTCTGCCTAACATATAAAGCTATGTCAAACCCAGAGCTGTTGGACATGCTACACCTGAAGAAATCCCAGTCCCTTCGAGCTACATGCTCTAGGGACGTAAACCTTGTCACCACAATAAACAGGACACACTGGAGGGATAGATTCCTGTCCCAGAGACTTCCTATACTCTGGAACAAGCTACCCATCTATGTCAAGCAAAGTTCTTCATTAGCACGCTTCAAGAAAAATCTTGATTAGTGGATGGGAAATAGGAAATATACCCCGGGGATCACTTCTGTGTCTTTGTTCGACAGTGGCACAGGAAAATAACTTTCTTGCGTGGCATAAGCCATGGAACCTTGCTGGCTAGGCTTACTTAGGCCCTTGGGCCGATAGCCTAATACCTACCTATGAACCTAAAAGGTGCTTCAACAAAGTATTAGTTTAAGGGTGTGCACACTTATGCAACCAGCTTATTATATGTTTTTTATATTTTTCCCCTAACAGATTTGTTTGTTTTTCAATTGAATTGTACAGTTTATAGGTCACATTAAAGGTTGGAACATTTTTGAAATGATTTATTGTGGTCTCATTTTTTATATCACAAAAACCTGGCATTTTAACAGGGATGTGTACACTTTTTCTATCCACTGTATGTATATATATATATATATATATATATATATATATATATATATATATATATATATATATATATAGAGAGAGAGAGAGAGAGTGTGTATTCTGAGTTTGAAAGGAAGGAACAGATACAGCACAGTGTATCTTCAGCTAAAATTAATTAACTAAGGTCTAGACTACCTGATATGCCTGTTCAGAATTTTTATTTTAAATTTCTTAAGCAGGATAATTCCTATTTGCATACTTAACCTTTCCTCCAGAATGCTTATTTTACCTTATTTTGGTTAAACAATTGTAGTTCAGCTTTAAACATTTGTGGCTGATGATTTATTTATTTTTTATGAGCTTAAGGAGTAATGTATTGAAATGGTGCTGTTAGTGTTTGGTATTTGTTTGTTATTTGCGTATTGAAGGCAGGCTGTTCGGAGGTACTGAAAATGCTGTCATTTAATTACATAAAATTTGGTTTATTTGCAGTAATTTGTGCTCTTAGTTTTTCCAGCATAATCAGCCTGGTGGCAGCATTATTGTGAATTGGAGGATACGCTGTTGGCACTAGAAAACTATCATCTACTCCTTTCTAAAAAATAGTATGTGTCTGTGGATGATTAGTACAAACTGATGTAATTATGATAAAGTTAAACATAGTATATGTAAATGTTTTAAACTTAGTCTAAAAAAAGTTTATAGATGAAAAGCAGTAGACAGTGTCAGCAACTTCATTGCAGAAATAAGCACTTGCTTCCATAGCTGAGTAAGTGGATGTCAAGTTGCTCCATTTTGAAATATTGGGAGTCTGTGATAGAAGATTGGGGCTCAGTACTTTGCCTAATGATACAAGAATAACAGACTGGCAATATAATGCTACTAAAGAAATGAGATAAAAGGGTGACATCTACCTAGCAGCCAAGGGTAAAAGAGAAGGCATGGAGGACAGTTTGATTTTGGAGTAAGTTGTTTCCATTTTTACTAAGTGCAGTGTGTACCATATAAATGTCCATGTGTACATGTCAAGATCATGGAGTAAAAGGTTTCCAGTGTAAACAAGTGGAGTATGTACCGTATAAATGCCCATAGCTACAGGCAGGGAATGCAAGCCACATGAAGGGGCTAATAGAGGTAGTAGTTGCCTTGACCAGAGCTGATGCATATTTTCACATGGGCCTGTACATTTGCAACTATGAAAATTTGCCGCAATTTGAAACTAAAACGTACTGTGCTGTACACACATCTGCAGAGCTTGAAGCGTACTGCTCCTTGAAAGCCAAAGTATATTACGTAATTTGGGACATCATCCCCAGAAGTATATAATGTTGCAAGGAAGAAAACAACCCAAGAGTACATGTTCAAAATAAGAGGTCAAGGACCACTCCTACAATATGTGCTCCCTCCAGCATCCCCATTTGTTTCCACAGCTCATGCCTTTCTGTAGGTAATGGGTGTAGGAATGTTAATTGTTATGGGTGTCTTATCTTTCAAATACCTCCTCCAGACAAGAACTGCTCTCCTCTTAGTAGAGAACTTACTTTCCAGGGGCAGCTATGGTAATTGGCAGAACTCTCTGTAGAGAAGTATTGCTGTAGTATGCCATGGATGTCTTCCTACAGAGCATTCGGGCACCTTTGTTAGTGACCTTTTATGAATGAAAAAGTGGGTACAGGCTGTCATTTTCTGTACAGTCAATCAGTATACTGACATTCTTGGTGTGGAAGATCATCTCTGCTGTGCTGCTATCTGACAGATGTAGATATCTGTCTAAAGGGACAGACATTGCCTGTGGCTAATTCACATTTATACATAAATGATTGTATTGCTTTTATCTGACTTATGCAGATGTACTATAACCACATAGCAATGTAAACTTACATTGCTGATAATACAAGTATAAGTGAATATCATTCTTCTGCTTTCACTGTTCAGAGATGCATAAGCCTAAACTATGTACCATTGTATGGGATTAATTCCGTTGGTGTGCCAGTCTGGAAATAATTCAGGTGGTATGCCATATCTGGTAAACATTGTAGTGAATCTTATAAAAAATTGATTTGTTAATTGTTTTTGTTTGGTATGTACAGAATTTCTGTATCTTGAGATTAATAGCCCGCATCTACAAGGTAATCATTCCTTCAAACTCACATAGATCTGCTGTTGTGTTTTGCCAGTGATCTTACAGTAATAGAGTTAGTAGCAATGGTTCTCTTCTCGAGGGTGGTTTATGTATCATTCAGAACTAGCAAAATGTTTCATGCTTTGCAGTATTCATCTTGATATTGGACCACTATACTGACATTTTGACTTCTTTTCAATACTTAACCAGTCCTATATGTCCTTTGTGTATTTGTTTAAGCAGCTCAGCAGAAGGTGCAACAATTCTTTCTTACAGTAACAAACTATTATTTTAGGCAGTTGTGCTCTGACACTATAACATTTATGCAGCAAATGCATTGTCTCAGTCTAACAGTTTGATTTTCCATCTCTTAACATATTTATTAACCTTCTTGTTTGCAGATGACATTATAATCTGTAGTGAGAGTAGGGAACAGGCGGAAGAGACCCTGGAGAGGTAGAGATATGCTCTAGAGAGAAGAGGAATGAAGGTCAGCAGGACTAAGACAGAATATATGTGTGTGAATGAAAGGGAGGATAGAGGAATGGTGAGGATGCAAGGAGTAGAGGTGGAGAAGGTGGATGAGTTTAAATACTTGGGATCAATAGTTCAGAGTAATGATGAGTGTGGAAGAGAGGTGAAGAAGAGAGTACAGGCAGGATGGAGTGGGTGGAAAAGAGTGTCAGGAGTGATTTGTGACAGACGAGTACCAGTAAGAGTGAAAGGGAAGGTCTACAAGAGGGTAGTGACACCAACTATATTACATGGGTTGGAGACAGTGGCACTGACAAAAAGGCAGGAGTTGGATGTGGCAGAGTTAAAGATATTAAGATTTGCAGTGGGTGTGACGAGGGTGGACAGGATTAGGAATAAGTATTATTAGAGGGTCAGCCCAGGTTGGAAGGTTTGGAGACAAAGCCAAAGAGGCAAGATTACGTTGGTTTGGACATGTGCTGAGGAGGGATGCTGAGTATATTGGGAAAAGGATGCTAAGGATGAAGCTACCAGGTAACCGGAAAAGAGGAAGGCCTAAGATAAGTTTTATGGATGTGGTGAGAGAGGACATGCAGGTGGTTGGTGTGACAGAGCAAGATGCAGAGGACAGGAAGAAATGGAAACAGATGATCCGCTGTGGCGACCCCTAACGGGAACAGCCGAAAGATGATGATGTAGCTCATTGTCATGTTTGATAGCTTATTATAGTCTTTCAAGCCTTTTAGCGGTTAATAGTTGATTTGCCATGCTGATACCTAAGGAGTCCAAACCCATCTCCTTCACTCACCAGTTTTACTTTTCCAACCTGTCTCCCTTGGGCAGTTTTTTTTCTTGCTGTAGTTTGTGATCTACATAATTTACCAAAGTCTGCATTTAAAGCATCTAGCAGATGTCAGCAAATATTCTAAAGAGACAGAAAGTAGAGAAACCTACATCAGCAGGAAGAGAGAGCTGTAACCATTGAAAAGTGTGCATATTAAAGTGAAGCTTGTGTGTTGGACAGGCTGTATTGAAATAAGGGAAGTGACCCACCAAACTGCAGCATTATAGGTTTTTATTCAGATAAGTTGTACAGTATGAACCCAAATGTGCCACACATCTGTAAACTGTTAGCATATTGCTGTATTCGGATGTCATGATACCCCGTTCCACTGCTGTATCTCTGTGTTTTGACATGGTTTCGCAGCTGAGGAATGTGTTGTGCGTAATTTATGCTTCAATGTTTTATAAATCTCGAATAAAGCTGTCACTGCCTGTGTTAATATATTGTATCCTTTGGAAATCCTTTCCTAAGTGTATATCAGGTAAGTGAGCACATTTTGCCATTTAGTTATGAGAAACATGCCACCTGTGTATACACAGTTATGAAATTACTGTGTGAAATAAAAGACTTATCATCATTTCTGTTAGGATATCTCCTTTCCCATAAACTGAAAGTCTCATTCTCATTCAACTTTTGCATTACCTTATTTGACTGTTGGTGGTGCTGGCTTAATACATTTTGCTTGACATGGCAAAGCAAATAAGTCAACAGAATGCATTTAGATGGCTGCTTTGCCCTGTACCAATCTGATGGCATCTTTGGATGTTTGACGTGAATGTCAGCAGTGGGAGCTGCAGTGCATTCATTTGTGCGTCATGCTTTCTTCCCTGGTTGCGGTCCATCTCTATATGCACTGCTGCTACCATGCCATATACTGTAATGCTATGCACTGCCCGTCTGTGACACTGGTAAAAACTAGTGGTGAGGAGTGGAGTTTGGTGGGTAATCGTCGACTACAATATGAGCCACAAAGGTATTATGCCTGTTATGTTTATGTATGCTGTACTTAAGTCTTAATCTGAATAAACTAAATTACAACTGTACTGTACCTATGCACATAGTATAATATGCATACCTCCTTCACTTCTTCTTTTTCTTTCGGCTGTTCCCATTAGGGGTTGCCACAGCGGATCATCTTTTTACATTTCTTCCTGTCCTTTGCATCTTACTCTGTCACACCGATCACCTCCATTTCCTCTCTCAACACATCCATAAACCTTATTAGGCCTTCCTTTTTTCCTCTTACCTGGCAACTTCATCCTTAGCATCCTTTTCCCAATATACCCAGCATCCCCCCTCAGCACATGTCCAAACCAATGCAATCTTGCCTCTCTGGCTTTGTCTCCAAACCATCCAACCTGGGTTGACCCTCTAATATACTTATTCCTAATCCTGTCTACCTTCGTCACACCCAGTGCAAATCTTAACATCTTTAACTCTGTTACATCCAGCTCTGACTCCTGCCTTTTTGTCATTGCCACTGTCTCCTATCCATATAACAAAGCTGGCCTCACTACCCTCTTGTTGATCTTCCCTTTCACTCTTACTGGTACCTGTCTGTTACAAATCACTCCTGACACTCTTCTCCACCCACTCCACCCTGCTGTACTCTCGACTTCACCTCTCTCACACACTCACCATTACTCTGAACTATTGCTCCCAAGTATTTAAACTCATGCACCTTCGCCAACTCTACTCCCTGCATCCTCACCATTCCTGTGTCCTCCCTCTAATTCACACACATATATTCTGTTTTAGTCCTGCTGACCTTCATTCCTCTCCTCTCTAGAGCATATCTCCACCTCTCCAGGTTCTCTTCAACCTGTTCCCTACTCTCACTACAGATCACAATGTCATCTGCAAACATCATAGTCTACGGAGACTCCTGTCCGATCTTATCTGTCAACCTGTCCCTCACCACTGCAAATAAGAAAGGGCTCAGAGCTGATCCTTGATGTATTCCCACCTCCACCTTAAACGCATCTGTAACTCCCACTGCAACTCCTCTCTAGGCACCCTGTCATATGCTTTCTCTAAGTCCACAAAGACACAATGCAACTCCTTCTGACCTTCTCTGTACTTCTCCATCAACACTCTCAGAGCAAACATCGCATCTGTAGTGCTCCTTCCTTGCATGAATCCATACTGCTGATCACTAATCATCACCTCCCTTCTTAACCTAGCTTCCACTACTCTTTCCCATAATTTCATGCTGTGACTGATCAATTTTGTCCCTCTGTAGTTACTACAGCTCTGCACATCACCCTTATTCTTAAATATCGGTACCAAAACACTTTTTCTCCACTCTTCAGGTATCCTCTCACTTTCCAAGATTTCATTAAACAATCTGCCATTTCTCTTAAACACTTCCAAGCTTCCACAGGTATGTCATCTGGACCAACAGCCTTTCCATTCTTCATCCTCTTCATAGCTATCCTTACTTCCTCCTTGCTAATCCGTTGCACTTCCTGATTCACTGTCCCCACATCATCCATCCTTCTCTCTCTCTCATTCTCTTCATTCATCAGCCCCTCAACGTTCCCTTTCCATCTGGTCAACACACTCTCTTCGCTTGTTAGTATGTTTCCCTCATTATCCTTTATCACCCTTACCTGCTGCACGTCTTTCCTAGCTCGGTCCCTCTGTCTAGCCAATCAATACAGGTGATTTTCTCTCTCCTTAGTGTCCATCCTTTCATACAACTCTCCATACGCCTTATCCTTAGCCTTACCACCTCTTTCTTTGCCATACACCTCATCTCCTTATACTCGTATCTACTTTCTTCATCTCTCTGACAATCCCACTTCTTCTTTGCCAATCTCTTTCTCTGTATACTCTCCTGTAATTCCTCATTCCACCACCAGGTCTCCTTGTCCTCCTTCCTCTGTCCAGATGTCACACCAAGCACCTTTCTAGCAGTCTCCCTTACTAGTTCTGCTGTAGTTACCCAGCTGTTCGGTAACTCTTCACTGCCACCAATTGCCTGTCTAAACTCTTCTCTGAACTCCACCTCACAATCACCCTTTTTCATTTTCGACCATTTGATCCTTGGTACTGCCCTCACACTCCTCATCCTCTTCTTGATCACTAACGTCATTCTACAGACCACCATTCTATGCTGCCTAACTATGCTTTCCTCTGTCACCACTTTACAGTCTCCAGTCTCCTTCAGGATATAATCCACCTGTGTGCATCTTCCTCCTCTCTTGTAAGTCATCCTATACTCCTCCATCTTGTTAAAGTACATATTCACCACAGCCATGTCCATCCTTTTTGAAAAATCCACTACTATCTGACCTTCTGCATTCCTTTCCTTAACACCATACCTACCCATCACTTCCTCATCTTGTCTGTTCCCTTCTTCAACATGCCCATTGAAATCTGTTCCGAACACCACTGTCTCATCCTTGGGTACAGTCATAATCACTTCATCCAACTCACTCCAAACTTTTTCTTTCTCATCCATTGCACACCCAACTTGCGGAGCATATGCACTAACAACATTCATCATTACACCATCAAGTTCCAGCTTCATAAACATCACTCTATCTGACACTTTCCAAAACAGTCTTGGAATACTGTTTTTTCAGGATAACCCCTACCCCATTTCTCCTTCCATCCACACCATGATAGAACAATTTGAACCCGCCTCCAATACACCTGGCCTTACTTCCCTTCCACCTGGTCTCCTGCACACACAATATATCAACCTTCCTTCTGTCCATCGTAGCTGCTAGCTCTCACCCTATATGCATACCTCCTTCACTGAGTACAAAAATAAGACATTCTCTAAATATGCATACCCCCTTCACTGAGTACAAAAATAACACATTCTCTAATATCATTGAAGAAACTTTGATGAACCGTACCCCACATTCCTTTGGCTTTAAATATACTAACTCTAAGATCACTGAATCTTGGCTGTAAGAGAATTGCTCCTTAGCGCAATGGTTCAGCAAACCCATCATTAATGCAGCAACAGTCATCACTGTTACCACAAATCAGAGTTTTTTCCATGATGCTATGCCACACATTGAAACTGCCTTCAAGAAGGCTTTGTGCTTCTACTTATCATCTGCTGTAATCTACATAGTGCTGTGATTTTCATTAACAGGCTTACTTTTATCTTCTTAAACTTACCAAAGTGCTTAATAACGCAAGTGCTGCTTATGAGTTTGTAAAGCACAGAATTCACCCTTCGTGAAGATTTCTTGTCACCAAATATATAGAGTCTAACACCTATAGGGCTACAGTTATATGAACTACAATGTATTCTTAGCCTATGGAATAAGTTATCACTACAGGTCAAACAAAGTACTAGTTTAAGGCTAGTCTTGATGATTGGATGGATGGACTTAAATTCACACCAGGATTGTCATGTATAGCCCTGGTCAATTTGGTAGGTGAGTAATAATAAGTGATTGTAAAAGGAGGCATGAACTTAAGTGTGACTGGCTAAAGGTGTATATGGCTAGACATCTCATCAAGACCTCGTGATTGCTTGTCTTGTATTGTTCCTGTATTCCTAAAATGATCCCTCTTTCTATATGTGTCCTGTGATATTTCAAGACCAGTGTTGCAAAATCTGAAGCATTAGATGATGTGCCATAAAGGATTTATTCTCTGTCAAGAAACATCAGCATCCCTAGAGTTTGAATGCGTGAACATTTTAACACGATGACTCAGCTGTAATATAACATTCTATGTTCTGTAGTCCTATCTCGCCTTCATTCTTACATATGGGTTCGACTCGGCCAATTACAAAGCTCAAAGTCTCTTAGCTGGCTTGTGGCAAGGTAGGTATCCCATAGTGCACTAATAAGAATCCCCAGATCTCGTTTGCCGCGTCTATGAGCTCAGAAGTTCTCTCTTTCTTGGTGGTGGCTAAGTTGGATTTTTCTTCATTATTTTTGTTTATAGTGATCACCTTTTCATAATAGTAGTAGATTAGTGTAAATAGCTTCACTGACTGACAGACATAGTAATTGTGTTTACTGTCTAGGTGCCATACATCTTCAGGAGACATGTTCCTTTTGTCACTCCTTCAGTTCTCAGGTTCCCCAGGAAAGGAAGAACAAATTGATCCTGAAAGGTCTCCTTAAGCCTTCCTTTGAGGAGGATTTAGCCAGCTCTTCATCATCACATTCCAGGTCTCCCTCTTCTAAAAATGAGAAGATCAAGTCGGCCAAGTGACATTCTCCCACACTGACTATTTTATCTGGACCTCCACAACAAATCTCAAAATTGGACAATCCTTCTACCTCTTCGGCTCCACTGTCCTCGGAGCCGGTTGAGGTTATCGATATCGACACTCCAGTGTCGGCCCCAAGTTTTTTAGAGCCGACTACTGAACATTTACCTCGGAGCCGGTCTAGAGAATTATTACCGGTCTCCCCAACTCTCAGATCTCGATTTTGCAGAGATCTAGGTCACCTACCTTGTCTTCCAGATTCTCCAAGAGTCTTTCTGAAGAGGATGTAGAGAGAGTAGTGCTTAGACTCTTGAAGTCGTCGGTGCTAGCTAATTTGTTGCCGGCTTCAACCCAGTTGGCTCTGGAGCCATCTAAGGCCAAACTCCCTACTTCTGTTCCTCCTCCGAGCCATGTTGGTCCTTCGAAGCCAGAGCTATCGGTGCCACTTGTTGTGGAACCTTTGGTTCCAGCACCTCTCATGTCTGTCTCAGAGCCGAGTTCCGCTCCGACACATTAATGGTATCAGCTATCCCGTATATGGGTAAATGCTTATAGGAAGTTTAAATTATAAATTTTATTGTAATATAAGAACTTCTATTAATGTAAATATGAGGGAAGGTAAAACATTTCCAAACAGTCAATTTTTCACTACTAGGCATGCTCGTTTTATATGAGCCATGTGAGCGGGATTTTTTGAAAAAAGAGAAGCTTATATAAGGAAGTGATGTAATTTAATTGATTGTCTGATGAAGTTTAAAACTTTTTAAATGAAAGCACTTATTTTTATTGGTCGTTTAGGTGAAATTATTCGATTGTTAATGTTAACGTTTGTCTAATTACAAATTTGTTGTTTCAAATAAAATAATTCATATTTTAAATCCGGCTGGTGGCTTTTCGCACTCGCTATCTAGTTGTCTATAATCTATGCCATATTTTATTGAAAGTTTCAGTGGAGTACAGACCATCAGCTCCTCTGGAGCAATTTCCATGTTATGATATTGTCCATATGTCTATAGTGAAGATGATGCCGTCATTGTGGAGGTTTGACCTTATCGCTTCAGGCAGACTTTCCAACACTGCCCATTTACTGTTTTATGTACCCGTATTATGTCCCATCCTCCTCTTATCCTTCAAGATGAACTAACCAGATGTTATGTGATCCTATCTCGCCTACATTCTGTACTGATGGGTTCGGAGCCGATCCTCGGCTCCGACTAGGCACGCTATACTATAAAGCGAAGTCTCTTATTGGCTGAGCTATCCTACATCCCAGGATGCATCACCACTGCTTCCCCAGATCTCGTTTGCCGCTTTACAGCAAAGACGTGGTCTCGGACTTGGCTGAGCTAAGTTGTGTTTTCTTCTAAAGTTTCTGTCAGAAATTTTTGCTTAATCTACCCAAAAGCTGTTTTAACAGCTATCGTTGTGGCATCTGCTACCCAGCAAGATGTGGCAGAGGCTTCGACGTTCGTCCATCCCCCTAATAAGGAGTCTAGGAGCATGGACCGGTACGGGAAGTGCACCCTTACTTCAGCAGCCTTTACTTTAAGGTCTCTGAATTATCTGACGCACTTCACTAGACTTCAGAGGGATCTGATCAAGGAACTTTCAGATACACTCTCTAGTAACCTACCTGAGCAGTTGGCCCAGACGGTTGGCTCTCAGTTGGCTACTCTATCATCGATATCGAACTCGTCCATGAGGCTCATTTCGTATGCAGCCGAGGGGGCGATTAGAGCGGCGGGTACAGGTGTTGCTCTACGGAGACAAGCCTGGCTTCGCCTGTGTCATTTTGCGGAAGCCTTCAAATCATCCTTTGCCGACGCTCCCTTAGATGGGTCCTCTTTGTTTGGACCCAAGGTAAAGGACACCTTGACCCGCTGTGAACAAGAGGGTAAGACTTTGACTGCCATAGGGGCACAGTTTTCCACTCCCTTCCGGCCTTATCCCAAGGCTAGAAGAGGGGGGAAAATGTGGTTCCGTAAATCTCAGAAGACTTACCCCTCACAGCAGGACGATTCCCCTTCTAGAGGCAGAGGAGGGGGAAATTTCTCAGGAAGACGCCGTCCCAGAGGCGGCAGAGGCCCCCGCAACACTGGAGACCGCGAGTCCTTTCGTGGCTCCTCAACCTTCCAACATCCCTGAAGGGTTGCCCGACTGCGCAGCTCCGGAGCCAGTTGGGGGTCGTTTTTCGAGGCACCTAAAGGCCTGGGAGAGTATCACTCAGGACCGATGGGTGCTTCGAATCATCGCCGGAGGTTACGTCATACCCTTTTCACAACCCCCCCCCCCCCGCCATCCAGAAAAATCCCGGACCCACCACCCAGTCAACGGGATCTTGCAGCCATCGAAATATCAAAGCTGCTTCAAAAAGGAGTCATCCAACCGGTCCCCGTAGGCCAGACCGGATTAGGGACTTACTCAAAATTCTTTTTGGTGCCAAAAAAGACCGGGGACTTGAGGCCCATTTTGGATCTCAGCAACCTAAATCGATCAGTCAAGAAGTCCAAGTTCCGGATGGTCACTTTGCAATCCATTCTCCCGCCACTGGAGAAAGGTGTTTGGATGTGCTCCATAGATCTCAAGGACGCCTATTATCACATCCTGATAGATCAGGCGTCCAGGAGACACTTGCGCTTCAGCCTGGGAGACAGTAATTTCCAGTTCCGCGCACTGCCCTTTGGTCTCACCTCTGCCCCCAGGGTGTTCACCAAATGTTTGGCGGTGGTGACTACTCACCTGAGGAGTCTAGGATTCCAGGTGTTTCCATATCTAGACGACTGGCTCCTAACTGCCACCTCCAGGCGTCTACTATTGCAGAACCTAGCAGCCACAATATCTCTAGGCAACTCCCTAGGAATCACGGAATACATCTTCCACACCTTGGATGTTCACAGACAATTGCGCTTCTATTTAGATAGGACGCACCAAACACGGAAAACAGATCAGTTGTTTCTGTCCTTTTCGGACAATAAATTGGGCAAAGCCGTCACGAAGGTCACTATTGCTAAGTGGATCAGAGACTGTATTAGTCATATTTACTTAATTTCTAATAAAGAGCTTACAACTACAGTGAAAGCTCATTCTACAAGGGCTATGGCTACTTCGGCAGCTTTTCATTCTAAGCTTGCCATTAGTGACATTTGTGCTGCGGCTACATGGTCCTCTCCTCACACCTTCATTTCTCATTACAAATTGGACGTGGCATCTCGGGGGTGAGCTTCCTTCGGTTCCACAGTTCTCAGGAGTGTTTTCCAGTGAGCCACCCAGGAATCAGGTGCTAGGGACGCTGTCCCATCAGTACAGAATGTAGGTGAGATAGGATCACATAACATCTTTTAGTTATGTACTTACCATAACTTTTGATGTTTGGGATCCATCTCGCCTACATTCCTAATAACCCACCCTCCTTCCCCCTGCCTTGGAGATCAGAAGAGACCGGACAGTTCGAATTCAGTTGTTTCATCTTGAAACATCTGGCAATGTTATATCAACAGTTTATGTGTGTGTGCATGCATGCGGACAAACAAGATCTGGGGAAGCAGTGGTGGTGCATCCTGGGATGTAGGATAGCTCAGCCAATAAGAGACTTCGCTCTATAGTATAGCGTGCCGAGTCGGAGCCGAGGATCGGCTTCGAACCCATCAGTACAGAATGTAGGCGAGATGGATCCCAAACATCAAAAGTTATGGTAAGTACATAACTAAAAGTTCTATAGTCCTGTCTATGTAATCATTCTCCATTCCCTCAACCTTTCATGTGGTATTTCTACTGAGGGGATTTATTAATGAGTTCTTTGAAAGGGGCTGACAGTATTCCCAGCAGATTCTTCAAAATTCTTGTGAGCATACTGTTTGGTCTTATGCCTTGACATTTTTGTTTTTTGATCCCACAGACACCTTCCTGTACTCTGTCCTTGTCTGGCATTCTTTGTCTTTTAGAGCTCCCCACCCTCACCCTTCTGACCTCTCCTTTCTTTTACCTGGAACTTCCTCTTTTTTTTGTCTTTTAAAAATGCCATTGCAATGAATTTGCATAGAATCTTGGCCTTATGCGTACCTTCACCGCAGTCCCTTCCATCCACGATGAGCCTTTACAGATTTTCCCTACCTTTCTTCCCCTCTCCAATGTACCAGACACCTTCTATGCCAAGTTCCTTTTCTAACTTTGATTTCCTTTTGATAACTTAGATGTTTGCTTTCTAGCTTCTTTTTTCATGTTTTTTCCTTCTAATCCTTATTTTTAACACATTTATTGAAATATTACTTAAGACAAAGGCACATACATAGTAGAAAAGGAAAAACATATTAGCATCTATCCTTTTACACATATACACTACAAATATTCTTTCTTTATAACAACTGTCTTTCAGTCCAGCATTACACAGGTTCATAGGTGTGTATTAGGGTAATGGCCCTGGAGCCTTTAGAAGCCTAGCCATAGAAGTGCCCTGACATCGTGCCACCTGAAGTTAGTTCCCAGTGCTTCTATCAAGTAGAGCCACTGGAGTGATCCCCAGGGTGAACTTTCTATTACCCATCCACTCATCAAGATTTCTGTTGAAGAGGGACAGCGAGGTGCTCTGCTTGACATGTATGGGAAGTCTATTCCAGACTGTGGGCAGTCTCTGTGAGAGGAAATTGTCCCTCTAGCATGTTCTGTTGATTGTGGTAATGAGGATGAGGTTGCTGGAGCGTGTGATGCGGAGGGATTTGGATTTCTTTAGATCTAACATTTCTAACGGAGCTGGATCAGACATAACTTTGTAAGTCAAGCAGAGATCGCCTCTAACTAGGCAATATGAGACCGAGAATAGCTGGAGTCTTTTCAGTCTGTCTGTGTAGGACATGTGTTTAATGCCTAGGATCCTCATCGTGAGGTACTTCTGTGGCCTCTCCAGCTGTTGGAGGTGTCTAGTACGGTACATGCCAAATGGGGCATTATACTTGATGATTGGTCTAATGAGGGAAGAGTAGAGAGAGACGATGACCTCTTTCTTCCTCGATGCAAAATCCTTGGTAATGAGATGTGCCACATAGAAGGACTTTCTGACCACAGTGGCAATGTGGTGGTTGAAGGAGAGGTTGCTGTCAACCTGTGTCCTCAAATCTCTTATAATGCCTTCAGTGTTCAGTGGACTCCCATTTATGTGATAATTAGTGGGAACTGGCTTTTTACCAAAGGGATGACGTCACATTTTTTGGCTTTAAGCGTAAGACCATGGTTTCGACACCAGTCATTGGTTTCAGTGAGGCCTTTCTGTAGGATGTCTGCATCACTTGAGGAGTTAATAATGGCTCCCAGCTTGCAGTCATGTGCACACTTGGTCAGCCAGAGTCCCTTTGTGTTGGCCTGGACTTCTGAGAAGTAGATGCTGAACTGGAGAGGACTCGGGACCGATCCCTGTGGGACTCCATTCGTGACTGATCAGCAGTCTGACTTGGAGTCCGCTACTTTCACACTGTGTGTTCTATCTGTGAGCCACTTTGCAACCCACCTAGTGATGTAGGGGTTGATGCCTAGCTTGGTGAGTTTATCAATAATTCCTGAGTGAGGAATGGTATCAAACGCCTTGGCCAGATCGAGGTAGGCTGTATGCACTGCCTTACTTTCATCCACAGCCCTGGTGACTGACTCAAAGAAGTCAACCAGGTTGAGCAGGCATGATCTCCCTTTCACAAAGCCAAATTGCGTGGGGTCTAGAGTTTGGAGATTTCCTATATCTTTGTTAATCAGGTCCATGATGATGCGCTCCATAGCTTTACATATTAGACACATCAGGCTAATGGGGCGATAATTCCCAGGGTCTGTAGTCACTGCCCCTTTATGGAGAGGGATGACTGTACCAGTGCGCCATTCGGTAGAGACAGAGCCTAAGGTGAGGCTGTGACTGAACAGGGCACACAGATGTGGTGTCATTTCACTTTGTAGTTCATGTAGAACACAGCCAGGAATATTATCGGGTTCCATAGAAGCTGTATTCTTGGCCTTGGACAATGCAGCTTTAATCTGTGCTGCAGTAATGCTGGGTGCCTGGCATTCTTCCCGTATTGTGATCGGTCCTTGGGGGGGGGGGGGGAGTTAGGCAAAGGGGAGTTAGGCAAAGTTGGCACTGAATCTGTCGGCCAGTATGTTGGCAATATCTGTTGGCTCAGTATAGGAGGAACCATTGTGCAGTAACTCAGAGCAAATCTGGGTATTGCCATTGAGGTTCTTGATATAGCTATAGAAGGCTTTGTGATTGTTTTTAGTGTCTGCCACAATTCTGCCTTCATAGCTGGCTTTAGAGGATTTGACGAGGGATCTCAACTTTGTGTTGAGGCTAATAAGGGAGTTTTTCCAGGCTTGGGACTTCGGGTTTCTATTAGAAGACAGAAGATGCATTCTTTCTAATATGTCTTGGTCAAACTTAAAAGACTGAAAGGGCAAAATATTGAAGCGGCTTTTAAGCGAATTCTTTCCCTGGAAAAGAATATGCTTGGCCGCTTCGTTACTTTGATGTTTTCGGCACTGTAGTGCGGTCTTGTAGTTGATATATTTAAGTAGAGGTGGTGTGGGGGGGGGGGGCAAAGCCTCCCACTTAATGTAATGCTTAAAGTGTTTTCTTTTTTTTTTTTTTTTTTTTTGTTGGAACAGCGATTTTTTTCCCTTGGGAAAAAAAATCGCTATTCTGACAGTTCGACATTGTAAGCTTTCACTTACATAGGGTCTATTAATCACTGTTCGCTTTTTTATGCATTCGGTGATCTAATATAAACCCGGGACTTCACCTTTTCCTGCAACAGTTTCTTCCTTCTGTTGTAGAGTTTATTAATGGCAGGGGACCACCAGATTGGCTTCCTTTTTTTGAAGGAGAGCGTCTTGGTTCTGTTGGGTGTGGCTAGTTCCATGCATTTATGTACATGTTCGTACAGTGCATTGGTGTAAGATTCGGCAGTCAAGCAGCTATTTTCCATTGGCATGGGTGCTGTGAAGTTAGCCACCTCTGTTCTTAAGTGTCCAAAGTCAGCTTTGGAGAAGTTTTTCAAGGTGGTTACCTTTGCGGAGGGTGTGGGTGAGATGTGAATTTCCATGGTGATTAGTTTATGGTCGGATCTGACCAGGTAGGGATTGACTATTGGTGTAGAGCAATGGTCGGCCATGTTAGTCATAACCAGGTAAAAAATGTTGCTTCCTCTATTGGAGTCAGAATGAGCTGGTCCAGAGCACTGGAAATGATGAATTCCAGGAAGCGTTGGGCCAGTGTATTGGTGCTTAAGTAATCCCAGTTGATGGAGGGGTAGTTGAAGTCTCCTAGTAAGAGAGTGTTAGGTTGTACTTTGATAGATCCCAAAGTGCTTAGGAACGTGGAGTGAGAGTCTAGGGACATGGTTGGGGATCTATAGCAGGCTATGACCTGGATTGCCATCTTACCCAATGTTAGTTGTACCTGAAGTATCTCAGATGTGTTATGCTGGGCCATTAGTCTGGAGGTATGCTTATCCTTTATGAATATGGAGACACTACCACCTTTGGAGCTTCGGTCCATGTTTCAGGGTCGATAAGGTGTGGAATGAGTTATAGCCTGGTAGCGCAGGGATGCTTTCTGCCGCTTTACGCCAGGTCTCTATTACAGCACAAATGTCGATGTTCTCCATTTTGAGGAGTGCTTCAAACGAGTGCATCTTGAGATTTAGACTTCTAGCATTGAGCAGCATGACCCTCAGATTGAATTTATTTATAACTGTTACAGTGGTAATTTTATCTTTGGAACACCACCTAAAAAAGGCACTATAGGGGTGGCAAGTGCCTTAGCCAGTACCTGGAAACCCAGGGGTGACAGATGCAGGCCATCTCTGGCAAAGCATCGAGGTCTGTCAGTCATGTCATCCCAAGCCGACAGATACTGGATCCCCTTAGAATGACACCAGAAACGTAGCCAGTTGTTGAAGTCAATCATTTTTTGTTTGCACTGCGGTATCGTTCTGGGTGACAGTAAGCTACTGCTCAGGGCTAGGGTCATATCTGCCTGGGCTGCATAATCCGAGAGCTGCACCATGTCTCTTTTCATGTAATCCAGGGAGGTGCATCTCAGGTCATTCACACCCACATGAAGAATGACAGAGTCATACTTGTACTTGTTGTGGAGTGACCTGAGGGTGTGTGTTATGTGTCGGATTCTGGCACCTGATAGACAGCTGACTATTACCTTCTCCTTATTCATAGGTACATAGGTTGGTACTAGACTATCAGCCCTAGGGCCTATACAAGCCTAGCCATAACAATTCTCTGGATATTTCTTCCCACAATATTTACTTCCCTGGACCCCTGTCTAGCAGGGCGACTGACTTGATCCCCGGGGTGAATTTCCTATCTCCCATCCAATCGTCAAGGTTCCTTTTGAAGAGGGCCAAGAAGGCGCTCTGCTTGACATGTATGAGCAGTCTATTCCAGAGTATGGAGAGTCTCTGGGTCAGGAACCTATCCCTCCAGCATATTTTGTTCATTGTGATGACAAGATTTAGATCCATGGAGCGTGTGGCTCTGAGGGATTGGGATTTCTTTAAGTGGAGCATGTCCAACAGCTCAGGGTTTGACATGGCCTTGTATGTTAAGCAGAGATCACCTCTGAACAGATGATATGCCACAGAGTATAGCTGGAGGTTTTTTAGACGGTCAGCATAGGGCATCTGCTTTAGGCCTGTGATTCTTTTAGTGAGGTATTTCTGTGGCCTTTCCAGCTGTTACAGATGTCTTGTGAGGTACATACCAAACGGGGCGTTGTACTCTATAATGAGTCTAATGAGGGATGAGTACAGTGGGACAATGATCTCCTTTTTTCTGGATGAAAAGCCCTTAGTGATGAGGTGTGGCACATAGAAGGATTTCCTGACTGTTGTGCCAATGTGGTTATCGAAGGTGGGACCACTGTCCACCTGTGTCCCTAAGTCTCTTATCACACTTTCGGTGTTTAGTGTACTGCCACCTATGTGTTAATTCATTGGTACATGTTTTTTCCCAAAGGGGATAACTATACATTTCTTGGCATTAAGCTTGAGCCCATGGCTCTGGCACCATGCATCTGTTTCTGTAAGGCCCTTTTGTAAAATATCCACATCATTTGTGGATTCAGTAATGGCTCCCAGTTTGCAATCATCTGCGAACTTTGTTAGCCAGAGTCCATTAGTGCTGTCCTGTACTTCAGAGAGGTAGATGCCAAACAAGAGCGGTCCCAGGACTGAACTCTGAGGTACTCCGCTTGTCACTTGTCTGGAGCTGGATTTGGAGTCGGCTACTTTTACAGTCTGGGTTCTGTCAGTAAGCCAGTTGGCAACCCATCGAGTGACCTGGGGATTTATGCCCAGCTTAGTAAGTTTATCTATGATTCCAGAGGGGAGGATGGTGTAGAAGGCCTTGGCAAGGTCCAAATAGGCTGTGTGGACTGCCTTACCCTCGTCCACAGCTCTGGAGACTGATTTGAAGAAGTCAGTCAGGTTCAGGAGACAACTTAGTGAGTGCGACATCTGTATGGCTCACTATTGAGTCACCTATGATTAGTGTATTGGGCAAGGTGTTTAGCCTTAAGGGGTTAGGTTGAGTGGCACATTGTGGAGGTGAGCTATGTGTCCTGTGTTGTTTTGGTCAAGCACATTTCTGTCTTGGAGGTCTCTGCTGTTTGGGTAAATTTCTATTGAGAGCCTCTGCGAAGCTAGGTGTGTGGTTTGTGTTTTTATGTGAGAGCTGTGGTAGTGGGTGCTCTGGAAGGCTGTGTGTTCCATGTGGTGTGGTGCAGGTGTTAACCTTCTCCTCTTGACCAGCTAGTCCGGTCTTGGCTGGAGAGTGCATAGCTTCCAATTTGGTGATATAATTGCATTTCTCACAAGTCTGAGTGTTGGGAGGTAAGTGGAGAGGGTTGTCTGTGTACATTTGGCAGTTGCTACACTACCTCAGAAGGCCCAAGTGCACGAGGTTTATACAAGAAAGCACAGGGAACTGCCATTTAATCATGCCAGGAGTGGTGGTCATAACTACTAAGTACTGCAGCTATTTCCATGAAGAATGACTAGTGCTGATGGCACTTAGGTGTGCTACAATAATTGCTACAAAAACCTGTTGAAGTGCAAAGCGATTAGGCTATTTGAAGTGCAAGAGAGAAAGATCTAGCAAGCTCTAAGGGAAAAACTGAAGAGCAGACTTTCTGGCACCAGTAATAGTTTACCTCAGCTCGGCACTGCTGCACAGAGCTAAAACAAGTGCAAACCCGTGCAAAGTGGGCTTTTAAACCAGAAAGTTGAAGGGATGGAAAAACTGCCCAAAAGGCTAATAAACTACAATTTCTGGGCCAGAAACCACTCTTGTGGTAGATAGGCTACCTAGTGCTTACCACTCCCACTGAGGGGGCTCAGAAGCTTACAAACAGTCCTGGATACAGCAAATTTTTTTCTGGATTGACTAGTTACATAAATCAATCAACTGCTGTCTTCTCTTTAACATCACTCCTCCTGCTAAACATCATTGTGCATGTATTTTCCTTTTCAATTCTTCAAACACAGTTGGTGTAGATTTTGATGTCCATTTTCTACTGATTGCTTTTTTTGGCAGCTAACAGAATTAAAACTTAATAATGTCTTATTATGTCTAGACAATTTAGATAATGTGCCCCTGCTCAAAAGAACCATTTCCTTAGCTACTTCAGTTCATTGTTTCTGACTGACTACTCTGTATTTTTTTTAAATCTACCAAAGTCTTGCACTCTCAGAAAATATGTTCCCAGTTACCCCATCACATCTCCAACATTTGCTATTTACCCAAGGAAAAAAACATTTTTGAAGCCTACTTGAGATATACAAATACATATACAAATAATTGTAAGCAAAAATTCTAAACCTCTGGACTTTGTTCCCTACTTGGGAGCCACACATATGTCTTCCCATTGTTCCCTTTTAAATTGCTTTTCCAGTCTCTCTTCCCTGTCTTTTCTGTTCTTCTGTGATTGATTCTTAGTTACCATGCAGTATTTTGTATGTCCTACTAATTTTCTCCTCTTCTAATAGCAGCTTCTGTTGTAGATTTGACTGAAAGACTCTACCAGGGTAGGTGTTTCACTTGGAACTGCTCTATCAGTTTCTCTTTGCCTATACTCTTATATCAGTACCTGATAGGGAAGGCAGTTTCTTACCTGCAGTGCAGACTTCTTTGGCCTCATCCCACTTTCCTTCTCTAGTTATACCTTGCTTCCTTTGACAGGTTTCTCCAGTAAATTCCTGCCCCCTCTTGTCTATTTTCTGTACCTGTACTTGCAGTCATCTTTATTGGCAAAATGTCCTTTCTCTGTTAATATACTGGCTTAGTTCTTAGAATAATTTCTGCAACTTTATGAATATAATGTTTTGTATGGCGGTTATTATTGTTTTTATGGATCTGCATCTAAAATTCCACTCCCTGTTTTTACTTCTTGAACTGTTCCCATGCTTCATCATAATCCCTTTCCACTTTGAATTATAACCTTCTGCTTGTGTTATGTATATGAGCCTTAAATGTGTAGCTCTTAAACATCAATTCAAATCAGGTAATCCTTAACCAACTTGTTTTATTGGGGGATCAACGTATCCCACTTAACTCTTGCCCTCTTTCCCTCCCAGATAAATTCTGTCATCTTTTTATTAATTATTGTCCACAGCCTTTCCTCTGGTTGATAAAAGTATGCCTGATCGATATAAAAGGACTAAAAACATTTTCATTGCATGTTTATTTTACTATCCATAGCCATAATCAAGACCTTCTAGTTTCTCAGTTTTTGTATTATCTTTTATGTAGTCTTTTCCCACATATCCTTAGGTGCCATGATCTTTTGTTTAGTATTTTCCCACATATCCTTAGCTGCCATAACAGAAGCCTTCTTAATCCGTACTCCTAAGTACTTCAGCTTATCATGTTCCCATAAATATGGGTATTGCTGAAACAAGTAATGCATGAGTACATAATTTAAGGCCATAATCTTTAATTTATCTTTATTAATTTTATATCCTGAAAAGACCTGGAACTGGCTCAAAATATTCCACAACACCAAGATGTCATTTTCTGGATTTATTAAATACAAAGTAATATCATCTGCAAATAAAGCCAACTTTTTTGATTACCATACAAATTGTATCCTTGAATTTCTGAGCGTCTTATTTCTTTGCCAGTGGCGCTAAGTATAAAGTAAATAACAAAGTAGAAAGAGGGCAGTCCTCCATAGTTCCTCTGTTTAAACACAACCAATTGGAGACAAATCCTCCCACTTTAATTCTAGTCTCAGATCATATATAGACAGGTTCATAGGTAGGTACTAGGCTATTGGCCCTAGGGCCTATACAAGCCTAGCCAAAAATGTAACCTAGCTTTCGCCTCCCAAGAAAATTATTTTCCTGTGCCCCTGTCAAGCAGAACCACAGAAGTGATCCCCAGGGTGAATTTCCTGTTACCCATCCAATCATCAAGATTTTTCTTGAAGAGTGCTAATGAGGAGCTCTGTTTGACATAGATAGGTAGTCTGCTCCAGAGTATGGGAAGTCTCTGAGACAGGAATCTATCCCTCCAGCATGTTCTGTTTATTATAGTGACAAGGTTTAGGTCCCTAGAGCGTGTAGCTCAGAGGGATTGGGATTTCTTTAAGTGGAGCATGTCCAACAGCTCTGGGTTTGATATAGCTTTGTATGTTAGGCAGAGATTGCCTCTGAGTAGGCGATATGTGACGGAGTAAAGCTGGAGTTTTTTGAGACTGTCTGCGTAAGGCATCTGTTTGAGGCCAGTAATCCTCTTTGTGAGGTATTTTTGCGGCCTTTCCAGTTGTTGTAGATGTCTTGTGAGGTACATACCAAAAGGGGCGTTGTACTCTATAATGGGTCTAATGAGTGATGAGTAGAGGGGAACAATGACCTTTTTTTTTCTGGATGAGAAACCTTTTGTGATGAGGCGTGCCACGTAGAAGGATTTCTTGACCACTTTGGCGATGTGATTATCAAAGGAGAGACTACTGTCCACCTGTGTCCCAAGGTCTCTTATTACACTTTCGGTGTTAAGTAGACTACCGCCTATGTGGTAGTTCATGGGTACAGAATTTTTACCAAAGGGGATGACAATACACTTTTTGGCATTGAGCTTGAGACCATGTCTTTGACACCAGGTATCTGTCTCAGTGAGGCCCTTTTGTAGGATGTCCACATCGTTAGGAGTTTCAATTATGGCTCCTAGTTTGCAGTCATCTGCGAATTTAGTTAGCCAAAGACCTTCTGTGTTAGCCTGTACTTCAGAGAAGTAGATACAAAACAGGAGAGGATCCAGGACTGAATCCTGTGGTACTCCACTTGTCACTGGTCTGAAGTCTGATTTGGAGTCTGCTACTTTCACAGTGTGGGTTCTTTCAGTAAGCCAGTTGGCAACCCGTCTTGAGACATAGGGATTTATACCTAGTTTAGTGAGTTTATCTATAATTCCAGAGTGGGGGATGGTGTTGAACGCATTGGCGAGATCTAGATAGGCTGTATGAACCACCTTACCCTCATCTATGGCTTTGGTGACTACTTCAAAGATGCCTATCAGGTTTAGGAGACATGATCTGCCTTTTACAAACCCAAACTGTGTGGGGTCCAGGGTTTGGAGATCTCCAATGTCTTTGTTTATGAGTTCCATGATGATACATTCCATGGCCTTGCAGACGAGGCTCATCAGGCTAATAGGGCGGTAGTTCCCGGGGTCTGTTGTGGCCTCCCCTTTGTGGAGTGGGATAACTGTCGCGGTGTGCCATTCAATGGGCACAAAGCCTGAGGTGAGGCTATGATTGAACATGGTACTTAGGTGGGGTGCCAGTTCATTCTGTAGTTCATGTAGAAGGCAGCCTGGGATGTTGTCAGGTCCCATGGATGCTGTGTTCTTGGCTTTGGAGAGTGAAGTTTTTACCTGTGCAGCCGTGATTACAGGAACTTTGCATTCTTCCGGTATAATGGGGGGTGAGAGGGGGGTAAAGTTAGCACTGAACCTATCTGTCAGGATGTTGGCAATATCAGTTGGTTCTGTATATTTATTGTCATTGTGCTGTAACTCAGAGCAGATCTGAGTGTTGCCATTGAGATTTTTGACATAGCTATAGAATGCTTTGTGGTTGTCTTTAGAATCAGTGGCAATTTTGTTTTCATAACTAGCTTTGGAGGATTTTATGAGGGATCTCAGCTTCTTACTGAGGCTGACCAGGGAGTTCCTCCAATCGTGGGATTTTACTCTTTTTTGCAACAGTTTCTTTCTTCTGTTGTAGAGTTTGTTTATGGCAGAAGACCACCAGACTGGCTTCCTTTTTTTGGAGGATAACATCTTGGTTCTGTTAGGGATAGCACGATCCATGCACTCGTGTAAGTGCTTATAAAGTGCATTTGTGTAGGATTCAGCAGTCGTACCTCTATTGTCCATCTGTATGGGTGTCATGAAGTTTGCCACTTCTGTCTTAAGAAGCGTGAAGTTGGCTTTGGAGAAATTTTTTATGGTTGTTTTCATAATGGGGGGTGGGAGCGGGATGTGGATGTCTAGGGTGATTAGCTTGTGGTTGGATCTGACCAACGAGGAGCTAACCTCTGGTGTGGAACACCGGTCACCCATGTTGGTGATGACCAGGTCTAGGATATTGCTGCCTCTGGTGGGGGTGTGGATAAGTTGATCCAAAGCGTTGGAATTGATGATTTCCAGAAAACGTTGAGCAAAAGAGTTGGTACATGAGTAGTTTTCCCAGTTAATGGTAGGGTAGTTGAAATCACCCATTATTAGAGTGTTGGGTTGTACCTTAATATTTTCCAGTGTATCAAGAAAAGAGGAGTGGGAATCCTGGGGCATGGTGGGGGGTCTGTAGCAAGCTACAATCTGGATTGCGGTTTTGCCCAGAGTTAGTTGAACTTGGATAATCTCGGATGCATTATGCTGAGCAACTAGCTTGGAGGTGTGGATATCCTTAATGAATATGGACACGCCTCCACCTTTAGTGTTTCGGTCTGGGTTTGGTGGCCGAAAGGTGTGGTATGAATTATAGCCTGGTAATGCAGGGGTGCTCTCTGGAGCTTTGAACCAGGTCTCTGTCACTGCACAGATGTCAATGTTCTCCATTTTAAGGAGTGCCTCGAGTGAGTGCATTTTGAGGTTTAGACTTCTAGCATTGAGTAGCATTACCCTCAGATTTTGCTTGCTTATACCTGTTACGGTGGTGAATTTGTCATTTGAACCTTGCCTAAAAAAGGCACTATAGGGGTGGCAAGAGCCTTTGCCAGTATCCGCAATCCCAAGGGCGACAGGTGCAGGCCATCACTGGCAAAGCAGTGTGGTCTGTCGATCATGTCATCCCAGGCAGACAGATACTGGATTCCCTTAGAATGACACCAGAAGCTTAGCCAATTGTTAAAGTCAATAATTTTGTCCTTGTACTGTGGTGTCATTCTGAGTGATGGCAGGATGCTACTCAGGGCTAGGGTCATACCGGCCTGGGCTACAAGATCAGAGAGCTCCACCATGTCTCTTTTCATGTAGTCCAGGGAGTGCCTCAGGTCATTCACACCAACATGGACAATGACAGAGTCATATTTGTACTTGTTGTGGAGTGACCTGAGTGTGTGCTTTATGTGGCGGATCCTGGCAGGCAGCTGACAGTAACTTTTTCCTTGTCTAACCTGGTGAGTGGAACATCAGTGTGCCTGACTATAGAGTCACCTATGACTAGAGTGTTGGGTACGTTATGCCTTATGGGCTGTGGTTGAGTGGCACACTGAGTATGTGGACTATGTGTCATTTGGGTTGTGTTGGGGGGTGGAGGTTGCTTGCATTTCTGCTTTGGAGGTCTCTGTTGTTTGGGCAGATTAGTACAGAGATCCTCCGCGAATGTAGGTGTGTGTTTTGTGGTTCTGTGTGTGTGTTTTGGTGGTGTAGGTTTTGAGGGACTGTGTGATGAGTGTGGTGCAGTGCAAGTGTTTACCTTCTCCTCTTGACTGTCTAGGCCTGTCTTTGCTAAAGAGAGCTTTGCTTCCAGTTTGGCTATATAAGTGCATCTCTCACAGGTCGTAGTGTTGGGTGGTAGGAGGAGAGGGTTGTCTGTGTACATGAGGCAATTGCTGCATTGTCCCAAGATGCCCAGATTCATCAGGTAGACAGGAGAAAACACCGGGAGCTGACCTTTAGACATGCATGAATAGGTGCTTATTTATTAAGTACTAAAAACTGTTTTCCTCTAGACAAGTGAGGAAAGTTGAGTGCTGTAGTAATTTGTAACATATTTAGTGCTTACAATGAGTTCTCAACAAGTGCTGAGATCAAAGAAACAGATGAGTGCTAAAACTAAAAAGCTGGCTAGTTGCAAGGGAAATTTTGAAAAACAGACTTTATGGCGCCAGGAATAGTTTAACCCCAGTTAAGTGGGGGGGCTTAGGAGCTCACAAACAGTCCTGGACACAGCAAATCTGTATCTGACCTGCCACAGGAAAGGGGGGAAGCAAGCTTAGAATTTTTTTTTCCAGTAAAGTGGAAATGGAGAAAGCTGGAACAGAAGTTAATTCAACGTTAAGAATCTGAGTGGGTTGGCCTTCACAAATGTTCTCTATTAGATTGAGTGAACTAATGACACTAGACTGGGAGGAGTGTCACAGATCAAATATACAGTATGGGCGGGCAACTGCAAAGCCACCAAGTATAAGAACACACAACACTAGGGAGGATGGGTGAGAAAAAATTACAGTTCCTAGCTGTAGCCACTAAATGAAAGTTTTAAACAGATCAAGGAGCAGACTAGAGAATGCTTTTAACAGACAAAAATGCACAGAAAAGTTCGGATAGAGCAATCACAAACAGAAAATACAACTCTCAGTATGAAAAAGCAGTTTACAGTTAAGTAATGTTAAAACAGTTTAAAACAGTACATAAATGCAGTGAAACAATAAAGAAAGCTTTATAACAGTGCAAAAATATAGTAGATCAAATGTATAGCACAATTATAAGCGTTTCAGAAGTGCAATTCAGTGAAATAAGTGTAAGAAATAAATTAGCCTGCTCTTGGAATCTTAAGGAATTTCCACTTATAAAATGCAATCCAGAGCCTGACAATACAAGCAGAGCCTTTATAAGACGCAGGGTTTATATAGCAGTAAGAATGGAAGAGTTGGGAAGATCAGATTACTCCTCAGCCCCTGCTATTACCCAATCACTCGTACTACAGAAGGTCAGGAGTCTTGTTACTCTCAATAATGAAGACAATCAGCAGAAAATGGCTGCCAGAAACACAAACAAAACTTCCAGCCTACACAACAGGCCTCTATCAAGATTATGCCATCTGAGCAGAACACAGAAACCTCACTTTAAAAGCATGGAAAAAACACTCACAAAGAGAAAATCCAAGTCTCAGTATGAAAAAGCAGTTTACAATTTAGTAATTAAAAAAAAATATATATATATAGTAATAGTTCCTAGCTGTAGCCACTAAATGAAAGTTTTAAACAGATCAAGGAGCAAACTAGAGAATGCTTTTAACAGACAAAAATGCACAGAAATGTTTGGATAGAGCAATCACAAACAGAAATTACAACTCTCAGTATGGAAAAGCAGTTTACAGTTAAGTAATGTTAAAACAGTTTAAAACAGTACATAAATGCAGTGAAATAATAAAAAAGCTTTATAACAGTGCAAAAATATAGTAGATCAACTGTATAGCACAATTGTAAGCGTTTCAGGAGTGCAATTCAGTGAAATAAGTGTAAGAAATAACTTAGCCTGCTCTTGGAATCTTAAGGCATTTCCACTTATGCAATGCAATCCAGAGCCTGGCAATACAAGCAGAGCCTTTATAAGACACAGGGTTTATCTTGCAGTAAGAATGGAAGAGTTGGGAAGATCAGATTACTCCTCAACCCCTGCTATTACCCAATCACTCATACTACAGAAGGTCAGGAGGCCTTGTTACTCTCCATAATGAAGACAATCAGCAGAAACTGGCTGCCAGAAACACAAACAAAACTTCCAGCCTACACAACAGGGCTCTATCAAGATTATGCCATCTGAGTAGAACACAGAAACCTCACTTTAAAAGCATAGAAAGAACACCCACAAACAGAAAATCCAAGTCTCAGTATGAAAAAGCAATTTACAATTTAGTAATTTAAATAAAAAAAAACAATTATAGTAATGCACACTGTTACAGTCCCTAGCTGTAGCCACTAAATGAAAGTTTTAAACAGATCAAGAAGCAGACTAGAGAATGCTTTTAACAGACAAAAATGCACAGAAAAGTTCGGATAGAGCAATCACAAACAGAAAATACAACTCTCAGTATGAAAAAGCAGTTTACAGTTAAGTAATGTTAAAACATAATACATAAATGCAGTGAAACAATAAAAAAAAAAGCTTTATAACAGTGCAAAAATATAGTAGATCAACTGTATAGCACAATTATAAGCGTTTCAGAAGTGCAATTCAGTGAAATAAGTGTAAGAAATAACTTAGCCTGCTCTTGGAATCTTAAGGAATTTCCACTTATGCAATGCAGAGCCTGCCATATTCCCCTAATTAACCTTATTGCTGTATCAGAAAATGCAACTGCTTCAATTGCTGTTCTCATAATATCCCAGCTTACTCTGCTGAATGGTGTCTCGGCATCATGACCCACCAAAAACAGTGGTATTTTCTTACATACTGCTTCCCTCTGGATCATCAGTGTTCCGTTAATGTTGTCAAGTGTTTGCTCCACTGATCCACAAAACTACATTGATCCATAGCTATCAATTTTAGCAAAACCTTTGCCATTGTTTTGGTAAGTATATGCATAAATACTTTATAATCAGGTTTTAAAATTGAAATGGGTCTGTATGAGGCTAGGTCTGATAGGTCTTTACCTTCTTTGGGTAATACAGCCACCACAGCCTTCTTCCAAAATGCTGGTGCTTTCTCTCCTTCCAAAATCCTCCATGTTTTTATCACTTTCTTTCCTCCTAACTTCCAACTTTCCACAGGAATACCATTGGTTACTGGAAACATCTCTGCAGATTAATTATACATCACCATTTTTATCTCATCTCCTCCTATCTTAACTATTAGTTGTTGTGACTCATCTTCCTCTAATATTGGCATAATTACATCTTGCATAAATAGCTCCATTTGTGTTCTTTCTTTGTTTCCACATTACTGTACTTTATGAAAATTTTCATAAAACTTCCAAAATATCTCTAATACCTCTATAGGATCTCTGGTTATCTTTCCTTGTTATAGGCTCCCTAAGTTTGTTGACAACACTTTCTACTTTCTGTCGCCTAAGTCACAGTGCTTAAAGTTTTTGTTCTTTGAGTTGCTATCAAAAAACTGTTACTTAACAGTATATTATCCAAATACTCCTTTAGTTTTCTCTTTAGCATTCCACAGTTGCTCCTTTTCTTGTGTGCGATTCCCCTTATTTTGCAATACTTTAACCCTTGACAGCCCCTCAAAATAATTCCTACCACTTCTAAACCATATCTTATTCTCTTTTATTTCTGCCCTATTTTTAAATTCCATTTTCATTTTAACCTGCTCACCTAGCTATTCCTCCTAAGAAGTTTCTGTCTTCCCTAATAACTCTTTAATAATTTCCAGTACCTGTTCCTTGAATTCAATATAGCCCAGTTTCTGTACTTTGGGGAGTAATATGTAAATTCTGTCCAAGCTCCTACTACTGGATTCATCATGTCTTCCATACCAAATATTTTCATACGTTTCTTCAGGAATCTATTTTTTTTATATTTTTCTTTCTAGGTTCCCCAATACATCCTTCCCATTGCAGATGAAGTTCCCGTCCCCACCTGTAAGTAATATTGCCTTCTGAAAGTGGATTATTTTCCCAAAATTTTATTAAGCTCCATAATAGCACTTTTTGGTATAATATAAATAGAAGCCAGTATAATTCTCCTCCTCCTTGTCAGTAGCCCCTTAACTACTACAAATCTATCATTATTGCATTTTCCTGTTCTGTCACTATTGTAGCTTCTTTAGCAATCAGTATTATTATTATCTATGGACATATGTACGAGATGAGCAAATGCAAAGAAACTAACGCACTCTATAGACATTCACTTGTATGTGAAGAAAATGAGTTTAAATTCTTTGTATTGGACCAAGTTAAAAAAGACATTAGAGGTGGTCCTTGGGAGGAGAATATTTGTTACAAGGAATTATGGTGGCAATTAACCTTAGAAGCCAACAAAATCCCTGGCTTAAACGAATATATATCCATTTTGCCACTTTTGAGATTAAAAGCAGCCAGAACATAAATATTAGAAGCAATAATAAAATATGACCAGCAGTTGGCACTGTCCTATAGTAAAATGAACTCTAATAGGGTCTTATGGAATACATTGATTTTATGTGAATAATAAAACTGAATAGAATTTTATTTACTGACTATATTCCAAACAACCACAATATGTTAAAAGGTTGAATAAGTTTTTAAATAATTTATGGAAAATGATTATTTAAAGTAAATGCATTTTAATATAATATTATATATACACACTTTTTGAAGCAATCATGAATTAAGTTTAATTGGTTTTAATGAGCAATGGAATTTCATTTGTTTGTTTGAATTTGAAAGTATTAAATGATTGGTTAAATAAGATCAGTTATATATATATAAAGGAAGTTTTTAACATAGTTTTTATATCTGATGAAGTCTATGGTGGGACGAAAACACGGATGTTAAATAAAGCGTTCATTTTTTGTGGAAGAACTATTGTGGTGAATTTAAGCTTCTCAACTCCTTTGTGAACTACTTTTTTTTGGTTTTAATCAGTATTATTACCCATTTCCTTTGCCCCTGATATTCTGCAGAATATCCATACTGAAATCATGTTTTATAAAATTCATATGCTCATTTCTTTCCAAACATATCTATGGTGGCATTGCTATTTGCACTCTTCATTTCTTAATATAATTCAATACTATTTCCTTTTTCTCTATACCTGTAAGGCCATTCACATTCCAATATACTATAGACAGAGTAGCCATTATAATAAAATGCTATACTTTCCACTTAATATACATGACAGTTTTTTTTGTCTGCATTTCCAACTTTTGTCTTACATGTACACACTAATGTTCGACAGTCTGATCTTTTGTACACTTGTTTCTTCTCATTTCTGTTTGAATCTATGTCACATTTCTCAGGAATTTTTGCTTTAATGAAAACCCTCAAACAAAAAATAGGTTTTTGAAAACACCCCATCAGCTGTTAACTTAGAGCAAGCACACAAAACAATGTACATTTATAACAAATGAAGTTTAACCCTCCAGATTGTAACAATTGCCCCAATCAACAGCTGCACCCGCAACCATAAGCTAATCTAAAATTAAGGTTACCCATACTAAAGAGCATGTTACAGCCCATGTTCCCACTTGCATCAATTGCTGTCTGTTCATTTCTAATCCATATTCCCTCCCAGATATGAAAAACAGATTGTATGCTTTCAGAAAACATTAACTTTTAGCCCTAAGAAAAAGTGCTCTGGGTACCTTTAAATAAAACTAAATCACACATTGTGCTATTAAATCGATTAAAGCATTAAGGCTGCTGGGAAGCTACTATCCCTTATTCACGTCCGATAATTTCAAATTTTTTTACTGACCTGCTTGTCATTGTACATTAAAATTTTAAATTTCCCACAGCAAACAATGCTTAGAAATTTTTTTTTAAGCAAGAAAGATCTTTATTAAATTATCACTTATGACATAGGCAGTCATACATTTATATGAAAATAAACCATACGGACACAAGCCCATTTGCAAGCATCTTACATCACAAACCATATTGACATAATCCTAGTTGCAAGCATTATACATCACTTATAATCTGTCCAGTCATTGTCAGTCAAACCTTACATGATTCATTCAAATCCTGCCTCCTTTTAAACTTTGTTCCTCCTCCTCTGCATGTATTGTTTCCACAATTCCCATTTTAGCAATGTAATTTTCTCCTACCCTTTTCTAAAGATCCCAATTCCAGTTGTTATATCTCTGTTACTAAATTTGCTACTTCTAGTAAAGTTGGTTTAGACTTTCATTTTGATTTTCTAGTATTTGCTTTTTTGGCAGCCACCAGAATTAGAGTCAGCAAGGCCTTACTATGTCTAGGCAATTCCAATTCCATATCATAGCTCAAAAAATCATTTCCTTAGTTACACCAATTTGTTCACCCAGTATCTCTGACAAAGCAGTCTGCAGGGAATCTTTAAAGTCTGCCAACTCATTACACTCCCAGAAAATATGTTCCTAGTTATCTCTTTCTTCCCCATCACACCTCCAACATTTGCTGCCTACCTGAGGAAAAATTATTTGGAGTCTACTTGGGGTATAAAAATACCTATCTGAAAAATTCCAAGCAAATATCCTAAATCTTCTAGACTTTGTTGCATATTTGGGAGACATACACATATCCGTGGTGCAGCGGTAGTGTTGTTGCCTCACAGCACAAGGTTCTCCCGTTCGATTCTCGACTGGAGTGTGGGGAGTGCCTTCTGTGTGGAGTCTGCATGTCCTCCCCGCGGTTGGGTGGGCCTTCGAAAGACATGCGTAAATGGGCGTGCCTTCGTTGAAGGTTGACCGTCGAGCTGGCACCTCGGCGTTCATGAAAATCTACTGCCACTCATTAGCGGACCGGAGTTCCGCTGTGGCAACCCCTAACCGGGAAAAGCCGAAAGACAAACAACAACACATATCCCCCATTGTTTCTTTGTGAATTAATTATCTAGACTCTCTTCCCAATCCTTTCAAACCTCCCCTGATTGATTATTATAGTTATCATAACCTCCTCTGATTGATTATTATAGTTATCATGCAATATTTTATATGCTCTACTAATTATTCTTTTTTAATGGCAGCTACTGTTCCAGATTCTAGCAAAAACTCTACCAGTACTGGTCTTTCATTTAGGACCCCCCCTATTTCTTTCACTTTGCCTTTTCTCTGATACAAATCCCTGACTGGGAAGGTGATCTCTAACCTGCAGTCCAAATAAATTCTTGGCATCTTCCCATTCTGTTACCTTCCCCTCTCTAGTTATTTGCTCCCAATACCTTAGTTCCTTTGCCAGTTTTCTCCAATAAATTCCAGCCCCCTCTTGCCTGTTGTCTGTATCCCTAATTGCAGTTATCCCTACTGGCAGAATCTCCTTTCTCCATTCCTGTGTTGGCTTAATTCTTAGAATACTTTCTGCTACTTTATGAATATAATATTGTAAGATTATTGTTGTTTTCCTTAAAGGTCTGCACCCAAAATCCCAGGCTGTCCTTGTTTTTTGAGCTCCCCCTATTTCATCATCATTCCTTTCCACTTTGAATTACAATTTTCTGCTTGTGCTATGTATAGGAGACTTAACTGTGTTGCACTGAAATACCCATTTAAATTGGGTAATCCCAGACCGCCTTGTACTACTGAAAGAAGCAGCTTGTCCCACTTGACTCCTGCTGTCTTCCCCTCTCAGATAAAATCCTTCAGCTCTTTATTAATTGCTATCCACAAATTCTCCTCTGGTTGCTGAAAATATGCCTGACCTATGTGTAAGACTAAAGGGACTAAAAACATTTTAACTGCTTGTATCATAGTATTGATATCCATATACCAGAGCTTCCATTTTCTCAATTTTTGTATTATGTTTTGTTTAGTCTATTCCCACATATCATCAGCTGCCACGCTGTAATCATTTTTAATCCTTACTCGTATATACTTCATTTTGTCATGTCACCATAAATATTGATATTGCTGAACCAATTCATTTGGGGGTATATAATTATTGCTATTGCCTTTGTTTTAGCTTCATTAATTTTGTATCCCAAAAAGATATGAAACTATCTCAAAATGTTCTACAACACTGTAATGTCCCTTTCTGGTTTTGTCAAGTATAAAATAATATCATCTGCAAATAGAGACAGCTTTTCTTCAATACCATACCAATTATATCCTTGAATTTCTGAGTCTCTTATTTTCTTAGCCAGTGGTTCTAAATATAATGCGAATAACAAAGGGGAAAGAGGATATCCCTGTCTGGTTCTTCTACTCAAGCAGAAATTATCAGATAGAACCGCACCCACTTTAATTTTTGCCTCCAATCCCTCATATATCCTCCTAATCAACCTTATAATTTTATCAGGGAATGCAAATGCTTCCATTGCCCTGCTCATAAAGTCCAGCTTACTCTGTCAGATGCTTTTCCTGCATTAAGACCCATCAACAACAGTGGTATTTTCATATATTCTGCTTCACTCTGGATCATCAGTGTTCTTTTAATGTTGTCAAATGTTTACCTTCCGTCCACAAAGCCACAGTGATCCATATCTGTCAATTTTGGCATCACTTTTGCCATTCTTTTAGCCATTATAGACATAAACACTTTATAATCATGGTTTACTATTGAAATTGGCTTGTATGATGCTGGATCAGATGGATCTTTAGCCTGTTTAGGTATTACAGCTACCACTGCTTCCAGGATGTTGATGCTTCTGCTTCTCATAAAATACTATTAAACAAAACCTTCCAAATCTTTGTCACTTTTCCCTCCCAGCTTCCTAACTTGCATAGGAATACCATATATTCCTGGGGCTTTCCTGTAGATTAGGTATACATCACCATTTTTATCTCATCTCCTACTATCCTGTTAGCAACTGAGCCTCAGCTGCCTCTAACCTTGGCATATTTAATTCTTCCATGAACATTTCTATTTGTACCTTTCCTTGGTTTCCATATTTCTCTGTTTTATACAGACTTTAATTTAACTTCTTTATGCTGCCCCTGTGTTCACCAGCATTCAAACTGCAACCTTTAACAAACGTCAACAAACTTACAATAAGATAGCCAGATTCATCACAAACTGTACACACATCACTGCCTAGCCCTTTCATCCCTCAACTGGCTTGAATTCCCCAATTTATTGTTGCTATCACAACTTCAAATGATACACTTCATTTTCTATAAACCTTCATCTTGCCCCGCTCTCTCTTCCTTCATCTCTATCTGCACACCTTCTCACACTCTCTGTACCACTAACCAACAACTACTACACACCTACCAACCTAAAAAAGCAGTAGGCAAACTCTTATATAAACACTCCATCACCCAAACTTGGAACAAACTTTCTAGAGACATATGTTCCACCATTCACCCATCCCACTTTAAAGAAAAACTCAAACTTCATCTGCTTAACACCAAAATCTGTCCATATCAAGCCCCAACTTAACTTCTCTCTTCCTCTTGGGAACCATGTCTGTAACCCCCCTCTCAACTATATAGCCCCTCTATTAGGGGATATTTCTCTACTTTATACTCATTCTGATGGACCAAACTCTTGTTGTAAATATGTAAATAAATCTCTACTCTGTAAACTTAGGATAGATATAACTACAAGTGTTGCATTTCTTATTATACTATGAATGTATATGGTGTAATTTTTCTGTAAACTGTATGTTTCTTGGAGCTTTTCTCCTCTGGTCTCCACTGAAAACGGGCCACAAGCCCAGCTGGACTAACCCAGTTAACAAATGTTAATAAGTAAATATAATTAAATACATGTCCAAAATATTTCTAATACCTCTATAGGATCTCTTGTTACCTTCCTTGTTATAGACCCCCTAAGCTTGGCGACAGAACTTTCTACTTTTTGTTGCCTGAGTTGTTGTGCTAAAAGTTTTTGTGCTCTAGAGTTATTGTCAAAACAGTTGCTTAACAGCAATCTTTCTAAACTCATGCATATTATCGAGGTAATGCCTTATTTTCTGTTTAGCATTCTGTAGCTGCTCTTCTTCTTGTTTTGTGAGATACCCCTATTCTGCAATACTTTAACATTTGTCAGTTCCTGTAAATAATTCTTGTTACTTCTTAACCATATCTCCCTTTCTGTTATTTCCACCCTGTTTATAAACTCTACTTTCATTTTATCCCACACCCTAGCTATATTTTCAGAAGGAATTTTTCTGTAGTAGCCCTTGAATAATTTCCACTACCCATTCCTTAAATTCCTAGCGTCAGTGTCTCATTTTTATTTCATTACCCAGTGTTTTTATTTTAGTTACTATTAGCACATGATCTGAAATAGTTTTTTGGGGCATATCAAGACCTTCAATTAAATGCACATGTTCTTCTAAGATGTAAATTCTGTCTAGCCTAGCCCAGTTTTTTTTTATCGTGGGGAATATGTAAATTCACTCCAAACTCCTATTACTGAATTAACATCTTCCATACCAAATATGTTCAGAAATTTCTTCAAAAGTCTACCTTTCTTTGTTATACTTTCCATTCTGGACCCTCGACACATCTTTACTGCTGCAAATCAAGTTCCAGTCCCCACCTATAAATAATATTCCTTGGTGAAAGCTGATTATTTCTCCCACAATTTTCTTAAGCTCCATTATAGCAGACTTAGGTGGAATATAAATATATGCCATTGTAATCCTCCTTTGTTAGTAACCCTTAGTACTACAAATCTACCTTTATTATCTTTTTTTATCTTCTTCTATCACTGTTGGAGCAATTAATGTAAGTACTCCTATTTTGCTTTGTCCCAGGTATTCCACTGAATAACCATTCTGAAAACCTTTCTTTATCAAATTCACATGTTCAGTTCTTTCCAAGTGCGTCTCCTGTAGCATAGCTATTTGTAGTGTACATTTTTAATATAGTTCACTAGTCTTTCTTTTTTGTATTTATCTGTGAGACCATTGAGAATTAACACCATTACAGAAAGCATCAGTGTATTAAAAAAGTTATTCCCACCTTTTATGTATAAAAGCTTTTTCGTTAAATGTCTAGTTCCAGCTGCAGGTTGAACTTTTATACAGTTGTTTCTTGTCATATCCATTTGAGCCTTTGTCACAGCTTACAAAACTTTTTGTTTTATTGAAAACCCTCCAACAAAAAATAACACCCCCTCAATACCCCTAAAACCTATTAACTTAATACTATCACACAAAACTATGTATATCGTCAAATATTGAAGTTTTACCCTCCTAATAGGATCAACTGTCCTAAACTGACAGCCACAGTCAAAGGAATGGACTTAACCTAAAAGAAAGGTTGTTCATGCTAAAACTAATGGAAAACACCTGAATGCTTTCAGAGAACATTATTTCCTAACCAATTTCACTCTCTCTCTCTCTCTCTCTTTTTGTTTATAGCCAGTTTCTCTTTATCAGATTTTCTCCATGGAGACATGAGGACCAGATATAGAATTGCTACTAAGCGTACAGCATACTAAGCATTAAGGTTAATCTACTCCCCTACCCTTAGTTACCTTTATCATCAGTTCATCTAACAACCCTTTTGCAAACTTTAATTTATATATTATCTACTGCTTTCTCTTGTACAGTCCTACTGATTGCATTATATTTACTGCTCCTGGATTGTTCCTGCAACTATAATGGTATAGTTCTACTGATTGTATTATTTTTACTGCTACTTGTTTGTACTTCTGTGGAGTTTTCCCTCCTGGGACTCCACTAGTTAAAGGGACCTTGATTACCTTGATTTGTACTGTTTCTAGCTGCTGTAAAATAATTACTATTGTACTAATGTTTACTGTTACTATGTTTTGTATGTTGTCTTATATTACCGTGGAGCTTTTCTTCCTGAGTCTCCACTGAAAACGGGCCTCTGGCCCAATCAGACATACCCGGTCAACAAATGTAATAAATAAATAAATAAATAAATAATACATTTATTTGCTATAAAAAGCCTTATAATATTCAGTATTAGTTTTCATTTACTTGCTTTATCTTAAAACATGAATATGAATTATATTGGTAGATCACACTGGATGCAGCCAGACCCCCAGGTTTGAATGAGAGTATATCCATTGTCCCACTCCTGAAATTTAGGGCAGCTAAATTATAAAATAAAACAAAATATAATACTTGTAATGACACATAGATATGAAGGTATTTATTCCCTTTATCTGGCACCTGCAATGCCTATTTTTATTATTTTTATTTGGTACTTGGCCACTAGATGGGAGCATTGTCTTAAATTTGTACTTAGATTTGTGTTTAGTAAATATGGTTGTAGTAGGTTGAAAACAAGTAATTAATTTTATTTTTCAGCCATCAATTAGTTTTCTGTGCACATATATCTACATTATATATATATATATATATATATATATATATATATATATATATATATATAAAACATTTTTTTTTTCATATTTATATATAGGGTTTAATCAAAGTTTTATGTGATATATATTAAATGTTTTATAAGTATTTAACTATATTAATGATCTTAAGTGAATTATTGGTTGTATGATTTTATTGGTTAGGATTTTTGAATGTATTATTTAAGGTCTGTCTATGTGTATCATTTCAGTGTCTGATGAAGTCTAGATTACGACAAACACGTACGAGTATTGTGGCATTTATGTGTTGAGTGTTTCCTGGATTAAACTAATCTATTTCACCGGTGTCTATTTTTGGTGACTTTCCAGCGATCTTTTTATTTGTTATCTTAAAACATGTTACTAGGTCAAGCTAAGGGCCTTAAACTAGCCCCTCCCCATACAAGAATGAGAAAAAGCACATTACTTTTTCTTCTGTCATGATCTTTTAGTCAGACTTTTCTTCCTTTTTTTTTTTTTACTTGCAGTGCCTGCATTTCTTAAAAAATTGAACAAGGAAAAAGAGAGAAGAAGGGGAAAAGAAAAAAAGAAAAAAAACAGGAGCACCTATTTATAATGGTATCCCCATTATACTTAAAATAACTGAGAAAACTACTTTATAGCATGCAAAGAAAGTCATGCTCTCTACAGAACTATTAAGAAAAAAATTGTTTTACTTGCAGTTAGCTTTCTACCTGCTCTTCCCCACCCCTAAGTATTTTTCCAGGCATTAACAACCTGAAATAGGGCACATGCTTCGAGTCCCCCACAAGTTCAACAGAGTCCAAAAAAGGGCAATATTCCCAGGCTTTCTTGTTCTGCCATATTTCACAAAAATAATTATTGCTTTGTAATCCATTTGTCAATTTCCAAGTTACTGGTTTTATTCCTGTTCATCTCCATCTCCCATATCCTGTCTCTGCTTCATTTCGAATGTACTATTGATTCTTCTAGTCAACTCTTATGCTTCTTTCCTTCTGTCCATTATTTTCTATTGAAATTTTGGAAAAGGTTTCAATGGCACAGTGTCTCTGTGTCTTTATTACCGGAAGAACAAGAAGCAGAATCTCCTTTTGTTCCACAGCTCTCTTTTTGTTGGACAACTTTTGTATTTCCTCTTTAGCATGTACTTCATCAAAAAGTAATTTTGTCCCTGTAGGGAAGAATATTTTGAAGATAGCTGGGTACAGCAGTTTGAATCTCATACCTGCTTCTCGACATTCCCTGAATAGTGAAATAAATTTGCTCCTCTTCTGCCTGGTGTATGAGTAATCATTCTCCACAAATACTCTACTGTCTCCCACTTTTAGTACTTTGCCCTTCTGCCACAGTTTTGTCAGAATCAACTCCTTCTACTGATAGGATTGCATTTTTACTATTAAAGGTTTAGGTTGCTTTCTCATAGCCAACTTTGGAGTATGCACACATGATGTGCCCTTTCATCTAACAACTAACAACTCTTGCTGTGGAATACCAGTCTACTTGCTTATTGTTCTTTCATAAAATTAATATAGTCTGTTCCTTCCAGCTTCTCTGGTACATCTGAAAAATCTCACATTTTCCCTATGTGCTCTGTTCTCTAATTTTTGGATTTTTAAAACATTTCTTCTTGAGCAGTCTCATATTCAGCTAGCCTTTTCTTCATTTTATCACCTCATCTGAATATCTATTTAAAGTTTCTTCCATTTTTTCCAGCCTTTTTTGTTTGAGTTGATATACTCCATCAGTCTACTGGACTTCTTGGATGAGTTTCTGTTTTCACACTGTTCACATTGGGAGAGCTAGAATTAAGCTGTTACTCAATGTGCAGCCATCTCGGAAGTCCCAATAATGCTTAAAACTTTTAAGATTAATTGCTTGCATTTGCAGACAGCTTGTCTCCACGTAAACGTAGTCAGCAATGAAAAAAAGAAGCTAACAACTTGCAGATGCATGAAGGAATCTTTGTAAATTTCAGTCAGAACACATTGTACAGAATTCCCATAGCTAACTGCCTTCAGCTGTAGACTTCTTGAGTCATACTGAGAACATTTGCTAATAGAAAAAAAAACTTGCATCTTTGCAGATGCCAGAAGCTTAATATTTTTCATGGCTTTCATTATTTTGTTTTCATTTTCAAGCCTATTTGCTCACAAAAAATCTTGGATATAGCTTAAGCCGAGGACATTAATGTAGACCACCCTTGTAAAAACAGGGATAATTATCTTCTTGGTTCTACATATAATATAATCCGTGCACTTTTACACCCCACCCCCACTCCAGCAGCCCAAAGTCACAGCATTAGTTTAAACTTGCTTTTGTTCAGCCTTTCTTTTTGTTATACTATAAAAACCTTTATTCCTTACAACTAAAAAAGGTACCTGTTTACATAAATAATAATACATACAACAGTCACTGAAAAGATTCCCCCCACATTTAAAATACCCCTGTCTCCACATTATAAAAAACTAATTTACAGTATAGCATGCTGTTTATATAATTAAATGTTTTATACAAATACTAATAACAACAACAATTCTTTTACTTACTGTTTTCTCTTTAGTGTCCTTCTAAACATTAGAGACATAATGTGTGGTTTATGCATTACAGTACAGCCATAAGTTTAACAAAGTCAACAAAATTCCAAACTTTTCTCAGCCACTTTCATTTGCAAAACTGTATTTCACAAATGTGATTGATGCTTTATAATCTCACATTTATTCACTAATGACATTGTTGCTGGTCTTTGTGCTGATCATCTCCATCTCCCAGCACTGGAGACTGGTTCAAGTCCAATGTACTCCTGATAGTTAGTTCCTGTGATATTTTTCTATATGTCAATTATTTTCCTGAGAAACACTGGAAACGTTTCACTGGCAAACTCTCTCTGAACTTTATTTTCAGAAGAATGATAAGTAGAGTTGCCTTCTGCTTGCTGGCTCACTTTTTCTTGGATAAACATTTTTATTTCCTCCTTAGCCTGTTCTGCGTCATAAAATTTTTGTGATCCTCCAGGAAGAAAATACTACAAAGATAGCTGGATACGACTGCTTGAATCTTATAACTGCCTGTCAACATTCCTTGATTACCAGGATAAATTTGCTTCTCTTCTGCCTGGTATACAGTGAGTGACCATTTCCCACAAACACTGCTGTCGTCATTTTCAGTACTTTCTCCTTCTGCTACAGTTTTGTCAGGACTTCTCTTTCTGCTGATATTATTGGACCTTTAATAATATGCGTCTTAGATGCTTTCTCATAGCCAAGTTTGGAGCATGCTCTTGATGTGCCCTTTCAATTAACGTACCCTGCTGTGGAATACCAGGCCAGCTGATTATTTGTCCATTTGTTAAATTAATACAGTTTGTTCCTTCCAGTTTCTCTTGTACACCAGAAAATCTCATATTTTCTCTGTGTACTCTATCTTCTTACTTTACTAAGAATTTTTTGAACCAGCTCTTCTTGAGAAGCCCATACTTGGCTAATGTTTTCATTTCACCCTCTGATTATTGCTGTTTTATTAGTTCATCTAAATAGTCACCAAAAACAACTTTTATTTTTTTCCAGACTTTTATTTGAGTTGACATATTCCTTCAGTGTTTCTTTTATTTTAATCACCTATCAGTACATCCGATTTAATTTTTCCTCTAAATTACTGGAAACCATCTCTTAAACCAGAGCTGAAGCCTGAACTGCTTTTTGCTGAATGAACTATTTACATAATTACAATGGGGTTACTTTGCTGTTGTGAGCCTGTAGGTCTTACAACTTAATTTGAGCACGTGAGTGCTGCAGAACTCTGATCTTAACTGCTGAGATTGCACTGTACTGAATAGTTAGAAATATCTCCTTTCTCCACTGTAGTGCGGTCTCAGAGTTGGTATATTTTTAGTTGTGGGAATGCAGGGAAGACTTGCCCCTTGCAAGAAAATACTTAGAAGTTATCCATTTCTGGACTGCAGTTTGATCCATTGCACTATTTCCAGGTTTAAGAAGGTTTTTGATTCAGTGCTGTTCAATGTAGCTCCATCAGTGTAAATGAAGTCAATGAAACTACATGGATTTTACTTCAGGCAGTGTCATGGAATATTCAACATCCCCCTGAGCTACCACCAACACAGGCAGATGGAGCCTTATTTAATGTCTCATCTTATGGATGCCACACTCAGATGTGCAGTAACCCCCTTGTGCTGCACTGCAGTGTCAGGTTTGGAAAATTAATAGAACCCACAGCCTTCTGCGCAAAAGACGAGTGTGCTACCTGTTGAGCTACCAAGATTGCATTTAAGAAAGTTGTTTGTTCCCAAGGGAATTCTTATTAACAGTACATCATACTCCTCTGAATGGTTGGACTGTCTGTAATGATGCTGAGATGCTGGAATATATTAGAATCACTATACCACCCACTTGCTGACGTATCTGTGTGGTCATGTCTAAAACAAAGAAACTCAGAAGACCAATTCCTTTAAAACAGAAAACTGTACACCGTGCATATATCCTGCTAGCAGTAGAGCTTGTGCTTTGTTTGTCAGGATTCTGCTATTAACATGCACAGTTTTAAAGCTCCACTTTGAATTCACTGAAGGGTCACCCTTGAGAGAACCTAGATTAGGATGCCCATGACTAAGAATACAGAAATATGATGAGAGCATTTTACATAGTTTTACGAGCAAGTATTGTATATGGTAGTTGTCCTTGTTTGTTATTTTAAATTCGCTAGAAACACTAGGTGATTGTATTTGAGAAATTAGCTCAGAGACAAAACCCTGATTTCTGACCAAAGACACTTCACAGCCTGCTGCTGCAGGTCATCTTCTGAGTAGCAGAAGGACTATAAAGTGTGGGATGGGGATATATAGAAGGAAGCAAAATGGCGGGGAAGCTTACTGTGTGTTACTACCTGTGAACAGAGGGTTATTGACGTTGGCAGTAGTGTTTATACAGTTACCACACAGTTGGTCCTAGGGCCTGGTAAACTGAGAAAAAATTCATAGAGACGCACCTTGTGCACTCTGCTTTTATTCATAATGGAGATGGTAACAGTAGTTAGGGATTCAGGATGAACTATCAAAGATAATATCTCCAGACAATACCACGACAATTCACTAAAGCCACTTTCGTGTTTGCAGGGGATAGGCCCACTTGCACCCCTCTATGTGCTGGAAGACCCCTCCATCGGACCTATATATGCCAACTGTACAGTTGCACAGCAGTGTAGAAAAGTGTGCAGTTCACAATTGCGCTAAGTGGTTTTTGATGGACAATCTTTGCAGCATCGCCATTGGACAAATTGCAGCCGTTTACATGTTTGACTTCCATAGGTAGTTATAGGCCGTCTTTAAAGACCTTTCACCTCACTGAGGAAAGGTTGCATTAATCCTTATCAAGTTCTGCCACTGGATACAGAAAGACTTAGAAAAATGATGGAGATGGTGACTGATATAGCAAAGGGCAAATGATGCAGGAAACAGAACCTGAAAGACAGAAAATAAATTTCTAGAAGAGAAAGGTGAGGGAGATAGAAAATTTTGATGCAGTCTTTCAAACATTAAGACAGGAAGGAAGGATGGATGGAAGGAAGGAAAGAAAAAAAAAAGAAAGAATAATGCTGCTTAGCCATAAGCATTAACATCATAACCTACTTTTTCTTACAAAACTAATCACTAATCATATATATGGTTTCAGTGATACATACTGTGTTTAGGAGTCCATAAGTATACTAACAGGTTGAACTATAGGGAAGTACCTGCAGCAGGGCATATGGTGTTAAAATTATTCACAGAAAGAAAGAAGCATAGCACTCAAAAGAGTTGTGAAAGGCAAGCTTAAGTGCAATGGCTTCTGGCAGGTAACGCAAGGGATTAAGACTATATTACCAACAAGCATCACTGTTTAGTCCAGGATTTGATTTCTTCAGCTTCTGTTTGCCTATTTTGTGATTTTTGAGCAAGTCATTTTACCAGGAAAAGAGGCTTGAACCTAGCAGGTCCAATTAACAAATATATTTAAAAAAGCATATAGTGCAATGGAGGAAATGTATGAAAGGTAAGTGTAGTTGGTGCTTTAACTTTATTAGTGGTCATCTTCTAAGAAAAATTATCAGGGAAGTGAAACAGGTAAACTAGTACCAGAACAGCACTGAGTAGAGTATGTATTTCACATTTAGTGAGTATTGTTTATGTGTGTGTGTGTGTGTGTCTTTCGGCTTTTCCGGTTGCCACAGCAGAACTCCGGTCCGCTAATGATTGGCAGTTGATTTTTACGTAACCGCTTGCCAGGCCTGACACACAACCTTCAACGAGGGTGCGCCCATTCACGCATGTCTCCACGCAGAAGACGCTCTAGCTGAGAATCGAACCGGACAGCGTCTTACTGTGAGGCAACAACGCTACCGCAGCACTGTAAACTCAGTAAAAGATTAACTGTCTGGCCTGTCTATAAATACTGCAGCTGTAACCTGAATAATATATATTTGGTGCCTTCACATCTGTTAGCCAACTGGTAATGCCATTTAGACATTAATAAAGTTCAGATTTAACAGAAGCTGCTAGAACCACTAAAGCGAAAACAGCAGGCTGGTTAACAAAGAGTTTAGTCTGCCAAAAATAGCTGACTGATGATAATTATCACTTTCAGCTCCAGACAGTGTTTTAACTAATTTTCTGAAAATTAATATAAGGGCTAAACTGTTAAGTGTAGCTGGATAATTTGTTTTTTCATAGCAGATCTGAGACTGTAGCAAACAAGAGTGTCTAGAGTTATGAATAAATCAGCTCAGACACAAAAGGAAACTGCATGAATGTCTCAAGTCTTGGCTTATCCTGCAAACATCGCTACAGTAGAAAACAAAAAAGAGACAGAATTTCCATAGATATTCATTTCTTGTTTTATAGTGGTTATTTGTCAAGAAAGGCATATTTTAGGAACCAACAGCATTATTATTTTTATTATTAGCTTAAATCAATGCATAGAACATATTTTTAGAAGCTAGTAGCATTTTTCTTATTGTTTTAAATCAATGTATGTTTGTTTAAATTTGCTGAGAGTAATCTTATTACACAACAGTCTTTACAAACTTACAGCTGAAGTAGTCAACATTTAAGTCTTGTGCTCCCACAGCAACAACTGAGTCTTACATCTAAACATTGAAGCGGAATGTGAAGCATCATGCATAAAAGAGCTGGCTGGACTTCTCACCTGCTTGTAATTAACTAAACACACTTTTTTTATGTTTATTTGTAATTAAACTAGTGGTGAAACACAGTTTGTACTCTGTGTGTGTGTGTGTGTGTGTGTGTGTGTGTGTGTGTGTGTGTGTGTGTGTGTGTGTGTGTGTGTGTGTGTGTGTGCACTTGCGCACGCGTGTAGGTTCATAATCCAACTCTGGCAAGGAATCTGTCACTTCTGGGGTTCTGGCTTTCATGCTGTGATATCTTTTGTGATATTATTGATCATTAAATACCACCATACTGTTTTCTACATGATTACACAGCTTATATTTTCTACTCATAAAACCAAATACAGGATTGATATAATTCTTTTTCAACTTAAGCTTCAATGAAGCAAAGTGATTGTACTGTGTAGCAGCCACACTGCATAACACATTCTTATTTCTGCAGTGTGTACTATTCTGCAGCCTAACTGTATTTAGTTGCGGATGTGTACTCAGTTAAAACATATCTCATATCTTTTCATCATCATAGTTCTTTAGGTCCTTATGATTGATATGTTTGTAAAACTTAACTTATCGCTATCAACTGAACTTAAAACATTCCAAAATCGCTTTATTAACTGCATGTCGTTGTTCTTGCAAACATTTTATATTATGACAAGTCCTGCAAGTCTGAACATTTTGAGTAAAAGGGTGTGATCAGTTATTTGTGTAATACACATGCATTCCTTTTTGGCTGACTGAATGTTTAGTTTTCAGATCAGAAATATATACAACGGATATAAAAAGTTTACACACCCCTGTTAAAATGCCAGGTTTTTGTGATATAAAAAAATGAGACCACAATAAATCATTTCAAAAGTTTTCCATCCTTTAATGTGACCTATAAACCTGTACGATTCAATTGAAAAATAAACAAATCTGTTAGGGGAAAAATATAAAAAATAAAAAACGTACAATAAGCTGGTTGCATAAGTGTGCACACCCTTAAACTAATACTTTGCTGAAGCACATTTTGATTTAATTACAACATTCAGTCTTCTTGGGTGCACACCTGCCATCAACTAAAAAGACTCTGATTAAACCCAAATAAAGTTCAGCTGTCCTAGTAGGATTTTTCTGACATTTACTCAGTTGCCTGCTACAGCAAAAGCCATGGTTCAGAGAGAGCTTACAAAGCATCAAAGGGATCTCATTGTCGAAAGGTATCAGTCAGGAGAAGGGTACAAAAACATTTCCACAGCATTGGATATACCATGGAACACAGTGAAGACAGTCATCAAAAAGTGGAGAAAATATGGGCTAACTGTGACGTTGCAAAGAACTGGATGTCCCTCCAAAATTGATGAAAAGACAAGACGAAAACTGGTCAGGGAGGCTGCCAAGAGACCTGCAGAAACACTGAAGGAACTGCAGGGATTTCTGGCAAGTATCGGTTGTGTACTACATGTCACAACAATCTCCCGTATTCTCCATATGTCTGGGCTATGGGGTAAGGTTGCAAGATGGAAGCCTTTTTTTTACAAGAAAAACATCCAGGCCTGACTAAAATTTGCAAAACAATACATCAAGTCTCCCAAAAGCATGTGGGAAAATGTGTTATGGTTTGATGAGACTAAGGTTGAACTTTTTGGCCACAATTCCAAAAGGTACATTTGGCACAAAAACAACACTTTGCATCATCAAAAGAACATCATCCCCACAGTGAAGCATGGTGGTAGCAGTATCATGCTTTGGGGTTGCTTTTCTTCAGCTGGAACTGGGGCTTTAGTCAAGGTGGAGGGAATTATGAACAGTTCCAAATACCAGTCACTTTTGGCCCAAAACCTTCAGGCATCTGCTAGAAAGCTGATGATGAAGAGGAATTCCACCTTTCAACATGACAATGACCCCAAGCATACATCCAAATCAACAAAAGAATGGCTTCACCAGAAGGAAATTAAAGTTTTGTAATGGCCCAGCCAGAGCCCAGACCTAATTCTTCCCAGTCAGTGTTTTCTCCTCACTTTGTGTTACTGATTTTCTTTCAGGCTCTCTAAATTTCTTTTTTGCTGGCATCAAAGCAGTGCACTTACTAACCAGTTGCTGAAATTTACCCAAAAAGACAAGTTTATTGGCCATCTTTTATAAGTTTTTGTTGTCACACTGGGAGAGCTGAAATTAAGCTGTTAGTGTGCAGCCATCTTGGAAGTCCTCATTTGTGAGCATCCTGACAAATATTTAAATAGTACATGGTGTCAGACATGAAGAAATGTATTAATTTTTTGGAATTTATGCAGGAATAAGTACAGAAATACAATTCAGATTTTGTACTTTGCTAATGAAACTAATTCCACCATTTCATTTTCATCCTCATAACTCACAAGAACGAGAACCTTGCTTCTCTGTAGAAATATGTTTCAACTACAGCAAATAGGAATTTTCTTGTAGAAAGCAATAACAGCTACCTGGAAAGTATGTATTATTTATTTTATTTATTTATTTGAAATGTGTTAACCAGGTTAGTCCAACTGAGCCATGTGCCCATTTTCAGTGGAGACCCAAGGAGAAAAGTTCCAGACAATTTACAGACTTACAAAGGATAACAACATATACAAAGTAGTCAAATGTACAAACAGATAACATGATGTATATTAGGTAGAGTTCACAGCACTGCATTCTGTAATAGAAATAAAAAATAGAATTGCAAAAGAAAACAATATATGAGATATGCTCTCAGTATTTAACAAGAGACATAGCATTGAGATAACTTATGTGTTTTTAAATACAGGAAGAGTAAGGTAAAATTGCATGACAGAGAGAAAGGACAAAAGAGAACTCATCTGTCAATGACGAGTAAAAGATGAGTACGTGCAATAGTTGTCATGTGGGGGTTTGACATGGGCAGGACCAGGTCTTTTGTAGGTAGTGTTTAAGTTCACGTTTAAACTTGTGCTTTTGGGAGATGTTTCTTATATTGAGGGGAAGTGTGTTCCAGGCATGACCTACTGAGTACTTATAAAGGGACTTTCCAATATTCTTGTTAGGTTTGTAGATATCAAGGAGGAGTTTGTCAGTTGTACAAAGGTGATGGTGGGGGTTGTAGTAAGATACTAGGTTAGAAATAGAGGGCATGAAGAGGGGTCTTTCAGGATGGAGTGGGTAATATGTAATTGAGGGTGTAATAGTTGGTTAGAGAATTCAGACCATTGAAGTGTCTTAAGAGTAAGACAGTGATGGGAATTGTAAGGGAGATTAGTGGTAAATCTAGCTATTTTATTGTATGGTTGTTCAAGTTTGGGTAGTAGTGTAGGTTGAATATGTGTAAAGATAGGGGCTGCGTACAGTAGACAGGATAAAAGGATAGACTGAGCTAGAGAGTGTTTGGAGGAAGGTATAAGGAATTTCAGATTACGATAGAGTAGACCAAGTTTCTGGTGTGTTTTTTTTTACATTGTTGGATGTGTACATCATATTTTAGTTCATTGTCGATAATGGTGCCGAGAAGTTTGGTATGAGGTTTGGGTTTAATGATGGTATTGTTGAGGGAGGTGATGAAAAGGAGGATTTATGATGTGCCAGTGTTCTAGGAAAGAAGAGAAGGAGTTTAGTTTTTTTTAGGATTAAGTACAAGTTGATTGTCAGAGAGCCATGTTTCAACTGAAGAGATGGTGTCCTGAGTGAGAGGTAAGAGATCAGGAATGCTATGGGTATTGGTGATAAGAGTGGAATCATCGGCATATTGCAGAATTATTGAGAGGTTACACACAGAATGAAGTTTGTTGGTGAAAATATTGAACAAGAGGGGGCCTAAGATAGATCCTTGTGGAACACCAGTGTTTAATGGAAGGAAGGGGGAGAAGACAGTTTGCCAGCTAATGGATTGTTGCCTATTGGAGAGGTGACCTGAAAACCAGTTTATAGAGGAACCAGCGAGATGGAGGTCGGAAAGTTTATTTAGAAGTTTAGAGTGAGAGACAGTGTCCAAGGCCTTAGAGAGATCAAGTAATAAACAGGAGACTAACATGTTGTTGACCTGGGCCTCTGCTACTGTTTGAGTGAAGGAAAGTAATCCAAATCATGGAAGACTATAGAGGGGGGCCCACCAGTTTTTTACTAGAACAACTGGAACTTTTATGGCAGTTAAGGTTAGATGCCCATCACCCTCCTGGCATTAATGAAACTTGTTCAATCTTGCCATACTTGAAACTTAGAAGTTTGAAGAGATAGCTGTAAGGAATAGTTTAAAGTTTGTATATATATATATATATATATATATATATATATATATGTGTGTGTGTATGTATATATGTATGTATGTATATATATATATATATATATATATATATATATATATATATATATATATATATATGTATGTATGTATATTGCATTGTATTGTATTTATATACATATATTATATGAGGTAAACATATATGTACATGTATTTTTAAGTCATATATAATACACTGACATTACTTGACATATTTGGGGAATTCAATGATAGCATCCAGTTTGAAGACATCAGTGAACTTTGAAAGCCACAGGCCATCTATTTTCACCTGGATTTCTGAGAACAAGATTCCCAGCATTAGGGCGCCTAGCACAAATCTGTGTAGGATGCCACTGGTAACAGGTCTGCTGGTAGAGATGGAATCCCACTCTTTGACTGTATACGTTCTGTTGGGGAGCCAGTTTGCTACCTATCTAATGATGCATGGGTCAATCACTAGCTGGGTGAGTTTCTCAATGATGCGTAAGTGGGGGATTGTGTCAAAGGACTTGGCTAAGTCAGGATAGGCAGCATATACTGTTTTGCCTTTATCCAGGGCTTTGGTGACATTCTCAAAGAAGTCCACCAGGTTTAAGAGGCATGATCTGCCCTTAATGAAGCCAAATTGGGTCAGGTCAACTGTTTGACTGTCTCTTGTATCCTTGTTGATAAGGTCCATGATGATTCTCTCCAAGCCTTTCAGATATGGCTGGTTAGATTTATGGGTCTATAGCTCCCAGGGTTAGTTGAAAGACCACCTTTGTGCAAGGGGATTACGTTGCTGTTTTCCACCCAGCTGGAATGAAGCCGGTACTTAGACTGGGGCTAAAGAGAGTACCCAGGGATTCAGATTATTCCTGTTTAGACCATTTAGAAAGCAACCTGGGATGTTATCTGCTCCCACTGAGGCTGTGTTTTTAGCCTTGGAGAGTGCAGTTGTGACCTGCTCTTTGGAGATATTAGGTAGAAGACTAATGCCTTTTATGCTTTGGAGTATGATTGGTGGGGACGGGGGGGGGGTGAACTTTCCATCAAACCTGTCTGCTAGCAGGTTTCCGATGTCCTCAGGTTCAGTATGAGTGGTACCGTCCACTACTAATTCTGCACAAAGCTGGGCCTTCCCATTTAGATTTCAGATGGAGCTAAAGAATGCCTTGTGATTATCCTTAGCTAGAGATGCTAATTTCGTTTTGTAATTAGCTTTAAAGGACTTTACAAGATGTCTGATTTGCTTGTTCAAGCTGTGGAGGGTGCTCCTCTTCTGAGTTTCTTTCTCTTGTTATATAACCTATTAATGCTAGATGTCCACCAGCGTGGCTTGTTTTTTCGTGAAGACCCTGTTTAGATCTGTTCTGGTACAGCTGAGTCTATACATTTGTATAGGTATTTATACAGGGTATTTGTGTACACCTCTGTATAGGAGTCATTTGCTGTCAGTGGTGGCAGTGGGGTTAAAACTATTTATGCCATCACGTAAGAGGCTGTAGTTGGCTTTGGAGAAATTATTCAACCTTTTTTTGCTCCTGGGGGGAGGGGGGGTCAAGTACGATCGTTACTTTGAACTAAACTGATTTATGATCGGACTTTACCAGGGAGGGGCCCACACATGTGGTGGTGCAATGATTGCCCATGTTGGTGAGTACTAGGTCAAGGACATTAGAGTCCCTTTAGGACTTCCAAGATGGCTGCACATTGAGTAACAGCTTAAATCTAGCTCTCCCAGTGTGAAACAGAAACTCAAAAGAGAAGGCCAGTAGACTTGTGTTTATGGGTAAATTTCATTAACTGGCTAGTAAGTGTTCCTGCCTGGATGACAGGAAAAAAGAAATACAGAGCACCTGGAAAAATCAGCTACAAAAAGTGAGGAAGAAACATCGAATGGGGAAAGTTCTGCAGCTGTTCAGAAAAAAACAATGCAACCTCCAGACATGACTTCCAGTAACCTAAGGGAAATATAAGACAAATGCATGCAGACCTAGTTAAAATAAACAAAACACTGATGGAGTATATCAACACAAGCATCAAAAGGCTGGAAAAATGGAAGAAGCTTTAAACAGGCACAAAGATGAGGTGATAAAGCTGCAAAAATCAGAGGTTGAAATGAAGTAAAAGCTGGCTGAATATGATACTGCTCAGGAAGAGATGTTTCAAAAACTATTAGAATTAGAGAACAGAGCATATAGGGAAAACCTGAGATTTTCAGCTATACCAGAGAAGCTGGAAGGAACAGACTGCAGTAATTTTATGAAAGCACAAATAAGCAACTGGACTGGTATTCCATGGCAGGAGTTGTTAGTTGAAAGGGCACACCGTGTTTAAGCTCCAAACCTGGCTATGAGAAAACAACCTAGACCTTTAATAGTAAAGATGCAATCCTACCAGCAGAAGGAGTTAATTTTGACAAAACTGTGTCAAACGGACAAAATACTAGAAGTGGGCCGAGAGTGTTTGTGGAGGATAATTACTCCTTGTACACCAGGTAGAAGAGGAGTAAATTCATTCCACTATTCAGGGAATGTGGAGATGCAGATGTAAGACTCAAATTGCTGTACCCATCTGCCTTCAAGATAGTCTTCACCGGAGGGACAAAATCATTTTTTGATGAAGTACATACTAAGGAGGAAATACAAAAGTTTGGCCAACAATAAGTAAGCTTTAAAACAGAAGAAGATTCTGCTTTTTGTTCTTCTGGTAATAAAGACCACAGAAAGACTGTATGTGTGAAACCTTTTCCACTGTTTCAATAGAAAATGGTGGAGAAAAGGAAGGGAACCCGAGAGTTGACTAGAAGAATCGAGAGTATGTTGGAAGTGAAGTATAAACAGGATTTGGGAGATGGAGATGAACAGTAATAAAAACAGTAACTTCATGAGAGATTAGAGTGCAATAATTATATTTGTGAAATGTGACAGAACAAGAAAATCTGTAATATTGGACTTTTTCAGAATTTTTTGAACATGTGGGAGACTCTAAAGCATATGCCCTACTTCATGTCATTAATGTTCAGAAAAATGCTTTGAGGAGGGGAAGACAGGGGAGAAAGTTAACTAAGTAAAGAAAACGTTTTCTTCTTAATAGTACCATTTTTGTGGTGTATGATTTTCTTTGCATGCTATAAAGTAAAGTCTTCTCAATTATTTTAAGTGTAATGGGGATTGTAAATAGGTGCTGTTGTTCTATTTTTCCTTTCTTCTCCCTTCTGTCTTGTTCAGTTTTAAGAAGTGTAGGCACTGCAGTGTAAACAAAACGTCTGGGTTAAAAAGAGCATGACAAAAGAAAAAATATTGTGCATTTTTTCATTCTTGCATGGGGGAATGCATAGATTAAAGAACTTAGATTGATTTAGTAACACGTTTTAAGAGAAAGCAATGAACTGAAAAAGAATAATGAATATTATGAGGCTTTTTTCTTGCAAATGAATATATGCTTAATAGTGCTGTATCTGGCCATTCATGTCTCCATGGAAACAATCTGATAAAGAGAAATTGCCTGTCTAGTTCTCATGTCTCCATGAAGACAATCTGATAATGAGAAATTGGCTGTCTGTTTCTCATGTCTCCATAAAGACAATATGATAAAGAGAAATTGGTTACAGTCTGGTGGAGAGTGATTGGCTGGGAAAAAAGAAAAGAGAAACTGGCTAGGAAATAATGTTCTGTGAAAGCATTCAGGGGATTTCCAGCTGGGAGAGCTATAAAGATAAGGCAAAACCAGTTAGCACTTAGTAGAAGCACATGCTGCACCATGCGTCTTAGCATGGATAACCTTTCTTTTAGGTTAATTCAAGTCTATGAGTGTGGCAGTCAGTCTGGAACATTTGTTTCTTTTAAGAGGGTAAAGCTTCAGTATTTGAAGATATACATATTTTTATGTGTTCATATTAAATTAATAGGTTTTGGGGCATTTGTTTTTTTTATTTCTTTGCTTTTGCTTGAGGGCTTTTACTAAAACAAAAATTATGTAAGATGTGACATAGGCTCAAATGGATATTACAAGAAGCAACTGTATAAAAGCTCAACCTGCCAAACAGTGTATGCATGTAACACAAAAGCTGGAACTAGAAAAAAGTGTTATACATAAAAAGTGGGAATGATAACTTTTTAATATAATGATGCTTTCTATAATGTCTTGTGTGTGAATGGTTTCACAGATGAATACAAAAAAAAAAGAATAGTAAACTATATTAAAAATGTACAGTGCAGATAGCTGTGTTACAGGAGACACACTTGGAAAGAATTGGACGTGAATTTGATAAGAAAAGGTTTTCAGGAGGATTATTCAGCTCAATATGTGGGACAAAGTAAAAAGGAGTACTTATATTAACTTCAAGAGGAGCTCCAATAGTGATAGAAGAGGAAAACAAAGATAATAATGACAGATTTGTAGTGCTAAGGAGGCTACTGGCAAGGGAGGAGGATTACAATGGCATGTATTTATATTCCACCTAAAACTGCTGTAATGGAGCTTAAGAAAATTCTGGGAGAAATAATCATTTTTCAGCAAGGAATATTATTTATAGGAAGGGACTGGAATTTGATTTGCAGCAGTGAAGATGTGTCTAGGGGGGCAGAAGGGAAAGTATAACAAAGGAAGGTAGATTTTTGCAGAAATATATGAAACTATTTGGCATGGAAGATGTGCATTTAGTAATACGAGTTCAGAGTGAATTTACATATTATTCCCCAAGATATAAAACATGGGCTAGACAGAATTTACATTTCACAGGAGTATGTGCATTTAATTGAAGGTCTTGATACGTACCGAGTAACTATTTCAGATCATGCAGCAGTAATAACTAAAGTAAAAATACAGGCTAATGAAATAAAAATAAGACACTGGTGCTTTCACAACTATCTGTTAATAAGAGAGGAATTTAAAGAACGGGTAGTAGAGATTATTCTGGAGCTATTCAAGAGGATAGAAATTACTTCTGAAAATATAGCTAGTGAGTGGGATAAAATTAAAGTGGAGTTTAAAAATATAGTAGCAGTAAAAGAAAGGGAGTTATGGTTAAGAAGTAACCAGAATTATTTAGAGGGACTGACAAATGTTAAAGTATAGCAGAAAAGCGGGAAACTCACAGAACAAGAAGAGGATCAACTGCAGAATGCTAAGCAAAAAATAAGGGATTACCTCAATAATAGACATGAGTTTAGAAAGACTGAGGTTAAGCAACTGTTTTTTGGTAATAAAACTAGAGCTCAAAAACTTTTAGCACAACGATTCAGACAACAGAAAGTTGTTTAAGTACTTCAGCCTTAATGTATTCAACAAGGACTAGTGTAAAGCTTAGGTAAAATGGTGTAGATGGTTGCTAAAAAAGGAAAATGTGTACTACAGTTTTGAAAAAAAAAAGTTGTAAATTGATAAATATGTAAATGTCTGTATTACATTTTAAAGCTTTTTTAAGAAAAAAAACAAAGGTGATTGAAGAGAAGCAGGTATTACACAGCTTTTATCTGTGATATGATATACTTGTTAGTGAATAGTTACCAGATATGATTAGTGAGTAGTTAGCGGGGATGGCCACCCAATGTTGGGGCCCATTTTCATGTAATGCACTGTATCAGGCAAATAGTAAATCCAGAGATACCTGCAGATTAAATTAATGCACCATATGTTACAGGTATTGCAAATGCATTTGAAGGTTTACTATTTCTACTTTGTCCTCTTGGATGAAATATATTTTAACTCATTTAAAAACTAGGCTATCATGTAAATGATCACAACTGATACAAATGCAGATGTGCACTGCAGTCCATTTAATCTGATTCCCTGTTTTTTAGTGTATTAGCCCAACAACCTGGTAACTTTGGTAGTGGTACTGTATTTGCTAATAAGTTAATTCAGCTGGAGACTACTTTCATTTTTAATTTTGGAACCTTGGTCCCACATGGATTAAATCAAGAGGTGTTGATAAATTTTTAAAGAAATTTCATTGATAATATGTCCATAAATGCATATGTGTGTGTATTTGTGTTTCTTTTCCTTTTGGGCCTAGGGACATTCTTTTCTTCCGAAAACCTTACCCCCTCCCGCTTTGGTTTCTTCCATGAGTAAACAGTTGCCATTTTGAAGTCATTAACATCACGTTGATATTTATTCATTTTTCTCTTGCACAACTCTTTGTCATACTTGTCAATGTCCAAACTGTGTGTATAAATCTTGATAATTAGGTGCAGTGACATAATTCTTGGTACGTTCATAGCATATCTCAAGTTTGGCCAAAAGTTTTTAAAGCGCACTTTAAATTAAGTGTCTCATTTAGTCCAATTCCAGTATCCGCTGAAAGCAGCAATTGCCACCTTAACTCACGGAACTCCAGCAGGTTGTCCGTGTCTCCAAAGAATGGGGGAACTTGCTCAAGTACAAAGAAAATGAATTTAGTGAAACCTCTGCAATACAGGCTATGCTTGGCCAAGGCGTTCCTGAGATCCGCACTGCGAATAGCAGCGCAATGCTCTTTAATGCGTGCAGATAGTTTTCGCGAAGTCTTGCCAATATAAAAACTATGGCAAGTTACGCAAACACCTGCATAAACAACACTCAGTGAATTGCAGTCAAAATGTTTTTGAAAAGTAACTGTGAAATTTGAATGTCGAAACACAAATGTAGAACCTGAATAAACGTATGTACATGCTATACATTTATTACAAGGAAACATGCCTGAGGGCATGCAAACCACTTCCAATGGCGCCAACAAGAAAGGAATGTCCCTATTTTCAAAGGAAGACCTTAATGAGCGTGTCTTTTTATGTAAGAAAGTAGGTGAAACTCCAAGCTTTCGAACTACTTGACAGTCACTTGTTAAAATTGACCAGTTCCTAGTAATTATGTCCCTTATCGCAGCGCGATCTCTGCAAATAGGTAAAGGAAAACTGATATGTCTGTCCACAGGAATTTGTGAATCTAGTGAAGGAACACAAGTGGAAGCAGACCCTGACGTCAAAGCAAACACATTATGACCGGCAAGAACAGTACCATCATGAGTAGTAGTCCACTGTTAAAATATATATATATTTAAGCAGTTACAACATTGCATGTACATTACTGTTCTCTTCCAGAAGGGCACACTGCGGCTACGTTTCAAACAGCACTCTGCAAATACCTTTTTCAATACATGCATGTGTACAGGCAGTTTGATATACACATGACATACAGTTCTATTACATTTGTAACACAAACATCTTATATGAATCATTTCGATATTCACCAATGACATACAGTTATTTACAAAATTCCAGCTAGCTGGGTTGGCAGTATGTCCTTTCATCACACTTCTTCCCCCCTTGAAGACTCAAGCTAGTTTTTAAGTGACCCATAAGAGATGTTTCTTGAGAGGAATAAGCCTATCTGGGAATACATTACCCCATTCTGTCTTGAGAGTCCACCTGCCCTGGCATTGCTGACCCTAGTACAGTGCTTTAGTGTCCTATCATATGCATGCAGCCCTAGGCTCAGCCATAGTAACTTGGGATTTTGCCTCCCATGTTACAAAGACATGCATCTGGAGCCTTTCTCCCTGGGCCTCTGCTGTAAATTGGCTTTGTTCCAAGTTGGACTTTCCCGGTTAACAAATGTTGAATAAATAAATAAATAAATAAATAAAATAAAAAATAAAAATATAAAGTGTTGGGAAGAAAGTGGAATTGGATTTCCTAATATTGAATTATATGCTAAATCTGCTATTATTAATATAGTGAGTCATTGGCTAAATTCTTCATATGGTTTAAACTGAAAACTATTACATGAAACAATTTTAATTTCAAATAGTGTGTCTGAAATGAACACAGACTCCTTATTGGATATTAATAAAATATATTGGGTCATACAAGATTTTTGTATGAATACTAGAAATGTTCATGTTTCTACTCCTTGTGTAAATCATACATAACTAGGTTCAAGAAACTGATGGATAGTAATTATTTAGACAAGGATTTATTAATTATGTCATTTCTTTTAGCTTATTCTAATGGTTGTTTGGAATCATTTAATTTAAGGAAAACACTTGATCTTGGAGAAGATGATTTAAAATTTTGGTATCAGTTTTTTGGTGGAAACAAATTACATTCATCTGATTATCTGTTGGCCAGATATAATATAAACAAAAAAACTAGTTAAGCATACAGATTTTTCAAGAATTTATAAATAACAAAATGCAATTTCAATTAAATATAAACACTAATCCCATACAAATATTTTTGAATTTTTCTTTAAAATTAATAGTGACGGGGTCAAAAATAAGTCTTATTTATCAACAATTTATAAGATCTTAAGAGCTGACTTCATTGTCTTTGATTCATATTATTAGGATTATTCAACAAAAATTAACAATGAATCATTTTTGGAAATTAATAAAAAAATATCTTTGAAGTCTGTAAGTAGCACTACTTCATCACTCTGTTGGATAATTTTTTCTTAGATTTCTAACCATAGAAATTTTCAAGGCACATGCTCCAGGGACCTTAACCTTGTCACCGCAATAAACAGAACTTGCTGGAGGGATAGGTTCCAGTCCCAGAGACTTCCCATACTCTGGAACAAGCTGCCCATTCATGTCAGATAGAGTACCTCATTGGCCCTTTTTAAGAAATATCTGGACAACTGGATGAGAAATAGGAAGTTTATCCCATGGATCACTTCTGTGGCTCTGCTCAACAGGGGCACAGGTAAATAAATTTTTGCGTGGCTAAAGCCAGGGAATCTTTATGGCTAGGCTTATATAGGCCCTGGGGCCGATAGCCTAGTACCTACCTATGAAGCTATGAAAGGGCTGTCACCAAACTTAGGAAGCCTATAACAAGGAAGGTAACACGGGATCCTGTAGAGGTTTTAGTAATATTTCAGAAATTCTATGAAAGTCTGTATAAAGCAGATAAATATGGAAATCAAGAAAAGATACAAATGGAAATATTTATGGAAGAATTAAATATACCAAGATTAGGGGTAGAGGAGGCTCAATTACTAACAGCTAGGATAGGAGGATATTAGATAAAAATAGTGATATATAACCAGTCTACAGGAAAGTCATCAAGAATAGATGGTATTCCTGTGAAGTTTGGAAGCTAAGAGGGGAAAAACTGGTAAAGATCTGGAAGGTTTTGTTTAACAGTATTTTAAGAGGAGAAGTACCAACATCTTGGAAGAAAGCAGTGGTAACTGTAATTTCTAAAAAGGGTAAAGATCCATCGGACCCAGCTTCATACAGGCCCATTTCAATACTAAACCATGATTATAAAGTGTTTGTGTCTATAGTGGATACAAGAATGGCAAAAGTAATGCCAAAATTGATAGATATGGATAAATGTGGTTTTGTGGTGGGGAGGCAAACATTTGACAACATTAACAGAACACTGATGATCCAGAGGGAAGCAGAAAGTAAGAAAATACCATTGTTGTTGTGGGTCTTAATACAGAGAAAGCATTTGACAGAGTAAGCTGGGACTTTATAAGCAGGGCAATGGAAACATTTGCATTTCCTGGAAAAATTATAAGGTTTAAGGTTAATTAGGGTATATGAGGGATCAGAGGTGAAAATTAAAGTGGGTGGGGCCCTCTCTGATAATTCCTGCTTGAGCAGAGGAAGCAGGCAAGGTTGTCTCTTTCTCCTTTGTTGTTTGCATTATATTTAGAACCATTGGCAAAGAAAATAAGGAATTCAGAAATTCAAGGCTATAATTAGTATGGTATTCAAGAAAAGCTGGCTCTGTTTGCAAATCATATTATGTTATACCTGACAAAACCAGAAAGCGACAGTACAGTGTTGTGGAACATTTTGAGATAGTTTCAAATCTTTTCATGATACAAAATTAATAAAGCTAAAACAAAGGCAGTAGCGGTAAATTATGTACTTGCATATGAATTATTTCAACAATATCCATATTTATGGGGACATGATAAAATGACGAATTTAGGAGTATGGGTTAAACATGATTCTGGTAAGGCACCTAAGGATACGTGGGAAGAGACTAAACAAAAGATAATACAAAAACTCAGAAAATGGAAGCTTTGTTATATGGATATGGATAGTAAGATACAAGTAGTTAAAAAATTTTTGTCCCATTAGTCTTAAAAACAGGTGAGGCATATTTTCATCAACCAGAGTATAGGTTGTAGATATCAATTAGTAAAGAGCCAAAGGATTTTATCTGGGAGGGGAAGATGACAAGAGTCAAGTGGGATACGCTGATTCTTCCAGTAGAACAGGGCATATTGGGATTAGCCGATTCGAAGGAGTATTTCAGAGCTGCACAGTTAAGGCTCCTATACGTAGCACAAGCAGAAAACTATAATTCAAAGTGGAAAGAGACGATTATGAAACAGGGTGGAAGCTCAAGAAACAAAAAGAAACAGGGATTTTGGGTGCAGGCTTTTAAGGAAAATAACTATTATACAGAATATTATATCTATAAAGTAGCAGAAAGTATCCTAAGAACTAAGCCAACATGGGAATGGAGAAAGGAGATTCTGCCGATAGGGATGACTGCAATTAGGGAAACAGACAATAGGCAAGAGGAGGCTGGAATTTATTTGGAAAACACTGGCAAAGGAACCAAGGTTTTGGGAGCAAATAACTAGAGAGGGAAAGAAGACAGAATGGGAAGATGCCAAGAATTTATTTGGACTGCAGGTTAGAGATTGCCTTTCCAATCAAGCGTTGATATCAGAGTATAGGCAAAGGGAAAGAAATAGTGGGGTCCTAAACAAAAGACCAGCACTGGTAGAGTTCTTAGTAGAATCTAGAACAGAAGCTGCCATTAAAAAGGAATAATTAGTAGATCATGTAAAATATTGTATGATAACTATAAGAATCAGTCAGAGGAGGTTAGAAAGGATTGGGAAGAGAGATTGGATAAAGCAATTCACAAAGAAACAATGGGAGGATATATGTATGTCTCTCAAATATGCAACAAAATCTAGAAGATTTAGGATTTTTGCTTGGAAATGTTTACACAGATATTTTTATACCCCAAGTAGACTCCTGAGAATTTTTTCTCAGGTAGATAGTACATGTTGGAGGTGTGACAGTGAAGAAAGAGGGAATTTGGAACATATTTTCTGGGAGTGTGGTGAGCTTGCAGACTTTTAAGGATTCCGTGCAGGATGCAATGTTGGAGATGCTAGGTGGGCTGATTGGTCTGATGAGGGAGATGATTTTCTGAGCTATGATACAGAATCAGAATTGCCGAGACATGATAAGGCCTTGCTATGTCTAATTATGGTGGCTGCCAAAAAAATCATTTACTAGAAAACGGAAGTCTTTTGACTAAGCCAATTATATTAGAAGTAGTGAATATAGTAACAGAGATAAAACAGCTGGAACTTAGATTTTTACAAAACGGCAGGAGAAAACTACATAGGAAAAAATGAGAATTGTGGGAACAATACATACAGGGGAGGAATGAGGTTTAAAAGAAGGCAGGACTTAAATGAGCTATGTAATGTTTGACTGAAAAGGATTGCGATGTATAATGTTTGCAGCTGGGAGTCTGTCAGTATAGTTTGTGATGTAAAATGCTTTCAACTAGGTTGTGCTGGTGTGCTTTGTTTTAGTGTATGATTGCCTATGTTGTATGTGATGGTTTAATAAAAATGTTTCTTGTTTTAAAAAAAAAGGGTAGGGATTGAATCATTTATGTAATGTTGTTTAGGCTGTATGATATATAGCAATATATGTGAGGTGTAATGTTTGTAAATGTGAACTTATTAATAAAATTTGATCACTTTTATATAAATGTAAATTTGCCTCTGTCACAGGTGATAGTTCAATATCCAGTATTCAATGCCCCCTTGTGGGGGTGGAGACTATCTGTTCCCGACCATTTGTGTTAACAAAGTCCATGAATCTTAGAGCAAGTATGTTTGTGCTCTTGTAAATTTCCCAGTCAATGGGAGTATAGTTAAAGTCACCAGTGACCAGGGTGTTTGGCTGTATTGTGAGTGACTCAAGTAGGTCCAGGTAGGCGTGCGATTTTTATGGTTCATGGTGGGGTATCTATAGCTAATAATGATGTGGAGTGGGTCGTTCCTACAGTTAGTTGGACTTGAAATAACTCTAGGAAGTCGTACTATTTAACCAGTCGTGAGGTGTATTTGTCTTTAATGAAGATGAATACACCTTTTCCTTTGCTTCTTTCATGTTTATGTTGCCGTCTGAACATGTGTAAGACATTGTAGCCCTGCATGCCCAGAGTACTCTCTGTGGCCTTGAACCATGTCTCTGTGACTGCACAGACATCGGCATCTTCCAGGGTAAGGAGTGCTTCAACTGAGTGCCATTTCTGATTTAGACTTCTAACATTAAGCAACATAACCTTAAGTTTGTCTCTCGAGGATGTCTTTACATCCAGAATTTTGTACTTATGTCATTACTTAAAAAAAAGGCACTATGGAGGACGCAAGTACCTTTGCCAGTAACCAAAAGACAAGAGGTTATAGGTGAAGACCATCTCTGGCAAAGGTGCATGGTCTGTTGACCATATCATCCCAGGCTTACTGATACAGGATTCCTGGATTGAGACCAGAAGCTAAGCCAATTGTTGAAGTGAGTAATTTTTTGTTTGTATTGAAGCATCATCCTGGGTGAAGGTAGAATGCTGCTTAGGGCTAGGGACATACCTGCCTGAAACACATAATCTGAAAGCTCAGTCATGTCTCTTTATGTAGTCCAGTGAGGTTCATCTCAAGTCATTCACTCCAACATGGACTATGACAGAGGTATAACAGCGTTTGTTGTTGAGAGACTTGAGTGTGTGCGTGATTTGGTGGATCCTGTCACCTGACAGGCAGGTGACTGTGACCTTCTCCTTGTCCAACCTGGTAAGGGGGGACATCTGTGTATCTCGCTATGGAGTCACCTGTGACCAAGACATTTGGTTTTGATGTGTTTTGCCTTAGAGGCTTACTGAGTAAGACACTGATACGTGTGTTTTTATGTGCAGTGGATTCTTTTGGGACTGTATTTTGTGTCGAATGTTTGTGCTTGCAAAGGTCTCTGCTCTTTTGGTAAACTTCTAGTGAGTATCTCCATGTATGTGGATTTATAAGTATTGCACTTGGTTTGTGGAAGAGGTGAAATGTGTGTGCTGACAACCTGTTTGATATCTGGTTTGTTGTTACATGAGAGAGAGAGCATTGATTCCAGATTCATAGTATAGATTTTTCTCTCACATATTGTTTATATGTTTTGCAAGTAATAGGTTCTCAGTATACATGAGGCAATTGCTGCATTGCCTCAGGATGCCCATCTCAATCAGGCTGGCTAGAGAAACATTGAGAAAATGTCCGTCCATTATGATAGGTGTATTCTGTAAGTGGGGAATGGGCTAGATGGACCAGGTTCTGCTGTAGGACTAGTAAAAACAGCTTACCACTGGGGAGATTTAGGAGTAGAAACCTGCGTCAGCGTCTCAAAATGCACAGCTGGGTTGCTGTCCCAGCACCAGTGTGCAACTACATTGCACGATGAGAAGCAGGAAAGCTTAAGAGGGTTCCCTAGTAGTTATCTAGGGAAGATTTGTCTTTCTAAGCATTTGCTTCTATACACTGCAGTGCTAAACCCCGTTGCAAGGTGCTCAGATATGCACAGATGTAGTGCTTAAGTACAAACAAATTTAAACAGCTCTAACACAGTCTACCAATAAAAAAGCCCCCTCACCGAGCCTGTATTACAGTAATCTCCAACTAAGATGGGTTCTGAGCTACATACTTCTGCCATAAGGTGCAGGGAACCCTCAATGTAAGACAGCTGGTTTTAATGCTCTAGTGATATCAAACAGTCTAGATTCAGCAAGTCTGAACCTAACCTATGCTATTTAAGGCAGATGAATCCAAAAAAACAAGTGCAGAATAAAGAGTCACAGCAGCAAAAACAGTATAAAATGAAGCAACAGTACTGTGAAAAAGAGTACACAAGTGCAAGGAAAATTATTAAATTCTACTTATGTTTAGAAGATTTCAGTGGATTCTTTGGAGTCTCTAAGATGCATTTCAGATTTATGGCTTAGAACGCCAAACTCTGAGCAGCTCTGCTAAACTGAATGCAAACCCTCACAAACACGATGATTAAATACAAACAAATTTAAACAACTCTAACATAGTCTACCAATAGAAAGCCCCCTCACTGAGACTTTATTCCAGTAATCTCCAGTGCAGATGGGTCCTGAGCTGCACACTTCTGCCACAAGGGTGCAGGGGCCCTTTTAATGTAAGGTAGCTGGTTTTAGTGCTCTAGTAATATCAAACAGTCTAGATTCAGTAAGTCTGAGTCTAGCTTATGCTATTTAAGGCAGATGAATAGGGTTGCCAGCTGTCCGTTTTTTGACCGGACTGTCCAGTTTTCTGACAAATTGTCTGGTTACAAATTTTATTCAAAACCAGACACGTGAAGTCCAGGTTTTGTGCCACTGCCACGGTCTCAAGCGTTTCTCCCGTGCCATCTTTACTCTCTCTCTCCCATCCTTATTACCTGCGGTCCTGGTGTACTTTTTGGCTATAATTAGAGCCATTACCTGACTCCGGACTGTCTGGAAATAAGGGACACTGTCCGGAAAACAGTGACTGCCTTTTCTTGTCCGGAAAAAATAAAATCTTTTCATTTAATTAAAAAAAATACCCTTTTTTAAGGGTGTTCTACTTTAAGAACGCCCTTTGCGTCTGGTCGCATGCACTGATGCGGAAGAAGCTGAAATTGTTTACTTGATGTCTTCATCTTCCGACTGAGCGGTGGAATTTGAATTCCAGTCTCCAGAAGACGTTTGGACTTCACAGCGGACCACAACAACAATGAATAGTTGGACAAAGTCAGAGAGGTAGGTGTGTGTGTGTGTGTGTGTGTGTGTGTGTGTGTGTGTGTGTGTGTGTGTGTGTGTGTGTGTGGCTGCCGCTGCTGTGAAAAGGAGAGCAACTGAGTAATTCTACAAGAAAGTGCAATGTTAGCTGTTGTGTACTACTATGGAGTATTCTTTTTGAAAAAAGCATAACAGTAGTTGCGGGAGTCCCGGTGTAAAGGCAGATTCATACATCATTAGTCCTATAATAAGCCAACTGCTTGCTCTGTTACCTTTGTATATAGCATTTTTTATTTCTGCATATATCTGACTGCATTTTTGTGAATCTTTAATGTGGCAAACTGCTGCCCAGTCTCTAATGTTGCAACTGTTTATATCATGTTTAAAGTAACGCTTATTCACTGTGCATTTTGCAAGTGATATTTGATCTGTTTGATACTATTGCCCAATTGAAATTTATTCTGAACTGCATTTGAATTATGTAGCTACTGTATTGTTTCTGATTTTAATTTTGAATTACATCTGTTTCTGAGTAGCTGTTGTGTTTTTTGTTTACCATACTATCCTGCCTAATATCTTCAGACTCTGACACACTAACAGGCTTGTAATTCAGCTCTCTGCTGCCTTCTTTTTTACTGGTCTTTTCTTTTCATTCTTTTACCCTTTTCCTAACCCTTCTCTATCTACTGCTTTTTATAATGGATATCCTCTCCTTGTATTCTCTAACCTATCACATTTATTTCTATACTGCTCTTACTGTTATTTTGATATATTTACAGGAGCAAATCTGAAATGTAATTAACGTAAGGGGAAGTTTGTTTTATTGCAATTCCTTTAAAATTGTGTTGCTTAAAGCTGTTGAATGTGGTTAAAATATTTTAGAATGATAAAATAGGGCAAACTTACCTGTTGCCATCGTATCTCACCTGTTAATTACTAACATGCCTTTTGATATAAGGCTCTATAATTGAGGGGCAGCTGTGGTTAATTGTTATTTGTGACATACTGAGATTGGTATAGCAAAGGTATGTAAATTGATGACCCCACTAGTTTTCTGACCATCCACTAGTTGTCCACATTAAGCATATGCTCTGTAGCTTTCTATAAAAGGCATAGGTTCATTTTTCAAAAGCTGCAAGACCAGTTGTGTCATTATATATTGTTTTATACTAAACATGTATTTTCAGACCATGCTATACATTTTCAGGTCTGTGTTATTGATGTAAGATATGATTGTTGTTAATACTGTGTCATTTCTTAGAACATTTTAAAATGTTATCATCCTAAACTTGGGAAAACAATGTGCAATGCTGTTTCGGTGAATGTGAGATTTAAAGGCAGAGTAGTTTTAATGCTAAGTCTGTTTTCATTGTGAGACTGTATTGCTTTGTATAGCAAATGTGTATCAATGCTTTGTGCTATAAAATTTGTAATAAATGTTTTAAATTAAATCCAAATGTCTATAATCACTGTAGAAGTAAAGCAGAAGACAGTATGCACACTGAGAGTTTTGAACAGTGTTTAAGGCAACTGGGGAGAAATTGGCTGAAAGCAGGCATCCGGAACAGAAAAAGAGGATGTTCCCATCAGCTGATGTCACAAAATGGGTGGAGCATGGTTGGGAGAGGGGGTGGGAATGGGTGGAGTTATGGGTGATGCGAGGGGTGTGACCTTAGTCTGGTTTTAGCCATAAAGAAAGCTGGCAACCCTACAGATGAATCCAAAAAGACTAGTGCAAAGTAAAACAGTCACAGCAGAAAAAACGATAGTAAAATAATGGGAGACAGCAACTATTTTAAGACTGTACAGCCCTGAGTATACTGCTACTAAATTTGGAAAGGCAACAGCAGCCTGAATCACAGTTGAAAATCCACAGGTCTGATGAAGTGGAAGTTATAGGTGAAAAAACTTGAAAATGAACTAGAATCTAGCTAGCTCTCAGCTGTCCAGTTTTTCACAGAATATCCAGATTTTTGACTCATAAAATTAGTTTTCTAACAAATCACTGGCAAGTCGTTTGAGGACTGAAATCAGGAAATAATGGCAGATATTTGATTTTCAGACTTCATATCCTTCAGAAACTCATGCTATTGCAAAACCTGTTATTCTATCAACTTTATAACTTTGTAAGAGCAATATTTAAAAAGTATCCCTATTTTTGGGCCTTTATCCCCCCATTATTTTTGGCTTTGTCCAGATTTCTAGCTCTAAGAGGTTGAGAGGTATAATTTGGCTAGCAGGGATAGCAGAACCTATGTGTTATCAAAAAACCTTTTCCAGAGTCTTCAGAAGAAAAAAGACAGTTGTAAAGTCAGTGAAAGAATTCAGTGCAGAAACTGAAATGGAAGAACCCTTAGTCCATGATGTGAGACCTTGTCAGATGATTCCAACCATTAAAATAATGAAGGATGTCTCTATGGGGACAGAAGTGAGATACCCAACATTTTAAATTCATTCTAGAAAGGGAATCTGAACAGAGTCCTACATCTCCTTCTGTAATGTCAGCTCAGAGAGCTAAAGAGAAACAGGGCTCCCAGAAGCAGCTAGGTAGAGTGTTAGAAATTACTAAAGTTAAACTAAAGGAACTGCCAAAACCAAAAGTAGATGAAAGTCACTGGTATGTGATACCGGTATGTGATACCTTTTGAAGAAAAAGATGAAGTATTTATAACTGTATTTGTAGTGAAGAGGCCATACACTTTACTTCATGTAACTGTACTGACAAAAGTATTCCTGATTTGGCAGGTTTGTAAGATAAGCAATGAAAAGTTTAAGACATCATAGTGGAAGATGATAGATTAAGCAGGGTGAGAAAAGTCAGAGTAGAAGTAGAAACAGATGAGCAGATTGGCCCCATTCCATAGCCATATTTTGAGTTGAAGAATGTCTTGCTATAAACGGTGTGCAAACACAAATAAGAAATACTGCAACAGCTATTAGTTCTAAATCCTTTTAGAACACTTGCAGTGAAACCGGTACAATGATGGCTGTCTACTGAAGTCTCAAGACTTGCTTTGCTCAGTCCTAAGGTACCAAAAAAAAAAGACCAAAAAATATAGGAGAAGAGCAGCTGTTAAACATTACTATTCTCATTTAAACTAGTTTTTGTAGGGAGAGAGATACCCAGCACCTCTGTGGTGTGGGGTCAAGCCAAAAAAACCCCAAACTTATATATACCAAATCTGAGGTCGCTATACCACAGAGAAAAGGAAATACTCTGAGAAATGACAGTCCCAGACTTGGTATATGTAAGCCTGGATTTTTCGGCCATTTGATCTCCACATCTCAGGGCTTAAAAATACAGAGCCCAATATTTTAAATAGTTACTGGATGGGCTATTTATTGTGAGTGGTAAGTATGCAGTATAGTACTTGAATACTAGTAAATGCATGACAGTACAAAGCGTATTTCTTTGTTACTAATCCTTGACTGATAATGTCCATACTGTTATCTGCAGTTTTCTAGAATTTGTCACTGATGAATTTAAACCATCAATCACCTTTTTCATAGATTCTTACTAAGCAAATGACCCAGGGGGCCTTTCTAAGCATAGCTACATTTTCCCAAAAGAATAATGATGTCCTGTAGCCAAATAGGAGATTGAGGGCCAGGCCTTTATAAGCTACATCTATCCATAAGGGACATGGGTGCCAGGCCTGGTGTAAATTTCCTATTCCTCATCCACTGGTCTAGGTTGCACTTAAATTGGGTAATAAACAAACTCAGCTTCACATGAATGGGAAGCCCTTTCCATAGGAGGGGCAGTCCCTAGGACACATATCTGTCCAGCATGTTCTGTTTAACTCACAAACAAAATTTAGGTCCTTGGACCTTGTATTTCTGGCACTGTTTGACTTATGAATATGCAGGAGATTCATAAGTGTGGAGTTTACAGATGCTTTCTAAGCCAGGCATATATCACCCCTCGGCAATCTGTAGGAGACTGAGTAGAGGGGAAAGGGCTTTAAGGCACTCTGCGTAAGGTAGGTTTGTTACACCTCATATTCTTTTTGTAAGGAACCTATGAGGTTGCTCTAGTTGCTGCATGTGCCTGCCAGGTACATACCGGAGGGAGCATTGTACTTTGTTAGTGGTCTGGTAAGGGCAGAGTACAGTGGCATAATGACCTCTTTGGACCTAGATGCCATGCCCTTACTTATAAGATGTGCAACATAAACGGATTTCCTCACTACTGTGGCTATGTAGTGGCTGAAGGTAAGATTACTGTCTATGTGCCTACCGAGATCCTTGACCACTAGGTTGACTCTTAGGGGTGTATGTATTATCTACATGGTAATTAGCTGGGATGGTTGACTTACCAAAGGGTACGATTATGCATTCCCTAGCACTGAGTGTAAGACCATGGCTTTGGCACCATTTATTAGTCAAAGATAGACTTTCTTGAAGAATGCTAATGTCTGCAGGAGAGTCGATGATAACCCCCCCAGCTTGCAATCATCTGTAGACATAATCAGCCATAAACCTTCAGCATTTGCTTCCACTTCAGATAAATACATGCGAAAAAGGAGAGGGCTCAGTACAGAGACCTGGGATACACCATACCACTCAACAGTCCCGAATTCCTCTGTAAATACTGGTTTTGAGGGGAAAATATTGGGGTGCCATGAATTCACGAGTGGTCCCTTTAATTTCTGAATTTCCGGGGGGATTTTTTTGATGAATTTGTTCCTGACGTCATCATGGGTAGGGTGTGCCAGATGACATCAGCAGACAGACAGCCTCTCAGAAGAGCCATAATTTAATTTAACTTGCTGCAAAGTTGGACTGGTCTGGTCCACATGTTTATTCAGGCAGGTAGGCAAAAAAAAAAAAAGACAGCTGCATGAGCAAGAGAAATGGCAGTCTTTTCCATATGTGCTGCATTTGTTTTGTTTACTGGTGTGTGTTAAGCTGCATTTGTATTGAACACTTTGTTAAGCTTTCAGCAGAGTGTGTGTGTGTGTGTGTGTGTGTGTGTGTGTGTGTGTGTGTGTGTGTGTGTGTGTGTGTGTGTGTGTGAAGTTCCCCAGTTGGGTATAACTGGTGGTTAGAGTTCCTCAGACTCAAACCCTGCACCTTAGGTACAAGGAGCAAGAGACTAAATTCTCTGCCCATATCACCACCACTTGTTAGTCAAGGAGTTAAGTCCATAGTTCTCAGCTGTCCAACGTTTTACAGAATGTCTGGAATGTTTGGCACATGCTTTTGGTCTGTTCCTTTTAAAATTTGTGGTTTTCTGGCAAATCAGTGAGAACTGAATTCACCAAATAATGATAACCATTTACAGTTCAGTCTTCCTATCTTTCAAGAATTGCATGGTAACACAAAACATTTTATTGTAACAACTTTTCTAAGATTATACAAGCAATGTTTAAAACGTGTCCCTGGTTTTGGGCCTTTGTCCTGTCCCCCCCCCCCCAATAAATGTTTGATTTTTCCAGATTTCTGGTGCTGCATAGTTCTTCAGGGGGAGAGAATTGTAGTGCTGCTATGCCAAGTCTGTTTGTGTTGTTAGTAGCACAACAGGTAGAATACTTGCTTTTGGTGGAGAAGGCTGTGGGTTCTACTCCCACAGTATGTAGATGGATTGCTGATACTGTACTGTGTTCTACTTGTAAAGGGGGTGGATGCTGCAGTCCTGAGAATGTCCTCTTTGGCAGAGATACCTAGTAACTTATGAACCTGTTATCAGTTTGCCATCCATTCCCTATTGCAATATTACTAGCTTATCATTTTTCTTAATGTAACACAGGCAATTTATTCCTCAAGGGCAGCCAGGCACTTTACTTTTAGATGAACCAATGAAATATAAAGTTGTTTGCTAGCAGAAACTTCATTTGTTACAGATCTCTTTAATGTGGAATTATTTAGATGAGTTTTACTTCTGCAGAGATTTTGCATATTTACTGATACTGGTGGATTGAGTGCCTTCTGTGTGGAGTCTGCATATCCTCCCTGCGGTCGAGTGGCCTTCGAAAGACATGCGTGAGTGGGCATACCTTCGTTGAAGGTTGGGCTGGCAACTTGGCACCAAAAAAAAATCGACTGCCAGTCATTAGCAGACCGGAGTTCCGCTGTGGCGACCCCTAACCGGAAAAAGCCGAAAAGACAAACAAACTGATACTGGTGGATTGTAGAAGTTTGAATAGACTTTTATAATGGAAATGTTCTGAATTGGGCAGTTTTGTCATTATTGGTTCATGCATTTTGTTTCATTGCTTACTGGAAAAATGTTCAAAACAAGATAGTTAACATGCGCTCTAACAAGTGTGCTGTATTATACAAGGAATATAATTTAATACAACCAGGAAGGTGTAGCAAAGAACACATGTATGTTTTGTGTGCAAAGGGCCTATGATCTGAAAACGGCCCAAAGGTAATCTTTATCCGCCACTTGCCAGGTGAGTTTTCTTTGAATGTGGGTTTCATGTTGATGTTCATCGTGTTTCACTGTTGCAGTCATGACTGTAGGGTTCTCCCCTGCCGGCAGGCAGTCCTCGGTCGGCCAGAATCCCAAAGTCTGGGTCCAGCGTCGGCTGTTCAGCCATGCTCCCTGACTTCAGAGCGCCAGGATTACAAAGCTGACAGCCGACGCCATGTTCTCCAGTCTTTCTTGCCGTGCGGTGATAGCAGTTTGCAAGTGCCAGTCGGCTGACTCCTGACAATTTTTTCTAAACAAACTTCAGTCCGAAGATTTTCTTTTCCTACTCAAAGCTAAGTACCCCGTTGGGGAAACTTTTTTCTTGCTCCAGTCCGATGTCAGAAAAAGTTAATAATTGTATTTCATGTGGGAAGCAAATACCTCATAAGGATTTTCATTCTTACTGTATTCCTTGCTTAGGCCCTGACCACGACGTAGCTAGTTGTCGGTTTTGTGCTAGATTCAATCAACGTACTATTAAACGAAGGTACGATTTTGCATTTCATTACTTCGGTAGGCGTTTTAATTACAAAATGTCGTCACGATACGATTCCGGCTACTGGAGTTCACAAACGACGCAAGGACAAAGACAGGCCTCTGAGGTCCAAATCAGACGATATCGCACAAGCAGAGCCAGCTTCAGGTTTGGCCGTCATCAGTGAGGCGCTTTTGCAGCCCCTGTCGTCGGCCATTTCAGAACCTATAGCTGAAACGGACTCCCACGAGGAGCCAACTAGGCCTTTGAATATTTCTGTTGCAGGACCTTCGGACAATGCTCCTTCGGATGGGTCCGGAGCCGCTGTGCAGGTACCGGCTTCCGAAGGGGTTTTCAGGCCTACTCAGCTTCTAATAAAGGCAAAGACAAAGATAAAGGCAAAGACTCCTTCCAAATCAAAGACTGCAGCCCAGGCCTCTTCTGATCCGGCTCCCAAGTCTCAGAAACAGTTACTTAAGATGGCGGAGGACTTACTTACTATGATTAGGGGTTCACATCCCCCTCCAGATAATAAGCCAAGGCAGGAAGTTTATTATGACTCCTCTGATCAGGCTTCTGTTTCTTCAGTTTCTTCTTCTGACCAGGAATATTCTTTCCCTCCTTATGAGGATTCTGATGCTGAGGAATTCATTCCTTCAGCTTCTCCCCCTGAGGATTTCTCTTTTGGAGAAACTTTGCATGAAATGAGGGAACATTTCCACTGGGAAGGACAGGAGTATTCAGAATCTAAGAAAAGACTAAGGGATTTTCTTCTTCTTCCCCAGCATAGACCCCTGGCTATTCCTCCTATTTTAGATATTGTGGATGATGCTTTTTCGGAGGCTAACTTAACTCCTGATTCTTTTCCTCCAGCTCCTGTTAAGCCAGACAGGACAGATACTATAGGGTTCCTGATTCCCACCAGTTTTTATACAAGAACCCTACTGCTGACCCTGAAACCATTTCTCAGGGTCCTAAGGGCATAAAGGCCGCTTCTGCTAAAAACCCCATTCCCACTGAGAAGGATTCCAGATCTTTAGAAAGATGGGGCAAAAAAGTGTACACTTCTGCTACTTTATCTATTAGGGCTTTAAACAGTCAGTTTCATATGCTGAAATTCCAGCAGTTTCTCCTGTCTGTTCTAAAACAGAAGCTTACTTCCATTTCCGCCTGTGCAGATGATAAGGAGTTACATGACTTAATGCATGCCACTGAACAAGTTGGGAAGCATGGTTTACACTGTGGATTTGATGCCTTAGAGGCTTCTTGTAGGGCTGCTGCTTCTGGCATAGTAATTAGAAGGCATGCTTGGTTAAAGGAACAAAATTTGCCAGATCAAGTAAAAGCTAAATTATTGGATGCTCCTGTTCAGCATAATGTTTTGTTTGGATCTAAAGCTGAAGAGGTGATTAAAAAGATGGAGGACAAGGCAAAATCCATGCAAACAGTTAAAGATTTCTTACAAGTACAGCCACCCAGATTTAGTAGGAATTGGCCTACAAAAATTGGTCCTTTCCCAATTCAGACAGGCCTCAGAGGGGTAGATACAGACGCTCCCGAGGAAGGCCTCAAATGCAAGCCTCTTATAGACCAAGACAGTGGACTGCTTCCACCCCTAGGGGAGGAGAGGACAGGTCGCAAACTCATAGGAAACAGACTCAATGACTCCCTCTGTTGGGCTGTAGGAACTTCTTGCCTGGAAGCCCCTCTCGGAGGAAAACTTTCTCTTTTTCACCTAAATTGGACTCATATAACCCAAGACAAGTGGGTTCTGGATGTAGTTTCAAGAGGTTACAAATTCCATTTTCATACCCTACCAAGGCCAAGCAGATGGCCAGATCTTCCAAAACATCAATGGTCAGAGGCCTTAAACCAGGTGGAAGCTCTCTTGGCTATGAAAGCCATAGAACTAGTTCCACTTTCAGAAATGGGACAAGGTTTTTACTCAAGGCTCTTTCTAGTCCCCAGGAAGCAAAATTCATGGAGACCCATTCTGGATCTGTCAGTCTTGAACACTTTTCTAGAGATACCAAAATTCAAGATGCTTACTCTACTGCAGCTACTTCCAATGCTGACCAAAAATGCATGGATGGTGACTTTGGATTTAAAGGAGGCATATTTACACATTCCCATCAGGCAGGAACACAGAAAATACCTCAGGTTCAAGGCTGGATCGAGGCACTATCAATTCTCTGCGCTGCCCTTTGGATTGTCTACTGCGCCCAGGATCTTTACCAAATGCCTGGCTCCAGTAGTAGCTTATTGCAGACTCAAGGGAATTCAGGTTTACCCTTATCTGGACGATTGTCTTATTCAGGCAGACAGCAAGGATGTCTTACTCCAGCATCTAGAGTTTGTTCAGAATCTTCTCAAGTTCCTGGGATTCACTGTAAACATAAAAAAGTCAAATTTGACACCCTCACAACAGATAATTTTTCTGGGCGCTTCTCTAAACACAACAACCCAGATGGCATTTCTGACATACGAAAAACAATTACAGCTGGCCTCAACTTTCAAAACCTTGGCAACTTTAACTCAGCTATCTGCAAGGAGATTCCTGCAGGCTTTGGGTTACATGGCCTCCTGCATCCTTCTCGTACCATATGCAAGACTACATATGAGGAAAATACAGTGGTACCTAAAAAGTGTATGGTCTCAGCATTGCCACAGTTTAGACATACTGATCTCCGTCCTGCCTTGTCTTCAAAAGGAATTCCTTTGGTGGTCCAAGGCATGTACTCTAAACAAAGGAAAACCCTTCTGTCTGCCTCCTGCCACTCAGATACTGACCATGGACGCCTCAGATTATGCATGGGGAGCCCATTTTCAGGGCAACTGTCTGCAGGGCCTTTGGACAAAGGATCAGAAGCACCTGCATATCAATTTAAAGGAAATGTTAGCCGTACAGAAAGCTCTATTGGCCTTCAGGAATCTTCTACAACCAGGACAACTACTGATACGGACAGACAACACCACAGTTATGTGGTACATAAACAAGCAAGGGGGATCTCATTCCTATCCCCTTTGCAGACTAGCCATGGATCTTTGGAACACAGCTCTAGCTTGCAATCTGGACCTTCAAGCACAGTTTCCACCAGGGAAGCAAAACTTCCTGGCAGACAGTATGAGCAGAAACCTTTCGGACCCACATGAATGGATGCTGGACACCGAAATATTCAAGATGATTACTGCAGTCTGGGGATGTCCTCACATAGACCTCTTTGCATCCCACCTCAATCATCAACTACAGATTTTTTGCACCAGGACTTTCCACGAACAAGCTTGGAAAGTGGATGCACTATCATTCAGTTGGAGAAACCTCTCGGGATATGCCTTTCTGCCTCTTCTTCTTCTTCCACGAGTATTATTAAAGATCAAACAGGACAAGGCCAAGATGATAATCTTGCTGGCCCCAAATTGGCCTCGACAGTTTTGGTACCCAACACTGAAAAACCTTTGTCTGGAGCCCCCTTGGGTTTTACCACAGACTCCGAACCTTCTGTCCCAACACCAGGGTCAGGTTCTACACTCCCATGTCAAAACTGTCAGCCTGGTGGCCTGGTTAATCCAGGGTCTTTGAATCATTCTCTCCTACCCAAGCAGGTTATGGATGTCATTTTAGAAGCCAGACGTTCTAGCACTACTAGCACTAGGAAATCTTATGCAGGAAAATGGAAAAGATTTTGTTCCTGGATGCAGGCTCAGGATTCTGATCCTCTTATTCCTAACATTCCTCAGATTTTACTTTACCTGACAGACCTCTTACATAAGGGTCTCTCTTTCTCTTCCATAAAGATTCATGCCTCTGCTATTTCTGCTCATTATAATACAGACCCTCCAATCTTTTCCCACCAGCTCATGAGACAGTTTCTCAGAGGAGCTAAGAACTTAAGGCCCCCTAGATCTCCTCCCATTCATGCTTGGGATCTCAACTATGTTTTGGAAAAGCTCACCTTATCTCCTTTTGAGCCTGCTGCCACATCTGACATCAAGTTTTTATCTTTTAAGACAGCCATCCTGTTAGCTCTGACCTCTGCCAGGAGAGTTTCAGAGTTGCGAGCTCTTATGACTGTAGAACCTTATATTATTTTTCATCAAGACAGGGTGTCTTTAAGGACTAATCCTACTTTCATGCCTGAGGTGGTTTCCAAAGTGGCTTTAAATCAAACTATTCACTTGCCAACTTTTTTCCCCACTACTCAAAATAAAGGGGAAAGGATCTTACTTTCCTTGGACGTAAACAGACAACTACATTTTTACCTGGACAGAACCAAGGACATCAGGAAATCAGAGCAATTGTTTGTTTTTTGTGCTTCAAGTTCCCAAGGTAAAGCCATTTCAAAACAGACCATTTCTAAATGGATTGCTCATGGAATCAGATTTTGCTATTCACACCATGGAAAGCAAATCCCAGGGAGTATAAGGACTCACTCCACCGGAGCTGCTGCCCCTTCTGCTGCCTTCCTCAGGGGAGTTCCTACCAAAGACATTTTGGAAGCTGCAACTTGGAGTTCAGTGCATTCTTTTTCCAAGCACTACAATCTACCTCTCTACTCCAAGTCTAGGGCTGGCTTTGCTTCTGCAGTCTTGCAGGGTCTTATAGCCGCCCCCTCTACTTTATGACCACCTCCCTTTCATTCTGCTTTGGGATTCTACCCTACAGTCATGACTGCAACAGTGAAACACGATGAACATAGTACAGTTGTGTACACTTACCATAAATGTAGATGTTAGAGTGTCTTCACTGTTGCAGTCTGGGTTTCCTCCTCCTGTCCCTCTTATTTTTCTTTTGTGTGGTTCCTTTTTTCACCCCTCTTCTGAGGTGTATTTGCAAAGAGTATGGGACCTTACTCATTTTGGAACTTCTGACATCTGGGGCAAAAAAAACTGGAGAACATGGCGTCGGCTGTCAGCTTTGTACTCCTGGCGCTCTGACGTCAGGGAGCATGGCTGAACAGCCGACGCCGGACCCAGACTTTGGGATTCTGGCCGTCCGAGGACTGCCTGCCGGCAGGGGAGAACCCTACAGTCATGACTGCAGCAGTGAAGACACTCGAACATCTACATTTATGGTAAGTGTACACAAGTGTACTTTTCAATGAGTGTGAGTTTCAGAGGCAGAGAAGTTTTAATGTTGTTGTTGTGCCTTTTTGCTTTTCCCGGTTAGGGGTTGCCACAGTGGAACTCTGGTCCGCTAATGATTGGCAGTTGATTTTTACGTACCGAGTTGCCAGCCCTGATGCACAACCTTCAATGAAGGAACACCCATTCACGCATGTCTCCACGCAGAAGACGCTCTAGCTGAGAGACGAATCGGACAGCGTCTTACTGTGAGTCGACAATGCTACCGCAGCACCACCACTCATTGTGTGACTGTATTGCTTTGTTTAGCAGATATCTATTAGTGTTTGTGCTATAAAATGTAAAATAAAAGTTTTAAATGAAATCCAAATAATCATTGTGGAAGTAAAGCAGTATGCACACTACAGTGTTTATGGTAAATGGGGTGAAATAGCCAAGTAATGGGACATTAAAATAGCTGCAGGGGGGAGGGCTGTTTATGGGGGACCCCATTCGACCATGATTTTGTGAGGGGGGGAAGGGCAGCAAACTCAAAAACAGTCCAGGGAGGGCACAAATTCTAGCTATGTCACTGAGCAGTAGGCCATAGAGAATGACTTTTTGAGGTCCTAGCAAACTATAATATTATTTTGCTAAGATTAGAATATTGCCTACCATTAAATGCTGTACTTTTACCACAAAACCCACATACTGCAAGTCACCAAAAACAAAATCCTAAGATTCATCATCTTCTCCCTTCCCAGTGAACATCATTGCTACACATTAAAAAAATGGTTGCCATTTACTACAGGGTCAGGGCTCTGGGGCCAGATTTTGGCTGTCTGTTCTTCAGTTTGCATTTTAAAGTTGGTATCCCACAATTCCATCGGAGTGGGTGGGGTTACATGATTATGTATGAAAATGGTATGTTAATCAGTGTACAGATTTGTACCTATTTTTCATGGGCCTTTGTCCAGATTTTTGATGTTTCCACGTTGAAGTATGGGGACACTGCTAGTGACTGGCCTCTTGGTGGTGGTGGTGGTGGTGGCCTCACCTATTTTGACCTCCTGGGTCCTATCAGTGAGCCATTTGGCTATCCAGTGGGTTATCAAAGAGTTTATATAATTTAGTGAGCTTGTCTATAATGCCTGAGTTGGGTATTGTAACAAAAGCCTTGCCAAGGTTGAGGTAAGCTGTGTGCACAGTCTTGCTCTCGTCTACTGCTTTGGCGACTCTCTCAAGAAGTCCACCAAATTTAATAGGCATGATGTTCCTTTATCAAAGCCAAACTGTGATGTGCCAAGAGTTTGCAGATTGCCTACATCCTGATTTATGATGTCCATGATGATTCTTTCCTTTGCTTTACATGGCTGGGGAGACTTATGGGCCTGTAGTTACCTGGATCGGTGGTTGGACCTCTTTAGCTATCAGTCATTCCTTGGGCACACAACCTGACTGTAGGCTTCACTTGAAAAGTGATTCAAGTGGACCAGAAAGGTCATATTTCATGCTGTTTAGTAACCATCCCAGGATGTTATCGGGCCCATTGATGCAGTGCTTTCAGCTTTGAATGCCCTAGTAATGGTTGGGGAGGTTGTGGTGTGTGGTATTTCCTTTGGACGATGGGGAGGAGAGTGTGTTTGTGTGTGTGGGGGGGGGGTTGACCTGAACCTGTCAATCAAAAGGTTGCCCATGGCCTCTGGTTCAGTGTGTGTGATGTCATTTACGATAAGTTCTGTGCATTGTTGCGTATTTCCCTTGAGCTTACGGACATAGCTGTAGAAAGTGCTCTGTGGTTGTCATTTGCCTGAGAAGCAAATCTTTTTCAAATTTAGCCTTTGAAGTATTAATTAACTCTCTTAGCTGCCTGTTTAGATTGTTCAGTGTTTTTTAGTATGTTGGGCTTTGCTCCTCATACATTTGGCCAAGATTTTGTTTTTCTTTTGTTGTATAACCAATTGATGTTATGATTCTACCAGGGAGGCTTGTCTTTTGAGTTTGTTTTATTGTTAATACGACTGGGCACAGCTCACGCTATACAGCTATCAATAATGCTGTACAGGGATTTTATAAATTACTCAGCATATGCTATGGTGTTTACTGGGTTTGGGGGTGCTTGGAATTTAACCAAGGTGTCACTTGATAGAGAGAGGTTAGCTTTGGAATAGTTCCTTAAGGCGTTTGGTTTCACTGGGTCCCCGGATTTCAGTTTTATTTCAAACAATATTGCCTTATGGTCAGATCTCATGAGCAAATGCATTGCATTGGGTGAAGAACATCGCTCACCTATGTTTGAGTTCAAGGTCAAGGATGTTTGCACTGCTGGTAGGAGAATTTACCAACTGTTCCAGGATGTTGGTATTAAGGAAGCTTAGGAATGGTGGGCTTGTGCACTAGAAATGATATAGGGTTCCAATCTATAGAAGGGTAGTTGAGATCCCTCATAAAGATCATATTGGGTTGAATGGTGAGGGACTGTAGTACTTTGAGATAAGTAGTATGGGTTTCCTGGTACATGGAGGGGGACCTATAGGTTGCAAGGATATGGTATGAGACCTTGTTTATGTTGAGTTGCATGTGTATGAATTCCAGTAGGTCATACACTTTAACTAGTCTGGATGTAAGGTTATTTTAATATAGACTGACAATCCTCCACCTTTAGTTCCATCCTGTGCAGTAGCTGGTCTAAACGTGTGAAAGGAATTAAAGCCTTGTACAGTTGAGTTACTCTGCATGACTTTAAAACATGTCTCCATTACTAGACAGATGCCTACACTCTCTCCAGAGAGAGGAAGGCTTGAAAGGAGTGGAGTTTTTGTTAAGATTTAAAGCATTGAGTAGTACCACCTTCAGATATACCTTTGTAGGTTCAGTTAAGTTAGGAGATTTATCAGTTTGGCATTGCCTAAAAAGGCACTTAGGGGGTGGGAAAGGTCTTTGCCAGTATCCAAAAGTCTAGAGGGAATAAGTGCATCCCAACCCTGGCAAAGCAGCATGGTCTATCAGACATGCCCTTTCGGGAAATCAGATATTGTACCTCATTGGATTGACACCAGAAGCTAAGCTGATGGTTAAAATCATCATTTTCTTTTGCTAACATGGCATCATCCTTGGAGAAGGTAGTATGCTGCTCAGTGCTAGGCTCATACCTGGACTAGGCTCATACCTGCCTGAGACATAAATCAGTGAGCTTGATCATGTCTCACTTCATTATAGTTAAGGGAGGTACATCTCGGGTCATTAGCACCCACATGGACTATGGCAGAGTCATACTGGTACCTGTGGTTCAGTGACCTGAGTGCCTGTGTGGCTTGACGGATCTTAGCACCAGAAAGGCATCTAATCGCAACTCTCTCCTTACTCATTCTGTTGGTGGTGTGCATCGGTGTGCCTCACTGTAAAATCACAGGTGACGAAATTTGGTTGTGCACTGGTTTGCCTAAAGGACTTAGCAGTAGAGGCTTTGGGTACAGTGTTACTATGTATAATTGTTGGTGGTGTTTTAACAGAGTGTTTGTATGATGGCTGAGGACCCTTTCTTTGATTGTACTGTGTAGAAGTTCTTAGTGTTTTAGGAAGGTTAGCCGTAAGTGCCTCAGCATTAGTAGTGTATGTGTAAGGTCTCCACTTTGCGCAGTAGGCGTGGTGCAAGTATCATTGACAAACTCTATATGATTAGTTTTGGTTGTATTACAATAGTTTTTCCTCTAGAGATAAAGTGTATGTATACCTTTCACATTCTTTATCTTTTTTATTAAGAATAAGTGGGTTGTCAGTGTACATGAGGCAATTGCTACAATGCCTTAGAATACCCATTTCAAACAGATTGCCACAGAGAGAGTTGGGAAATCCATATCCATGGCTGCTGATCTACTGGGGAGGAGGGAGGGAAATCTAAATATTAAATAGATCAATAACACAAGGAACTTGAGCAATGCTCAGCTATGAGCAAAATAAATACCCTAGTAGTTAAAAAATCTGTCTATAGACAATAAGGGTGTTTTAAGAAATACTTACACAGTGAGAGATTTCAGTGCGCAACACAGCTATTTGATTTATGTGCGGTTATCTGATGTACCATGCATGGTGTTTCTTTGGTGTAAAGGTTGCAGTTGTAACTAAAATGCAGGAGACCCGAGTTTGAGTTGTAGAGGCATACACACTGAAAAGTGAACCATGGGGAGAAAGATTGAGCAGCCAAAAGAGTGGCTATCCTATTCTTTAGAAATGGAGGAAGATAATTTTGCTATGGGAATGTCCTATGGTAGAAACTGGGAAGTTAGTTTCAGGAGAGCAATAATTCTGGCTAGCCTAATGTGGAGATGGCATGCCGTGGTAGTGTTCAGTGATGAGTCAGGTGCAGTATGTCTAACTTCAGATCAGCCTTAAGGTGTTGGGGCCTACATAAAAATCCTCATCGGTTGTAGACTGTGGCCACTGAGTGCCCAGATTATGCCTTTCACTACATTGGCAGTTGAGCAAGTATATAGGAGTAATTAATATATCATTTTTGTCGTTGGGTAGTGTATTGTTGAAGCTGACAATCACTAAAAGATGAATATAAAAGCAATTAATTGAGCAGTTTGGTTTACAAAACATATTTTCATGTGTATTATTTTGTGTGCATTAACAAGTTTGTGTAGTTTTTTTTGCTAAACTAAGGTTTGTCGTATAGTTTCTTTTGGACTGAATATAATATGATTGTATTGGCTTAGAAGGTGCAAAAACATGATGGGATGCTCAATGTGTTGTGCTTTGTGGATACATTATGCCCATCATATATAGGTAGGTACAGTGAGGTGACTGAATGGTTTTCTAACAAAGCAGAGTGCTTGAATGCAGTGTGTTTATTGTGGTTTAGTAGGGAGATCAGAGTGGTTGAAAGCTGTGTGTCTCCTGATGTTGGTTGGTACAACAGGAGTGTGTGTGTGTGGTGTGTGTGTGTGTGTGTGTGTGTGTGTGTGTGTGTGTGTGTGTGTGTGTGTGTGTGTGTGTGTGTGTGTGTGTGTGTGTGTGTGTGTGTGTTTGCACCATGTCACTTAGATTGTATGTATTCTTTGTGACTTGCTAAGCTTAACATTAACATGGTTGGATCCAGAGTTTTTATTGTGTCTTGGAATGTATGTTTGTATACAATACAAAGTGCTTTTATTGGTTTATGGGCTGTATTTTCATCTGCATTTCTATAGGAATGCTGATACGTTTAGACTGATTTATTTATTTATAGTCAGGCAGTTAGTGCAGATGATTAAGGGTATAAGGTGCTGACAAGCTGCTTCCTATGGTCTAAGATTTGTTTCCCTCAGTTTCCATTTGTCTGCTGTGTGACCTTGAGCAAGTCACTTAACCAAACATTACTTTGGGGAAATTAACTATGCTTCTCTATAGTCTCCTGGACTGCATGTCTAATAACAGATCTAGATGAAAAGATCAACATTTTAAAATGTTGAAACCCATATGTTTGAGACCATTTGATCAAACCAAGACAATATTTTTGCAGGGGCAAGCCCCCCTACACTGCCCACACCCCCTTCTAATTATATATGCCAGCACAAAGATCCCACTACAGTAGGGAAAGTGGCACATTTCCACTGTACCACGATCTCAGTCAAAACAGTTTGGCATTTTAAAATGTCAGTTATATGCTCTTGACCATATGGGTTTCAACATTTTAAAATAACCATCTTTTGAACTAGATCCACCTGCTAACTACCTTCTTGCAAAGTGTGGTGAGCTCTGATTTTCCTTTACTTTAGCTATCGATAGTTATTTGCATTTTGTTTCAGTTTTTCATGTGTGTTTAATGAGTGTGCGTATGAGTGTGAGTGTGTGTGTGTGTGTGTGTGTGTGTGTGTGTGTGTGTGTGTGTGTGTGTGTGTGTGTGTGTGTGTGTGTGTTTAATGAATGTGTTCCTTAGCAGCTCTGTGAATAGCATACAACTTGGTGAGTGTAGGTTTGATGGCTTGTAACAGTTGTTGGTTATCTTACTATGCCAAATGCACATGTAAGCATATTTGGTATTCTGGATTTGACACAAATACAGGACATCAACATCAGGACTCTTGGATTTCTGGCTAGAACATTAGTGGGTAGCAGCCTGTGTAAGAAGTAGAAATCAAAAGACAAATAAAGCCAGAAAGAAAAGTGTATTTTGCCGTACTTTAAATGTAGCAAGCACTCTAAAGAAGTCCTTTGTCTCTTTTTCTGTGATGAAGCATAGTCCTTGTAGTATAGCCAGCCTATCTGGCATTCCTGCTGGGCACATTATGCCACTAAGGCCCTGGGAAATTTGGGTGGGAATATTTTTCTTACTGAAAACTGTCCAATATGCCTGCCAGTTTTTTCCCTGCAGCTTATTAAGCATTTTTTTAAAGAGGCTATTAGAACAGCAAAGTAGAATTTTAATCCAAGTATACTTTAATCTAGACAGTCTTTATACAAAAAACATTTGGGAACTTAACTTTTTTTAATTCAGAAGATAACACTGTGCCTTGCATTACTGCAAAATATTTAAAATGCAAACAAACAACATTTTTTGCTGAACAATTATAAACACAATGCAGTGTGTTGCTATCCTTTCTGAATATGGAGGATTTCAAAGAAATAAAGAAAAAGAGAATAGTTCAGTTGTATGTGTTTAAGTGCAGTACGTTTCACATAGACCTGATGCCACAAGGGAGTACATAATGTAATATTTGTGCAATTTGCAGAAGAATTTGAAGACAGGCTTCTACATGTCGTAGACTGTTTCCGTTTCAGAAACTTTAGCTACTCTCGTTTTCTTTTAGCATTGCCAAGCTGAAAGAGCAGACCTCAAGACCGAGTTAACTGTCTGTGGCATAGTATCTCCACACAGAAGAATGTTAGGAGAAATTTTAGGTAGGCTCAGATAAAAGTTTTCTAAGGCAATATTTACATGTGCGAACTATGTATGCATTTTCTATAAGCAGTAAATAAAACACCATGCTTAAAAGTCATAAATATTTTCATATGTGAAAGGCATGGAGTAGGTTTGGGTATGTGAAGTACACTTTTCAAACGTTTTTGTTATTCATTTTAATAAAATGAATCTAGTACACCATGAATGTATAACTATGAAGGGGATGGTGTAAAGAAAAATGAGCTGACAAAACAAAAAAGAAAATTGAGACTTCCTTTTACATTCAGATTTCTGCTAAATATAATACTACAAGGCAGCTGTAGATCAAGACCTAATATTATAATCATCAACTGTTTGTTATATAATTTACATTAAAAAAACCACTCTAACTCCTGTAGGAACCTAAATTATTTTCTTAATACAGTAGCCAACATTTTGTTAAAGAAATACAGAGCACTAAGATATAAATGTATTTTATTCTGTTTTATGTATGTATTTATTTATTTATTTATTTCCAGCTTGATTACCGTGGAAGTCCACTGGGCCCAGCGAGCCCGTTTTCAGTGGTGGCACAGGGAGAAAAGCTCCATGAAACAGATTACAGTAAAGAGAGCAGTCCAATAAAAATAAAAGTAAAAGTACAATTACATATCAAATAATACAAAGTGTGAGCAATATTGCCCATAGTGGAAAAATGTTGTGCAGATACATTTTAACAAATTCACACAGTTAAAGTCAAAAGTTAAAAGCTATTTACAATATTTAGAGATTGTGAGAGATCATATGTTATAGCCAGCTATAAGGTGTTTAGAAACTCAGGAGGATACCATCCCAATGGCTTTTGTTAAAAGAGTTCTATGTAGGGAGACTGCAGTTACATTTCCATTTGGAGGAGAGGTAGGTGTAAAGCTGAGTTTTGAAGTTGTTTGTGTTTGACATTGTCCTTAGTGTGGAAAGAAGAGAGTTCCATTTTTTTACCTAAGGAGAAGGAGAGGAGAAGTTGTCCAGCAGGACGTTTAGGTTTGTGAACAGTAATTAAGTTTTGGTGTTCAGATCTGAGAGTTCTATTTGGGACATATGGGGGAAGGATGTTAGTTAGAGCTCAGCATTTGGTTGGATTAAATATTAGTCTATGTGCTGTAGTGAGCTGGAGGAAGTCCAGGTAATTTGTGAATTCTAAACAATTGAGGGATTGGAGGGTAACACAGTGATGAGTGAAATGTTTGGCTTTGGTGGCAAATTTAGAAATTTTGTTATAACAGCTTTCAAGTCTGGAAGTGATGGAAGAGGATAGGTTAGTTAGTAGCGGGATACCGTACAGACGGGAGGGAAGGGGGTAAGAGGACGCCAGAGTATGCCTGGTAGAAGTAGAGAGGAAGTGGTTGTTCTGTATAGCATACCTAGTTTTTGGTGGGTTTTCTTTATATTTTGCTGAATATGTATGTCGAACTTGAGGTGTTCCTCTATAGTTACACTGAGTAGTGTGGCAAAGGGAACAACTTCGATTGGAGAGTTGCTCTGGCTAAGAACTTGGAAGGAATTTTTATCAAAAGAGATAGATTTTGAGGGTGTGAATAGTAGTATTTTAGATTTGTTAGCATTGAGAGAAAGGTGATTTTGCTGCATACATATCTCAGTAGTTGAGAAGACAGTCTGAGTTTTAGATAGGTGTTCAAGGAGGTTAGAGGCAGAGCAGACAAGTGTAGAGTTATCTGCATATTGGATGAATTTGGCATTAGGAATAGCAGAGTAAAAGTTATTAGTAGATATTAAACAGCATTAATCCGAGGATGGACCCCTGTGGTACTCCGGTAGGGGTGGGTAAGAAAGGTGAGGTGCCTTTTTCCATTTCACAGCCTGAGATCTATCTGACAGATAGCTTGAGAACCAGGAAAGTGTGTTTTGGGAAAGATTTAAGTTTGAGGGGTGACTTAGAAGGTACTTATGGGAAACAGTATCAAATGCTTTAGAGAGATCTAGGAGCACTGTGGATACTAGGTTCCCAGAATCTCAGGCTTGATTGACAGTTTCTAAGAATGAGAGTAGAGCTGTTATGGTGCTATGTCCTGGTCGGAAGCCATGTTGGGTAGGGATAAGAAGTTGTTTTTAGTCAGTAAAGGCATAAGTTGGAGGTGGATGCATTCTTCTAGGAATTTGGAGATTGGAGAGAGAAGAGCTTTAGGGCAGAAGTTTGAAATGTTAGTGTTTTTGCCTCCCTTGTGGAGAGGAAGAGTAAAGGTGGAATGCCAGAGTTTAGGGACATAGGATTCGTTTATGGATCTATTGATTAGGATACTAACTGGGAGAGCTATATCATCGTCAGCAGACTAGACAAAGGAAGAGGGGATGTTGTCAGGTGCATTGGAGCAGGGTTTAAGTTTGGATAGAAGGCTTTTTATGTAGTTAGTGGAGACAGGTTTAAACTCAAACATGGGGGGGGTAATTATTTGGGGACATAGATGAGGTGGAATGTAGGAGAGATGGGTCGTTGTTGGGAAAAGTTTTTGTTAGGTTGGATATTGACTCTGTAAAGAAAGAGTTGAATAGTGAGGCTAATTCGAGGTCAAATTTACTTGGGTCTGGACAGGGGTTATTTTTGGACCCTGCGTTGAGGAGTGAGTTTATGGAGTTCCAAAAAAGCCTAGAGTCTTGTGGATGGTTGGACTGGAGCTTAGTGTAGTAGGATGTTTTTGTCTTTGAAGATTTGTTTTTTTGCAAAGTTACGGAGCTGCGTATATTGGAGAAGGGTTTCTGGAAGTTTATTCTTGTGGTAAAGCTTCCAGGATTTGTCTCTTTGATGCATAATTTGCTTTGTTTCTTTGGTTACCCAAGGGGCAGTTATATTTTTTATTCTTTTTTCCTTGGTAGAGCTCGGGAATTTAGAGCGTCTAGGAAAGTAGAATTAAAGTGGTCTATGACTTTATCAAGTGGAAGGAGTTTTCGAATATTCCAATTCATTTGTTTGTGATAGTTAGAGAAGGTTTTGGGGTCAAATTTACTAAGGTTACGAGTCTGAATATATTGATGTTGGTGTGGATGGGAGGTGGTTGCACGGTAAATGAAAGCTCAGAGGTGGTCAGAGTTGGCAATTTTATTTAGATGGGTGACTAAGATCCAGTCAAGAGTGGATCCTGGGGAATTTGTTTTATTGGGTCTGGTGATGGAGTGGGTTACTTAAAGTTAAAGAGGTTAATGGACAGGGAAGGTATGGGACTGTTGATTTTATTCCAGTCGATGTTTACATCGCCTAGTATGTAAGTTTCAAGGTTAATTTCAGCTGAGGCCCATTGGAGTATGTCTTCAAGGGTTGAGATGTTATTTCTGGGTGGGATATAAAGGGCGATGATACAGAGACTTTTGTGATTATTCATTTTTAATAGATCGACTGTTCTGTGTTCTGTGTTGGCGAATTTAGAAATGGGGTTTGGTAGGGGAATTAAGGTAAGTAGATTGGAGTGGAGTAGATTAATGCAATGCCGCTGCCTTTTTTCTTTGGGCGGTCACATCTAAGAGTGGGAAATCCAGAGGGTAGGAGTTCAGAGTCAGAGATGTGGGGTTTGAGCCAAGTTTTATGTATGTATTCATGTATATATGTATTTATTTATTGATTGATATTTGTTAGCTGGGAAAAAGACTAATTCAAGTGGACTCTTTTCAGGTTTAGCCTGGAAATAGAATAAAATATCAAAAATAAAGTAATTATTTCAAGAAATGTATATCAGCAGCAAATAATGCAATCACAGTTAAATTGCAAATAAGCAACTTATTATTAGTAATGAAAATATGAAAAAAATAGCTAAACAGTGAGCAGTACAAATGTAGTAGATGGTTACAAACTGTGCAAACTCAGACATACCTAAATATTGTTTACAGTGATGGTAACAGAAACTGTATGCGTAATGTTCACAGTTGAACATTGAATGTATTATTTAATAATATTTAAAATAGTAGCATAAAGAGCAGAGAATGGGTTAACCCTGTTTTGTAAAAAAAAAAAAAAAAAAAAAAAGGTTGAGGAAAACCATTGGTAATAAAAAAGTTGCCAAACAAGGGATACTGTAAATTGGATTATATTTTATCCCCCCTTCTCTCTCTCTGCTGCTAATTTAAAATCAAACTGCTTGTCCAAGTTATAAGAGATATTTTCCTGGTTAATATATAATCTAAAGTATATATACACACACACACACACACACACGCAGACACACACACACACACACACACACACACACACACACACACACACAGACACACATGCAGACATATATATAAATCTATATGAGTATAACATCATTCAAAATGCAGATTGAATCTGAAATGATGAAAAACAGCAAAAATTAAAAATCAGTGGTATCTCTTCATTACCACTGAATTTGGTTCAGATGTATTGACTATGAAAAGTCCATGTTTTGTCTATCCCACCTGTTGTCTGTTGTACGTAGAACCTACCAGGCTGATACTACGTTGCCTGCTATTTCTGAGTCCATTCATTTTCTAGATCATGTGGTTATCACTAAGGCTGGTGATTTCTCAGAGTATTCCCTCTTCGCCGAGATATGGCATAAGTCCAGGGGGTGTGGGGGAACTTGTTCTCCAAAATAGGAGATGCATGGGGTTTTGTCCCCTGCAAAAACAAGATTAAAGGAGAAGAGGGGTGTTTGAGATTCGTGCTTCTCATGCAGTTTTGATCTTCTTTCTTTTTCAGTGTGTCTGTAAATGACATTTAGAGTGACAACATTTCATTAGGGAGCCTAAATCTTATCTATCACTGTATAGTCTGTCAACTTAACATAAGTCTGGTTTTAGATCAAGGTATAGCAGTAAAACAGTCCTTTTATGGATTGTTGTTAATGGTCTTTTGGTGATGGAGCTGCAGTTTTATTCTGTTTTTATACTTGACAGTTTGTCACAGTGGACCATGGTATCCTGCTAAAGAATCTGTAATCCAACTTATGCGGTTAATGCGTATTCCAAACTGGTTTGATTCTTATCTTTTGGAGTTCTGCCAACAGGCAGTCTTTGGCTGGCATTCCTTGTACAGTCACCTATGAGTATGTAAGATTCCATAGGGTGCAGTCTTCATTCCCTTACTATTCACAGTGTACTTAGATGAACTAGAAGATATAGTTTATAAGAAAGTTTAAAAATAATACTGTTATGGTGATGACGTCTAGATGTACCTGCCCTTTGTCAGGTATATATGTCTAATTTTGTTGTAGTAGATATCTGCATGGAAACTGTCCTTAGATGGGTGACGTGTATTTAAAACTCAGTCAGGTAAAACTGAGCCTACAGTTTTGCACACTATTGTACAGTCATCCGGCACTCCATACTCTTATCTGTTATATGGAAGTAGGTTGAAATGTATCTTTGTTAAGAGCTTTGCAGTTTCCTTAATGATTTATTGTTACTGAAGAGCCATTTTGCGGCGATCATCAAATCACCTTGCTGCACTCTTGCAACTATCTCCTAAATCAGACATCCACTTGGGTTTTCTAGACTGTTCTAGTGTTCTTTACCAAAAACTACATGCTGGTGAACTCAGCCACAAGTGGCAGTTCCAGAATGCCTTACCTGTGGTGTTAAATGAATTTTTGATTCTTCTGCAAGATTTACAGCTGTTGCTGATGACAGTGAGATCATTGTTTAAGATCTTAATACTCATATATCTTCCTTTGAGCAATACAGATTCTGGCTACTTAAAAGAGCTACTAATACCTTACTGCCCAGTTTGCCAGCTCCACTTGGCCAGTAAGGGACTGCTGGTAGTTTACAGAAGGGATCATAATACGTCAAGAGGACATTTCCCTTACCATGTGTCAATCCTTTGGAATTCACTACCACCTTGAAAAGTGTGGAACTCAAAGCCTCCTTTTAGGAGATGCCTACAAACCCATCTTTTTCAGAATATTTGCAATGCTAAAACTGAGATCTTTGTTTCCGTTGGTTACAGTACCCAGAACTGTAATTATGTTATGATGATCTTAAGAGTTTAAAGCTTCTAATACTTTAATTAATAAAATTAAAGTTGACCTACCTTTTAAAACACCTACAAAAGGTTTATCATATATCTCCTAAAGAACCTGTCTCAAATGTCATATGTCATATCAAAGACAGCAGATTCACCTTCCTGAAACGTATTCATTGTAAACACAAAAAACATTTTTGAAGATATTACTCTTGTTAATCTGTTTACTGATATAGCTCCTAAAAGAGCCTCAAGTTCTGTCCCATAATGTTTTCTTGTCTTCATCCCTAACATATTAGATGACGCTGGGAAATCATAATTTAACTTGGGGACCTTCATCTTTCTAGCTAGCTTTTGTCTTATACTTGGAAATCTGTATACTCCGACAATAATGTGGGCATGTACCCATCCAAGGCTTTACTCTACCTAGCTACCATGGATTCATGATCTAAAACACTATTAGCCAGGTTGTTGACTTTACCACCCTCTGTAGATCTCTTTTGCCCTCTATTATTGCATCAGTCTTAGAGAAAAAAATGATATAGACATGTTGGTGATATAGAGGAACGAAGTACTGACCACCACCCAGTCACCCGGAGTTCGATTAGTGTCTCAGACACTCACAGAGGGGCAGGGGAAGGATGGGCATGCCCATCTCAGGGAAGGTAGGCTGTTACATTGGCACTCCTAATGGAAATCCTCAGTGGAGACATTGTATGAGGGGACATAGCTCAGCAGTAGTAAGGGTGGTGGGCATGGTAAAGCTGATGCAGAGGCAGGGCAATGTGTCACACACCCAAATTGCATGGCCACCCTTCGAGTGTCCCCACTTTACCATGTTGAAAAGGCATATGCCTTAACCTCTTAGAGCAAGAAATATGGACAAAGCCATAAATAAAAATGGGACAAAGGCCCAAAAATAGGGGCAATTTTTAAATATTGCTCTTAAAAACTTAGAAACTTGGTAGAATAACAGGTTTTGCATTGGCATGAATTTTCTGAAGGGTATGAAGTCTGAAATTGAAATGTCTCATTATTTTCTAACTTCAGTCTTTAATGAGTTGCCATTAATTTGCCATAAAAACACAATTTTATCAAAAATGGGCCAAAAATATAAGGCAAACATCTGGACATTCTGTGAAAATTTCTACAGTTGAAAGGTATGTGAAAGGGGGAGTAGTGGGTAGAACATAATGAGAAAAAAACAGCAGGATGTGAATGGCCAGACCCCAAAGATGTACTTAAGCTCCACGACCACCCCCAGCAGAATCAGAGAAATTCCGGGGGTGGGTGATAGAACTAGCTGGTAGACCCTGGTATAGATATGGGACACTGAGTAACAAGGCCATAGGGTAATGTTGAGGACCCACCAGAAAAGAACCTTTGAAAAAATATAATGAGGTTTAGAGTAATGGGTGGCGTCCAGTGATTTGATACTGGGATTTGTTAACAACCCAGCCTGAATGCCTTAAAATTCTTCGAACACTGTTTTGCTTTGGGAGCACTGTGATATGCTGGGCCTGGATTAGAAAAGAATGTTACATTTTCATCTGCTCCCATACTACAAATCCACTTAACTTTTCAATTAAAACTGATGAGAATATTCTTTGCTTCCTTAAATGAAGTTTCTGCAAGTAAATGCAGGGAAACTAAGGCTATAATATTGGCCTCCCAACACCAGATTCTCCCTAGCATCATATTTACTTCTCAAGACTTTCAGTGACAAGAAATTAGAGGCCAAACAGGAATTTTTCTACACCTTCTAGATGACTGTAAGGAAACAACAACTAAGTTATATCCCCATCTTTCAAGCTTCCTGCACTTATTTTCAGATGATTGTGCTTCCTGAAGGAAAACTACATCTGGTATCTGCTTCTTAAAGAACTTCATAATCTGATTCCTCTTCATCAAGTTATGCATACAATTAATGTTAAACAACAGAAAATGTAACGACTGTAGCTGAGCAATAGCTCTAACCTTATGCCTGTGATCATCGTTCTCCACAGCCATACCACATCAACACCTTTCTGGCTCAGAGGAATTGTGGATGACATATCTGTTGGATCCATTTCACTGTATTTTCTTCCACTACACACATAATCGTAAGATTACTCTTTACACCTATTAAAAGAACTTTGTTACTAAACAGTCAACTGTATACATCAATGCCAATGTGGATAACAGGATTCCATATTGAAATGTGAGCACTTGTAACACTGAGTGCAGACAGACCAAAAAAAGGATTGCAAATCTAGGAGAAGATGAAATCTCAAACATTGCTCTTCTCCTTTAAACTTTTTTTTGTGGGCCGGGGGGGGGGGGGGCTCCTGCACCCCTCCCCCATGTTGGAGCAAGGCCCCCACACACACACTCCCAAACCTATATATACCAGCTCCGAGATCATCATACCCCTGAGAAAAGGGAATATTCTAGGATTTCTAGGATGTGGCCATCTTGAACTTGATATATGTAAGTCTGTTATTTTGGCCATTCAGTCTCTGTCTTTTGTAACTCAGTCTAGCAGATACAACATATCAAATGGTTACGGGATAACAGTATCTAACCTCCAGGGAAGGAGGACTAATTTCCGCTGATGGATCTCAAAAATGGCAGGCAGACCAGGAAGGCACTGGTTACATATTTACCTATTGGTAATATGCCTATACAACTGGTAAACGTAACAAGCTTACAAGTAGGCCTTATGGCACTCAGCTACAGTTCCTAAGGAACACTGGCTAGCTCATAGCTCAAAGCCTCATACTGTAACAGTTTTTCACCTGACCATTCTCCGCTGAATTCTCTTAAAGTAACCCACCCCATTCTAATTATCTCAGACCTTAACATCAGGCCTGCACCTTTCTTTTTGCCCTGTAAACCTACGGTTGTCTAACATCTACTTGTCTTTCTTTCCTTCTTTTTTTTGTTTGGCACGTTCAGTTGCTGTCTGATTTTTGTCTACTTTTGGTTTGATTTCCATTCCCACCTGACACCAATATGCTTCTGCTAAACTAATCAGAGAGGTCATTTTAGACTTCCTGTCCTCAAATTTTAAAACTTTCACTATGTTTGGATCTAACAAGGTCAGCAGATATGTATGCAGTTCCACGACTGCAGCTGTATGTAGACATGTAATCAGTTTAGAGGGATCCCACACCTCCTTCAGAGCATGGAATATACAATCTTGGTATACACACTGATTTTTATATCTCGTTAGTAAGTGGTGTGAAGTATTTTTCTTGTTTTCCTGTCCAACTGATCCAACACCTTTTGGGGGTAGTCAGTCAAACCAAAACTGTAGATTGAAACAGGAAGAGCACATTGGTTTATAGCTTGGACTTAATTCCTAGATGTCAAAGCTGTTTTCAGTATTAGTTTTAGTCTTCTGAAGTTTTCCTTACTGAACTTTCATCAGTTCCCAAATATTTATACACGCCCGTCTGCTCAAGTTCCTTTATATCACATTCCTGTCCCAGACTGATATTTTTTGGTAGTGCAACTTTCCTGTTTTAAACTTTGCTTTTGCACATTTATCAAGACCAGTTGACATTCTTATATTATCTGAGAAAGTTGTAACTACTTGCAGTTTTTAGGAGGGCTTTAAGGAGTATCATTTTTTCCTGCTGTTAGCCAGGTTGTTTTCAGTTCAGGATGGCCATATAAGTAATTCTTACTCAATGTTAAATCTTTGCATAAAGAGTTAATACTTTTATTCAGATGTTCGCTTCATAGCAAGACATTGTCCCGTTCGATTCTCAGCTAGAGCGTCTTCTGTGTGGAGGCATACGTGAATGGGGCGTGCCTTCGTTGAAGGTTGTGCATCAGGGCTCGTAACCCCATACGTAAAAATCCACTACCAATCATTAGCGGACCGGAGTTTAGCTGTGGCGACCCCTAACCGGGAAAAGACGAAAGAAACAAGAAACAAACTTTTACTCAGATGTTAGGTACTGCAGCTTGGCCTGGGGTTTTCCGGTTAAGAGCTTTTCTTAATTTTGTTTCAGTTTCTCTAACCATTACTTCATCTCATTTCATAGCCTGTACATTTGAAATCCTTACTGTTTCTTTTAGTTTTTCTAACCATTCAGCATCTTTGCTATGTTCACAAGATCTTCATAAATATTTCTCCAAAATGTGTCTATTTCTTCTTTTTTGCTGCTGTTTCTATTCCTTTTGATTTGTTTACCAGCACTCTAACAAGGCTTTTTGGGTCATCAATGAATTGCTTATTTTGTTCTTTCCCATTATATCTATCTGTATATCTGCTAAGTTTTTCTGCCGGTTGTATTAACTTTAGTTTATTATTTGCTATACTGTATTTTAGATCCTGGTCTGTTCTGATACAGTGCATTGTTTTACCACATCTATATTTTCTAAGCAGCATTTGCATGGGTTTGTGCATGTTTGCCCGTTATGCACCGCCGCTGCGCTGCTTTAATCCTTTGCGAGGTATCTCAGTTGCATTTGTTTCCTTACCAGCACTCCTGTGTAAGTGAGGCCCTTGTCTGCAGCTACTGCATTGATTTTATACAGCCCTACTTATACCAATAGGAACCTCAGATAGTACCCACTCTACTATCCCTGACCTCTCTTCCACAGATTCTGATAACCATGGACAGACAATTTCCTATGGTTTCTCCTTCTAGTCTGGTTGATATGAGCATTTTGAGATAGTGTAGCAACTGCCTTATTTACATAGACAGCCTTGTATTACTACCACCTAGGAGATGCAGTTACATTAAGAACCTAAAATCCCTGCTGTCTCAGTCACAAGCCAGTACATCCGGCACTGAGAATGTTGTCTGCACAAATACTATGAACACCACACCTGTAACACCACCCACATCTGTACAACACACTCCTACATATGCAGGGGTTCTCAATAAAAACATACCTAAACAAAAGAGACCGCCGAAGCAAAAACACACGCAAACATCACACCTCACAGCACCAAGCATCAGACATAGTACACACGTCTGTGTTTCACAACCTCTAAGGCCCAGCCACAAACCCAACATACTAGTTATGGGAGACTCTATCGTGAGACATACAGATGTACCCATCACCACGATAGACAGGGAGAAAGTCACGGTAGGTTGCTTGTCAGGTGCTATAATCTGCCATAGCATGCTTCAACTCAAGTCTCTTAACAACAGGTACTAGTATGACTCTGTCGTAGTCCATGTTGGTGTGAATGACTTGAGATGTACCTCTCTGGACTATATGAAGAGAGACATCATTGAGCTTGCTGAATATGTGTCCCAGGCAGGTATGTCCCTAGCCTTAAGCAGCATCCTACCATCACCCAGAGTGATGCCTCAATACAAACAGAAAATGATTGACTTTAACAATTGGCTTAGTTTCTGGTGTCATTCCAAGGGGATTCAGTACCTGACAGCCTGGGAGAACATGATTGACAGACCATGATACTTTGCCAAAGATGGCCTTCGTCTGTCTTCCCTGGGCTTCAGGCTTCTGGCAAAGGCTCTTGCCTCCCCATAGTGCCTTTTTTAGGCAAAGTCATGAGCACAAAATTACCAACATGAAAAATTCTTCTAAATTAAATTTAAAGGTCATGCTGCTAAATGCTAGGAGTCTTAGCATGAAACTGCACTCATTGCAAGCATCCCTTGCCCTGGAGGATACTGACATTTGTGCAGTCACTGAAATCTGGTTCGGAGCTGTGGAGAGCACCCAAGCCTTACCAGGTTACTTATGCTACCATACTTTCAGACCCCAAATGGAGGGCTACAAAGCCAAAGAAGGTGGAGTTTCAATATTTATCAAAGACATACACACCCCAGGCTGGTCAAACGGTATGACGCACAGGAGACACTCCAAGTGCAGTTAACTGTTTAAAAAACACCTATTCAAATCATAGCTAGCTACAGACCCCCAACCATGACTCAGGACACCCACTCCACCTATCTGGACTTACTTGAATCCATCAAGATTCAATCTTCTACCCTGATCCTGGGTGACTTTAACTACCCAACGATAGAGTGGAAGACTTATTTTAGTCCAAACATTAACGCCCAGAGATTCCTCAACTTTGGCAGTGCCAATGCATCAGATCAGCTGGTTGACACCCCTACGAGAGGTGAAAATATCCTGGACTTAGTCCTAACCAACTTGAGTAGCCACTATAGCACCCCTACAGTGTCATCTTCCTTGGTAAGATCCGACCATAAAGCGAACAGTGTTGAAGTCATCATTTCCCCTGACCCCCCCCCCCCTCTTGTCAGGGTCAAAAGAAAAAACTTTTCCAAAGCTGACTACAGTCTCCTCATAGCAGGTCTAAGCAGCTTCACAGCCACAGTCCCTTCAGTTGGAACTAGCACTAATGTACAAGCCTACATCAACAAAACTATATGAGCACCTAGATAGCTGTATGGACTCAGCAATAAGGTCACTGGTGAAATCCTCTAAGGCTAACTTCAAGTCCAAATTGTCCACATCCAATAAGGACAGTCACAAAGCCTTCTTAACATATGTCAGCAATATCAAAGGTAACACCCAAATCTGCTCTGAACTGGTGGTCAATAACACCACATACACAAATGCCATAGATATAGACAACCTGCTGGCAGACAGGTTCAGTGAAAACTTCACCCCCCCCCCCGTCCCCCATCAGTAAACCAGGACATCCCCAGCACCTGCCCCTCATCACCAGGGAGCAGGTCCTTAATGCCCTCTCAAAGGCAAAAAATACAGTCACCATGGGAACCGATAACATCCCTGGCTGTATCCTACATGAACTCAGGCATGAGCTCTCAGCTCTATTAGGCATCCTATTCAACCAAACCCTGAGCACCATCTTCGTCCCACTGAATGAGGACAGCCACTGTCATCTCTCTATACAAAGGTGGAGCATCCACTGACCCAGGCAATTATAGGCCCATCAGCCTATCTAGCCTGATCTACAAAGTCATGGAACGCATTATCATGGACTTTATAAACAAGGACATTGGCAAGCTCCAAACGCTTGACCCCACAAAGTTTGATTTTGTCAAAGGAAGATCATGCCTGTTAAACTTGGTCAACTTGTTTGAAACAGTCACCAAAGCCATGGACAAGGGGAAGATGGTGCACACCGCCTACCTTGACCTAGCCAAAGCCTTTGACACTATTCCATCCTCGAGCATAATAGATAAACTCTCCCAGCTAGGCATCAATTTGTATGTTACCAGATAGTTAGCTAACTGCCTCACTAATAGAAACCACTCCGTCAAAGTAGAGGAAGCCACCTCTAGTGGTAGACCTGTAACAATGGTGTACCCCAAGGATCAGTCTTGGGGCCTCTACTGTTTAGGATATACTTTTGTGAGGTGCAAGCCAAAACCAGTGGTCTGTGGCTGACCAGATTTGCAGATGACTGCAAGGTGGGTGCTCTGTTAAAGTCCCCTAGTGATGTGAGCATCCTCCAAGAGGCCCTTACCCAAACTAATGACTGGTGCCAGAAGCATGGCCTCAAACTGAATGCCAAGAAATGCATCATTATCCTCTTTGGGGAAAATGGCATATCCACTAATTGTCACATTAATAACAACATACTAAGCATGCAGTCAGTTGTGAGGGACTTGGGCACCCAGGTTGATAGCAACCTGACTTTTGACCACCACGTTGCCTCCATTGTACTGAAGGCTCTCTACATGGCTCACCTCATAAATAAGAGTATTTCATTCAGGAACAAGGAGGTCATAACATCCCTGTACTCCTCCCTTATCAGACCAATTATCAAGTACAATGCCCCCTTCGACATGTACCTTGGCATACAAGGCCATCTCAGACCCAGCCTTGATAGAGTTGATGCATATCTGTAAGCCAAATTCCACTTATGCAACCCGCACGCAAGGCCTCAACCTGGTCTGTGACATTAACAGAACTTGTTGGTGGGATTGATTTGTGTCCCAAAGACTCCCCATCTGTGGAATAGACTCCCTCTCCATGTCAAGCAGAGTACCTCTGTAGCCCTCTTTAAGAGGAACCTGGACGACTGGATGAGAAACAGAATATACACCCCTGGGATCCCACCTGTGTCCCTGCTGGACAGGGGAAACAGGTGAGGCTTATAAGGGCCTCTGGGCCAATAGCCTAGTACCATCCTCTGAACCTATGAACCTGAGCATTTTTGTTGATTTGTTCCCTCTTCTGTATTCTTCTAACAGTGGCACTTCTTGTCTTATTTGCTTTATAGGTTTCTCTATTTGATGCTTCCATGATGGCATTTTACCTGTTCCTCTCCTTTCCCTTACTGCTCTATGTTTTTGTGCTAAGACTTTATATATTATTAATTTAGATGCACACACATATCCTATTTACTTCTGTTACATTACACTCATTTCTGTTAATAGTCTTGATTACTATGGTCACCTGTTTTATCAGACTTCTAACATTTTGGATGTTATTTACTTTCTGTAATTTATTTCTTTCATCAGTCTTAACGTCCGTCCATCTCTATTAAGTTAAGCAACTCTTCCCTTAGATCATTTTCTTCTAAACTGAGAGCACATTCTTTGCTAGTCCTATGTTCTGTATCCCCTTTTGTTTTCTTATTTTTTGTATTTATGAAGTTTTCCTTTTCTGGGTGCCTTTGCCTCAGTTTCTCTTCAAATATCTTTGGAGCTACTTTTTTGTATTGATTAGTTTGGCTTTCTCTTTTGCTTAATTATTGCACCTGATCTGTTTTTTTTTCCATGTATGTTTCTTATTTATACCTTTCAAAAATTTCTGTGTTTTGCTGTTTATAATTTTGCACTTCCACTATTGCTTCTTTTTCCAAGCAGCCCAAAGTTTCTTTGTGTATGTAATGTTTTTTTCATGGATCTGTTGTATAGGTGAATGTAGATTTGCATTTGAAGCTTTTGACAGTTTTTCTTGTGCAAGTGTTTTACTTTCCTCTTAAGTTCTCTCTTAATCTTTCTGAATATCTTCTATCTAGTAATTTTGTGCTTTCTGCATAATAGTAACAATACATACTTTCCTCCTTATCTTCAATAGTTCACTGCCATCTTTATGGCTCTTTTTTGCCTTGTCAGTTTTTGTGTTTTTGTGTACTTTTACTTCCTTCAGCAACAGGGGCCATGCTCCCCTGAGCCTGTCCTAACCCTAATGCACCAGCACTTTTTTATCCTGTGACTTGTGCACCCAACTGTCTTTTTTTTAACCTACCTCTCACCATTATATTTGCTGTATATGATGCATTCTATATATAAGTGTTGTCTTGCTGAGAATTTGTGTAAACAGGGTCCAACACTTGAAGGTACTCACCAAGACTTGAGGATGAATTCATTTCCAGCAATACTACTGTCCTTTTCTTGCTGATTTCATCATCTCTCCATTCAGACCCCCTCAGCCATGTGAAACATCAGATAATGCTTTTCTCAACGGCCTTGCTAAGAAAATGGTGTGATTATTGTCATGAATTGGATGTAATTGCTAAATGACAGTGTCAGTATCACATACAAAGGAAGAATTCAATCTTTAAATTTTATTTATGTATTTATTTTACATTTGTTGACCAGGTTTGTCTGGCTGAGCTGTTAGTCCTTTATCAGCAGAGACCCAGGGAGAAAAATTGTAAGCAATAAGGCTTTGACAGTACCCAAGTTAGAAATATACAAAAGGAAATACAAAAATTATGAGTTGAGAAGAGTACAATCTAGAAACAATAGCAGGGTGAATAGAGTTTCATTACATGTACAGTATATGAGCATGAAAGAAAAAAACGGGGGAATTGTTGTTGATATAACCGGGTAGTTGTCATAAGAGAAAGTATGAAGGTGGGAAATAAGTAAGGATATTATAAGGAGTAAGAGACAATAACTCAATTAAGAGGAGATAGATAGATGGCTTTAAAAGTGGCAGGAGCCAGTAAGTGGCTGACAGAGTACTAAAAATAGGAGGGGATGACAGTTTAAGGAGGGTGAGTACAGTGACATATCCAGTGGCTTTTTAGGTTGTCTTTAGTCATTGATTTGAAGATGTGGTTGTTTAAGGGATTGAATTTCCAGTGGGAGTTTGTTCCAGGAGATAGAAGGGTGGTAGCTAAGGAGGTTTTGACCAATTTTGCTATTAGGTTAATAGATGTGTAGTAGGTTTTGGTGTGAACTTTGGAGACCTGGAAGGGATATATGAATAGATAGGAAGAGTCAGACAGTGCAGAAAGATGGCTGATATAGAATAGCATGGATAATCTGAATCTGGGAGAGGAGAAGCAAGTGGGGTAGTTCCAACCAGTTTAAGTGTGTTAAAGAGAGACAGTGATGAAATCTATAACTTTGATTAGCAGCAAATCTAGCCACTTTGTTATAGGTGTGTTCTAATTTAGTTAGAAGGGTGGTTTGGAGATTAGATAGGATCTGAGAGCTGTACAATAGGCTAAGTAGGAGATAGGCATGAAACAGTGAAACCTTAGCCTTGTTGGAAAGGAACTTTTTATTTCTGTATAAGAGGCCACGTTTTTGATGTTTTTTTTTTTATACAACTGTTGACATGCAGATCATATTTCAGTTGGTCATCTATAACCCCTAGAACTTTAGTGTAGGGTTAGACTAAGATGGGTGTATTATCTAGAGACTGGATGGTAAAAGTGGATTTGAGGTTATTCAGGCTTTTAGGGAGAAAAAATAAGAGTTTAGTCTTTTTAGCATTCAGAATTAGCTGGTTGTGAGAAAGCCAGGTCTCAACAGAGATGAAGGATTTCTGAGTCATGCAATTTAAGTCAGACAGGGTATCAGCAACAGTGATGACAGTAGAGTCATCAGCATATTGGATGAGAGTATAGTGAGGGCAGGAGGTATAAAATAGATTAGTAAAGATATTAAAGAGTAGTGGTCCAAGAGTAGATCATTGAGGAACACCCATTTTGATGGGGAGTAGAGGGGAGAAGGCTGAGAGCCATTTAACTGACTGTAGTCAGTCAGAGAGGTAGCTAGAAAACCAGGCAGTAGTAGAGGAAGAGAAGTTAAGGTTAGTGAGTTTGTCCAGAAGAAAGGAGTGAGATACTGTGTCAAATACTTTAGAGAGATCAAGGAATAAGCATGACACCAGTTTATCGTTGTCTCTTATTGTTGTTGGCCTGAGAAATACTATTGATGAAGGATAGTAGGGTAGTAATGGTGCTATGCTTAGGACAAAAAACATGTTGTGTAGGGGTAAGCAGATTATCCTGAAGTAAGTATTCCATGACTTGTGCATGCACGCATTTTTCAAGTATTTTTGAGAGAGGTGAGAGGATAGCAGTGGGTCTTAAGTTGGAGATTTCAGTGGAGAGTCCTCCTTTATGAATGGGTAGGGTATAGAATTTTTTCCAGACAGAGGGAAACTTAGATTCAGTGTTAGACCGGTTTATTAGTTTAGAGACTGGGAGGGCTATAGAGTCTGCAGCTAGTTGGAGAAAGTGGGTAGGTAGATTATCTGCAGACACAGAGCAGAGTTTTAGTTTGTGAAGTAAAGATTTAATACAGCTGGTAGGTATTGGTTTAAGGGAGAAGGTGTCAGTAGAATTTTGGAATGAGAGGGGATCTAGAGGGGTGTTAGTGTTAGAATTAGGGGGATGGGACTTAACAACTTACTTATGGATTCTATGAAGTAGGAGTTAAAGTTTGATGCAGTTTTGAGGGGTGTGTTTGTAGGGCAAGGATTGGGAGATGAGGGGTTACCGGGATGGAGTATTTGATTTATAGCATGCCAACATTTTTTTTAATTTAAATTTAAAATTTTAAATTTAATTTTTTTTTTTTTATTTAAGTGCAGCACATTAATATAAATAAATGAAAACATAGTCCAAAACACATACCGTGCTTCTTCCAACTTCTGCAGATTGCTGTAGTAAAAATCACTGGAAGGGGCCAAAGACAAAAACAAACTATTAGGAGTCACACAGTTTAAAGTGAAGTATGTAGAGTACTAATTTCGCACAGTTTGTCAAAAGTCATATTCTTTAAAGGAGACTGCTGTAAGGGAGAAGCACAACTTTGCATTTGATTGTTAAGACTAGGGGGTGTGTGCAAGAGGCAAAGTAAATATATTTTTGAAATATAGTTGAAAGATTTTTTTTTAATTGTGCAACTCTCATTTTGAACATCTAGTTTTGTTTGAAGTGGAAGTCACACAAGAAGCTATCACATGGATAATCTAGTGCAGAACTAATGACAATTAAAGTAAGTAACACGGCACATGCACGAGGTGAAAAAATCAGCCACAGCCACTCTCTCAAGAGGGACTGGTTGAGAAGTATGTCAGACAGTCTCTCGTGAGCTGCATGAGTACATTCACCTACTGGTGTCATCTTTAAAAACAAGGAGATAAAGGACTTTGCTGACTCTTAAGAGGCATTCACTTGGTCTTCTTAAAAAAACACTGTTTATCAAAACCAGGAGAATAGGTGAAAGCCAGTTCCCTTTGAACCAGCCCTTGAAGTAGAATAAAAGACATGTTGGTGACTGTTACATTATCCAGAAGGATTTTAGAGCTCATTACTCTTTATAGGCATCCTTTTTTGTTTCACATTTCACATAGAAACAATTACCTTACATACCACAGTAGCAAACCTAAACAAATGCATAACATTCCAGTTTCCCTTCAAGTATATTCCAGCACTAGAAACATCCTTGTGGGCAGTAGATGCACACAGACAGTAAAGGTTTTACAGTACCAGAATTCAAGGTATAATGACCAGTTATTCATTTGATTCACTAAATGCAAGAAAGACAGAAAGGTTACTACTCAGTGCCATCCAAGTGAACTGCTTTGTCTTTGGTTATCAAAATTACAAGAAAAGCCTTCCTGGGTATCCCACTCCAGTTTCTGCTTCTAATGTCTTTTTCTACAGCATCCCATTGGACAAGACATGTGTGGCTGCAACTTGTCCCTCCCCTTATATGATCACTAGAAATTATAAAAAGATTATTGCATCAAGGTACAGGGGACATTTTGGATTGGTTGTTACTCAAGGTATTTTGTCAGCTTCAGAACATCCTCCACCAGGGAATTGTGGGCTTTCTCAGGGGTTCTGTCCTTAGATGTCCTGTCTCAATATCAGATTGTACAATCACGTGACACACTCATCATAATGGTCCAAGTTCAAGACATAGGCTACTGTCATGACATCCCCTCTCATGCTGTAGTGAGAAAACTGTTTTCTTCAGGGGTACACCAGGAAGGAACTGGAGAAAGAGACAGCGTAGGTCTGCCAAGTGGGGCCAAAGTTGGCATGAATAAAGAACCTGGAAGGACAGCTTCAAAAACAGTCATTAACCAGTCATAGTATCTTGGAAGCACAGTCTTTTATGTTCTGCAGCCAGAACTTACGTGCTAAAAATTCATCATTTTTTGGCAATTATCTCACATAAATGTTTTTTCTTACGTTAAGTTGTAGCCTACCTCATATGAACTGATTATGCACTGACAAAAAGTATTTATTTCCCTTTGCTTTCTGATATAGGTGCTTGAGCAAGATGTACAAATCATTTGTGTTTATGCACACTTTGTTGTATCTATTTCTTGTCCAGGTATAGGGAAAAGTGTCTCTTCCCAGGGACAGCTTGAAAGTTTTGTCTTTATAAGTAAGTTTAGAAGTACAGGCTGAAACTTATAGAAACACACAGCCAAAACCCTGTATGCTAACATACCAAAAAGAGTAAGGGTTGTTGGGTTTAATAACCGTGTTACAGAGGAAGAGGAGGATGACAATAGTTCTTGCCTGGGCATTCCAGCTACACATTGTTGAATACTTTTTCACTGTTTTAGTGTCTTTTAATTACCAAAATGTTGATGTGTAGGCAGTAACCAGTTAACTTGTTCTGTAATTTCTACCCTCTATCTTGCTTTAACTTTTGTAAAGACGAGTCACATCTGCACTCTTTCAGTCTTCAAAACACTTACCCATCTTCCATCATTTAGCTATTACCATTATCCATTCCTCCATTAGTTCTTGAACCACAAATCACATCAGGCCCCATTTTTCTGTCCACTTTTAAATTTTAGAGTTCCTTCGGGACTGTTTCTTTTGTGAAAGGCCTGATCCCTTATCCTCTGCTTTTCCATGAAATTAATTTGCTATGCCTCCCTTCTCTTCCTTCTTGAACAAATAATACACAATTATTAAATTAGTAGTGATGTTCTTCATTCCACATTGCTGCAGTCCTAACCATTGGGTAGTCCGCTGTCCAGTCGGCCCGAATACCAAAGTATATGGCTGACGTCGGTCAAGGCGCATTAGACTGACGTCAGTACGTCAGGGTACTAATGCGCATGACCGACGCCATATCTTCAGTCTTTTTTGCCGCATGGTCCGATGCAGAAGCAGTTTTGCGAGTGCAGGTTGGCGTTCTGAAATTTTCTGAAGTCGGAGTTTCAGACCGAATCAAAGTTGGCTAAGTACTCCGCTGGTGAATATTTTGGTTATTTCTTGCCTCAGTATTTAACCGGATGTCAGAAAAAGTGAATAACTGTATTTCTTGTGGGAAACAGATACCTCATAGGGATTACCATACCTTGTGTATACCTTGTTTAGGGCCTGAGCATGACGTTGTTGGATGCCGCTCTTGTGCTAGATTTAACAAACGCACTATTAAGAGAAGGTTAGACTGTGCCAGGTTAGTTTTTGGAAGCGTTGTAATTATAAAATGCCGCCGGATGCTCCGGCGCCCTTCGTCAAAAGCGCAAGGACAAAGCGGCAAAGCCTAGAGTGGAAGAACCGCAGTCCCGGACGCCGGTTCTTTAGAAGGCTCAGTGGAGCCGGAGGTTTTGCCAGGAGTTTCTTTGGAGTCTCAGGGAGAGACTTTACTGTTACAGGATGTGTCCTCTCAGGAGGTAGGCCAGGCTGAAGGGGCTTCTCAGGTGGCTGTTCTTCCCTCTCTTCCTAAGGTGGTTAGAGCCTCCCTTCTGTTTCCAAGGCTTCTTTGAGAGGCAGGCCAGGTTTAACTTCAGTGGGGTTTCTCCTAGCTCTTCAGGATCTTTGCCTAAGAAACATATGCTTAAAATGGAAGAGGATTTGATTACTATGATTAGAGGTTCTATGCCTCCTCCTGATAAGAGGCCTAGGGTTGAGCCTGAGTTTGAGAGTTTTGAGCAGTGTTCGAGGCTTCTGAGTCTTCGGCTGAAGACTTGCAGGAGTATCCTCCTTATTCTGATTCTGATGTGGATGATTCTACTCCTTCAGCTTCTCCTCCTGAGGATTTTTCATTTTCAGAGACTCTGCATTCCATGAGGGAGCATTTTAAATGGGAAGGTCAGGATTTCTCTGATTCCAGGGAGAGCCTTAGGGAATTCTTGTTTTACCCCAGCATAGGCCTTTAGCTATACCTCCTGTTCTGAATGTGGTGGAAGATGTTTTGCAGAGGCTTCCCTGAACCCTGATCCTTTCCCTCCTCCCCCACTTAAACGGGATAGCTCCTATAGGGTCCCTGAAGCTCATAAGTATCTTTTTAGAGTCCTAGGGCAGACCCGGAAACTGTCTCTCAGGGGCCTAAAGGTGTTAAGGCTTCTGTTATTAAAAATCCTGTTCCTCCTGATAAAGAGGCAAGGGCTTTGGATAGATGGTGAAAGAAAGTGTATACTTCTTCCACTTTAGCCATGAGGGCGTTGAATTGCCAGTTTCACATGTTAAAATATCAAAATTATCTCCTTTCACAATTGAAGTCTAAGGTGGATGCTCTGATGGAAGGTATTGAGTGTAAAGAGTTGCAGGATTTAGTTCATGTGTCTGAACAGGTGGGTAAGCATTCATTGCAATGTGGTTTTGATGCTGTGCAGGCCTCCTCGAGGGTGACTGCCACTGGTTCTGTTCTTCGTAGGCACGCCTGGTTGAGGGATCAGAATTTAGCTGAGCATGTTAAGACAAGGATTTTGGATGCTCCTTTACAGTCTGACGTGTTGTTTGGTTCGCCTGTGGAAGCAGTTTTAAAGAAAATGGAGGACAAGGCTAAGTCTATGCAAACGGTTAAAGATTTTTTGCAGGTGCAGCCTCCGAAGTTTAGTAGAAATTGGCCTTCTAAGGGATGGACATATCCTGCTTATGATTCCCAGTCTAGGGGTAGGTCTAGACGTGGTAGGGGCAGAGCTCAAGTTTCTTTTAGGCCTAGAACAGGGAGTTCACCTGCTCAGACTTCTGGTGAGGGCAGGGGTCAGTCCTTTCGTAAACAGACCCAATGACCTGCCTTTTCAGCTGCCAGTACATTCTCGCCTGGCAGCACCTTTGGGAGGAAGGCTGGCTCTTTTCAAAGAAAATTGGGATTTAATTACCCAAGACAGATGGGTTTTGGATGTCATTCACCACGGTTACAGGTTTTATTTCCATACCTTGCCTCCTTTCAAAGGCATGCCAGACATTCCTCCTCTGCAAAGAAAAGAGGTTCACAAGCAAATTTCTCTGTTACTCCAAATAGGGGCCATTCAGCCAGTCCCTGTGCCAGAAAGGGGCCTAGGATTTTATTCTCGCCTGTTCCTAGTACCAAAGAAGGGGAACACATGGAGACCAATTTTGGATTTATCTATCCTCAACACTTATCTGGACATTCCCAAGTTCAAAATGTTGACGTTACAACAGCTTTTACCTCTGCTGGGCAAAGATCACTGGATGGTAGCTTTAGATCTCAAGGAGGCTTACCTTCATGTGCCTATCAGACTAGGTTGCAGGAAGTATCTGCGTTTTCGAGCTGGAAATTCCCATTATCAGTTCTCTGCATTGCCCTTTGGCTTATCTACTGCCCAGAGTATTCACAAAGGTTCTGGCTCCAGTGATAGCTTACTTCAGGCTAAAAGGAATTCAAATCTATCCTTACTTGGACGACTGCCTGATTCTGGCTCAAGAAAAGGAAGACCTTTTACAGCATTTGGAATATGTGATAGCAGTGCTAAGATGCCTAGGGTATTCTGTGAACGAAATAAAGTCCAGTCTAGTACCCTCTCAAGACATGTGCTTTCTGGGTGTGAGACTGAATACAGCAGCCCAGATGGCCTTTTAACCCCGGACAAGCAAAAGAATCTTTCCATTTACTTCCATCAACTATCTCTTCAGTCCGGGCTGACTGCAAGGACAGTCCTTCAAGCCTTAGGGTTCATGGCATCTTGTATTCTGGTGCTTCCCAATGCCAAACTGCATATGAGGAAGCTGCAATGGTATCTCAAAAATGTATGGACACAGCACTGCCAGGATTTGGACACTGTCATTCAAATAATACCTTGCATTCAAAAGGAATTTTTGTGGTGGGCTCAGGAATGTCACCTAAACAAGGGACTCTCTGTGACCCGCCGAGAGGCGAGTCAGATTCTAACGACAGATGCCTCAGACATTGCTTGGGGAGCTCATCTAAATGGAAAGTGGATACAAGACAAGTGGCCTGCCAGACTACAGCATCTACATATCAACTTGAAGGAGATGTTAGCAGTCCAGTTTGCATTAATGGCTTTCAAGGAGTTACTTCTTCCAGGGCAGGTGTTGATTCTAACAGACAACACAACTGTCATGTGGTACATCAACAAACAAGGGGGAACACATTCTTACCCGTTGTGCAGGCAAGCAATGATTTTATGGGAGATTGCGCTCAGCTTGCAACTAACTCTTCAGGCAAGGTTTCTGCCGGAGCACAGAACTCCTTAGCAGATGTGTTAAGCAGACAAATCATGGATCCCCACGAAGTGGAAACTGGATCTTCATGTATTTCGAAATTGACAGTGTCATGGGGAACTCCAGACATAGATCTGTTCGCTTCTCCACTAAACCACCAGCTGCCAAAGTTTTGCACAAAGAAGTTTCATCACACAGCAGGTGAGGGAAATACTATTGATGAAGGATAGTAGGGCAGTAATGGTGCTATGCTTAGGACAAAAAATGTTGTGTAGGGGTAAGCAGATTATCCCGCAGTAAGTGTTTCATGACTTTTGTATGCACGCATTTTTCAAGTATTTTTGAGAGAGGTGAGAGGATAGCAGTTGGTCTTAAGTTGGAGATTTCAATGGAGAGTCCTCCTTTATGAATGGGTAGGGTATAGAATTTTTTCCAGACAGAGGGAAACTTAGACTCAGTGTTAGACCGGTTTATTAGTTTAGAGACTGGGAGGGCTATAGAGTCTGCAGCTAGTTGGAGAAAGTGGGTAGGTAGATTATCTGCAGACACAGAACAGAGTTTTAGTTTGTGAAGTAAAGATTTAATACAGCTGGTAGGTATTGGTTTAAGGGAGAAGGTGTCAGTAAAATTTTGGATAGAGAGGGGATCTGGAGGGGTGTTAGTGTTAGAATTAGGGGGGATGGGACTTAACAACTTACTTATGGATTCTATGAAGTAGGAGTTAAAGTTTGATGCAGTTTTGAGGGGTGTGTTTGTAGGGCAAGGATTGGGAGATGAGAGGTTACCGGGATGGAGTATTTGATTTATAGCATGCCGACATTTTTTTTAATTTAAATTTAAAATTTTAAATTTAAATTTTTTTTTTTTATTTAAGTGGAGCACATTAATATAAATAAATGAAAACATAGTCCAAAACACATACCGTGCTTCTTCCAACTTCTGCAGATTGCTGTAGTAAAAATCACTGGAAGGGGCCAAAGACAAAAACAAACTATTAGGAGTCACACAGTTTAGTTAAAGTGAAGTATGTAGAGTACTAATTTTGCACAGTTTGTCAAAAGTCTTATTCGTTAAAGGAGACTGGTGTAAGGGAGAAGCACAACTTTGCATTTGATTGTTAAGACTGGGGGGGGTGTGCAAGAAGCAAAATAAATATATTTTTGAAATATAGTTGAAAGATTTTTTTTTTAATTGTGCAACTCTCATTTTGAACATCTAGTTTTGTTTGAAGTGGAAGTCACACAAGAAGCTATCACATGGGTAATCTAGTGCAGAACTAATGACAATTGAAGTAAGTAACACTGCACATGAAAAAATCAGCCACAGCCACTCTCTCAAGAGAGACTGGTTGAGATGTATGTCAGACAGTCTCTCGTGAGCTGCACGAGTACATTCACCTACTGGTGTCTTCTTTAAAAACAAGGAGATAAAGGACTTTGCTGACTCTTAAGAGGCATTCACTTGGTCTTCTTAAAAAAACACTGTTTATCAAAACATCAGGAGAATAGATGAAAGCCAACCCCCTTTGAACCAGCCCTTGAAGTAAAATAAAAGACATGTTGGTGACTGTTACATTATCCAGAAGGATTTTAGAGCTCATTACTCTTTCTAGGCATCCCTTTTTGTTTCACATTTCACATAGAAACAATTACCTTACATACCACAGTAGCAAACCTAAACAAATGCATAACATTCCAGTTTCCCTTCAAGTATATTCCAGCACTAGAAACATCCTTGTGGGCAGTAGATGCACACAGACAGTAAAGGTTTTACAGTACCAGAATTCAAGGTATAATGACCAGTTATTCATTTGATTCACTAAATGCAAGGAAGACAGAAAGGTTACTACTCAGTGCCATCCAAGTGAACTGCTTTGTCTTTGGTTATCAAAATTACAAGAAAAGCCTTCCTGGGTATCCCACTCCAGTTTCTGCTTCTAATGTCTTTTTCTACAGCATCCCATCGGACAAGACATGTGTGGCTGCAACTTGTCCCTCCCCTTATATGATCACTAGAAATTATAAAAAGATTATTGCATCAAGGTACAGGGGACATTTTGGATTGGTTGTTACTCAAGGTATTTTGTCAGCTTCAGAACATCCTCCACCAGGGAATTGTGGGCTTTCTCAGGGGTGATGTCCTGTCTCAATATAAGATTGTACAATCACGTGACACACTCATCATAATGATCCAAGTTCAAGACATAGGCTACTGTCATGAAATCCCCTCTCATGCTGTAGTGAGAAAACTGTTTTCTTCAGGGGTACACTGGGAAGGAACTGGAGAAAGAGACAGCGTAGGTCTGCCAAGTGGAGCCAAAGTTGGCATGAATAAAGAGCCTGGAAGGACAGCTTCAAAAGCAGTCATTAACCAGTCATAGTATCTTGGAAGCACAGTCTTTTATGTTCTGCAGCCAGAACTTAACGTGCTAAAAATTCATCATTTTTTGGCAATTATCTCACATAAATGTTTTTTCTTACGTTAAGTTGTAGCCTACCTCATATGAACTGATTATGCACTGACAAAAAGTATTTATTTCCCTTTGGCTTCTGATACAGGTGCTTGAGCAAGATGTACAAATCATTTGTGTTTATGCACACTTCGTTGTATCTATTTCTTGTCCAGGTATAGGGAAAAGTGTCTCTTCCCAGGGACAGCTTGAAAGTTTTGTCTGTATAAGTAAGTTTAGAAGTACAGGCTGAAACATTTAGAAACACACAGCCAACACCCTGTATGCTAACATACCAAAAAGGGTAAGGGTTGTTGGGTTTAATAACCGTGTTACAGAGGAAGACGAGGATGACAATAGTTCTTGCCTGGGCATTCCAGCTACACATTGTTGAATACTTTTTCACTGCTTTAGTGTCTTTTAATTACCAAAATGTTGATGTGTAGGCAGTAACCAATTAACTTGTTCTGTAATTTCTACCCTCTATCTTGCTTTAACTTTTGTAAAGACGAGTCACATCTGCAATCTTTCAGTCTTCAAAACACTTACCCATCTTCCATCATTTAGCTATTACCATTATCCATTCCTCTATTAGTTCTTGAACCACAAATCACATCAGGCCCCATTTATCTCTCCACTTTTAAATTTTAGAGTTCCCTCGGGACTGTTCCTTTTGTGAAAGGCCTGAGCCCTTATCCTCTGCTTTTCCATGAAATTAATTTGTTATGCCTCCCTTCTCTTCCTTCTTGAACAAATAATACGCAATTATTAAATTAGTAGTGTTGCCTTTCACCATTATTTTCTGGTTATATTCCATTTGTTATGCTTCAAGATCTTTTCTTTTGAGTCTTTGTATATCTTTAAAAGGCTTTGTCTTCCATCTTGTCTGAACAGGCTGCACTTTCCGTATTTGTGGCTTTGCATTTCTGGCTGCTTCTTCAGTTCACTTTAATTGCTGTTGTTTTCCTATATCTGTGTTTCTTTGTGTTTTCAAAATTCTATGCCAAAAACAGACTGGATCAAAAAAAAGTAAGATGAGTGGGGACCACATAGCCTGCCCCATTCTTCACTTTCCTGGTTCATATTGTTATGATTTGCATAATTACTGTTTAATGTGTGACAGTAACAAAAGGAAATGCAGGTTGCAGCATCTGGGCAAGGTGTACAACAGCAGTTTGTATGATGTTCTTCATGTTTCACTGTTGCAGTCATTACACTTGGGTTATCCTGCTGGTTGCTGTCGCCTTTTCCTTGACGTCAGTGCGCCAGGGGTATAAAAGATGCAGCCGACGCCATTTTCTTCAGTCTTTCTTACCGCACGGTGCCCGAAGCAGAAGCAGTTCGCAAGTGCCGGTTGGCCAACTCCTGAGATTTTTCGTGTTCAAATTTCAGATCTGAAGTCTTCATTAAAAGCTAAGTACCCTGTTGGGGAAAACTTTTTTCTTGCTCCAGACCAATGTCAGAAAAAGTTAATTGTATTTCTTGTGAGAAGCAAATACCTCATAAGGACTTTCACTCTTACTGCATTCCTTGCCTAGGCCCTGACCATGACGTTGCTAGCTGTCGGTTTTGTGCTAGATTTAACCAACACACTATTAAGCATCGGTACGATTTTGCATTTCACTATCGGAATTCATAAGAAATGCAAGGAAAAAGAAAAGGACAGGCATCCAAGGTCCAAAACCAATGACGAGGCTTCCTCTAAGCCAGTCGCCGGTTCGCCGGTTCTCAGTGAGGCGCTTTCGCAGCCATTGGCGCCCGCTACTTTGGACTCCCAGGCTGCTACAGACTCCCACATGGAGTCGACTAGGCCACTGGAAGCTCAGGGTATTGGACCTTCGGAAACAATTCCCTCACATGGGTCCGGAGCCGCTGAGCAGGTATCGGCTTTTGAGGGTGTTTTCAGACCTACTCAATTATTCATTAAAGCGACTCCAGCTACAAAGGCAAAGACAAAAGCACCTTTAAAGACAAAGAAACAAGTACAACAGCCTCATGGTCAGGCCTCCATGCCCAAAAAACAGATGCTCAAAATGGCCGAAGACTTAATTACTTTGATCAGGGTTCCATCCCTCCTGATAAAAGGCCTAGGCAAGAGACAGAATATGAATCTTCAGATCAGGTTTCCATTTCTTCTGATTCCTCTTCTGAACAGGAATACTCTCTTCCTCCCTATGAGGATTCTGATGCTGAAGAATCTATCCCTTCAGCCTCTCCTCCTGAGGATTACTCTTTTGGGGAAACCTTACATACCATGAGGGAACATTTCCACTGGGAGAGCCAAGATTATTCAGAATCTAAGAAAAGGCTCAGAGACTTCCTTTTACTCCCACAACACAGACCCCTAGCTATTCCACCTGTGTTAGACATTGTAGATGATGTATTTTCAGAGTCCAGTCTGACCCCTGACTCCTTACCTCCCGCTCCTGTTAAGCCAGACAGGTACTACAGGGTCCCTGACTCTCATAAATTCCTTTTCAAAAACCCTGCTGCTGACCCTGAAACTATCACTCAGGGCCCCAAAGGGGTCAAGGCTTCCACTGCAAAAAACCCTACCCCCTCTGACAGGGATTCTAGGGCTCTGGACAGATGGGGAAAAAAGATTTACACTTCTGCTACCTTGGCTAAATCCAGGGCAGGCTTTGCCACTGCAATTCTGCAGGGCCTCATAGCCGCTCCTAATGCTATTTAGCTCCAGCCCCCCAACCATAGCTTTGGGATTCAACCCAAGTGTAATGACTGCAACAGTGAAACACGAAGAACATAGTACAGTTGTGTACACTTACCATAAATGTAGATGTTCGAGTGTATTCACTGTTGCAGTACAGGTTACCCACCCACCATCCCCCATCTCTTTGCTGGAACTTATCTGCACTTCTCTAATCTATACAACCTATGTGGTGTATTTGCTTGTAGATGAAGGTGTAATACATTTTGGTGCATGCATGTTTTATTGGCATATTTTTAGCCTAGCCTTTTGGGGGCACCTGACATCTGGGACAAGAAAAACTGAAGAAAATGGCGTTGGCTGCATCTTTTATACCCCTGGCGCACTGACGTCAGGGAAGAGGTGACAGCAACTGATGCCGGACCTAGACTTTGGAATTCAGGCCGACTGAGGGTAGCCTGCCAGCAGGATAACCCAGGTGTAATGGCTGCAACAGTGAATACACTCGAACATCTGCATTTATGGTAAGTGTACACAACTGTACTTTCTGCATACAGTTATTATGCTACATCTCATGCAATGAGACATTCAAATTAGAGGGCACATTGAACTCTCTGCGCAGCCTGAATTGCAAAGGGCCTTGTACTAAGGAGTGCAGAGATTGCCATGTGTACACTTGTGTTTGGTAAGAGGGACAACAGAGAGTCCTTGTGTGTGTGTGTGTGTGTGTGTGTGTGTGTGTGTGTGTGTGTATGTCTCTGTGTTACAGTGTACAACTTCAAGGAAATAATCGTGTACTACATACTGAGATGGCCTGAGAGGTATACAACAGCTGGCTGGGCTAGAATATTTGAATATTTACATTTACATTCCTGACTGCCAGATGTCATTTGCATCTTATGAGAACTTTCTAGTGAGTAACTGACATCATTATCCTACGGTGTTATGGATCCCTAATGAGCTATAATGATGGAAGTAACACTTGCACTTACCCGTTGGTATAGCTGAGAAGCAATTGTGCACCTCCAAGTAAGGCAGCATGCTGCAGGGGACATGCATGGATAATAAGAATGTAGCACTGTTACCGCTATGCATGCATGGATAATAAGAATGTAGCACTCTTACCGCTATGCATGCATGGATAATAAGAATGTAGCACTGTTACCGCTATGCATGCATGGATAATAAGAATGTAGCACTGTTACTACTGTGCATGCATGGATAATAAGAATGTAGCACTCTTACCGCTATGCATGCATGGATAATAAGAATGTAGCACTGTTACCGCTGTGCATGCATGGATAATAAGAATGTAGCACTCTTACCGCTATGCATGCATGGATAATAAGAATGTAGCACTGTTACTACTGTGCAGTCTAGTAGTCCTGTGGTTTCTGCCTAGTTAATAGACCTTTGTAACTGTGTTATAGCGTATTATCAAATGTCAGCCTTGTTAATCAGAATTCGGTTAGCACTCTTACGCGTGCAGAGTCGCTCATATACTTATGAAATGAGCACCAACAGCAACTATGAAACACAGTAACATATGTGTTCTTCAGCCCTGTTACATTCTTATCAGTGAATCAGATGTAGATATGTCACATACGTCTTACATGCTGACCTTATGCACTGTGTGCCTTGCATGTGAATCCCACCTCTCAAGGTTTAACATGTTGACTTAATGCTAGTTTGCCACATCACAACTCTAGGATTTAGAGTTCAAGTTTTGCTCAATCTCTGAAGCTTTGCAATTCTCTCCATGTCTTCATGTTCTTTTCTCCAAGATCTTGGTTTTCTACCCACCTTCCCAAAACATGTTGGTTAACTGGCCGGTTTAAACTACCCCTGCCAAAAAGGCCTTATTTGTGGATGAAAAGGATCTGGGAAGGATGAGTTTACTTACAAGACCACTAAATAAACACATATACACAAGTGTACATATATACAGAAATAAATCATCAGCACAAAGTTGTAACTGGAACTTTTTTCTTTTTGTTTATTTGGGATTTTTTCATTCATGTTGAGGTTGTACAGGACATGTTTTACCTGTAGGTTCAAATCATTTGTTTCAGCTGTCGTTCTATTTGTACTTTAATGTTTTGTTAATTTGAATTACGTCCTCATGTCTATATTTGTTGAAATTACAAATGTGCAGCATGTTGTATTAACAAAATCAACTGTTGTCTATGAAGTGCTCTAAAAAACAGATGTAATTGCCCAGTGCAATCATCCAGTCAACAAAACGCAAATAACTATTAGCTTGGGACAAACTAAACCACTGACTCCTGCCCCTTAGGCTGAATACTGGAGCCCCCCCCCCCCCAGTTAAGAGAATCCTCTGCACTTTAACACCCACTATATGTATCCACTCCAGTTGTGGCAGAATGTCATAAAGTAGACATAAGGTAAATCTCACCCTTTGGAGCTCATCTGGAGGAGCAGTGCAGTAATTTGTTATGAGAAAGCCTTGGGGGCCTGACCAGAAAAGTTCTGGGACCCTGTCAACAAAATGAGTGCTGGCAAGATAGAAGGAAAGAAGTCATTATGTGCACAGCGAAAATGTATTAAACTGCATTTTTAGCATGATAATCGTAATGAATATTTCTCTTGCAGATTCCTGTGAGCACAGAGATTGAAGGTATGAACATCTTGGGGCTGATCCTTTTTGCTGTCATACTTGGAATTGCATTACGGAAGTTAGGACGTGAAGGGGAAGAGCTTATTCGATTTTTCAACTCATTCAATGAAGCTACCATGCTCTTGGTATCCTGGATTATGTGGTAGGTGCATGATACATGACACTAATCTGATTTCAGGTCACATCTGGTGCACTCAGCACCAAGATGAAATGTTATACAATCATGAGTCAGCTTAGAGCTGATTGTGCTGAGTAGCTATATTATCAGAATTTAGCTTGTAAAAAATCTGCTACTGTTCAGTCACAGCTTTTCATTACATACTACTTTGTTTGCATCATAAGTCTTTTGGCACAGTCTGCTCCACACTCCTTTTCACAAATATATATGCTTGGATTAAGGCCCACACCAGAACACACCTCCTGATGCAGTGTGGCACTGTTTCTTTGGAAGTAAAGAACTGATCCAGAATCAAGGGAAATACTGAGAAATTATACAGGCTTAAAAGGATACATGGAGCTCTCAGTGGAACTAGTGAGGATGGAGTTAAGAGCGCACCTGTGATGGTGATGCCTGACATCTACATGTAATCAAAAGAAATTAGGTGAGTGTGCAGAACTGAGTGTATAATAACATAGTAGTTTGGTTCCTGTTGCATCTTTCTCAGTTGCAGAAGTTTGTGTGCAAAATGCAAACATGAAGAAAGATATAGAACAGTAATAATATAAATAAAACATAATGTAAATGAGGCGGCTTGATGTCACAAAGGTAAGACAGTCAAGAGGAGAAGGTAGACACTTGCACCACACCACACTTATCACATAGTCCCACTAAACCTACACTACCAAAATCCACACATAGAAACACAAAAACATTCGCGGAGGCTCTATAATAATCTGCTCAAGCAACAGAGACCTCCAAAGCAGAAACGCAAGCAACCTCCACCCCCAACACAACCCAAATGACACATAGCCCACAGACTCAGTGTGCCACTCAACCACAGCCCATAAGGCAAAACAACGTACCCAACACACTAGTCCTAGGTGACTCTATAGTCAGAAACACTAATGTCCCACTCACCAGGCTAAACAGGAGAAGGTTACTGTCAGCTGCCTGTCGGGTGCCATGATCCGCCACATAACCCACGCACTCAGGTCACTCCACAACAAGTACAAATATGACTCTGTCATTGTCCATGTTGGTTTGAATGACCTGAGACGTACCGCTCTGGACTACATGAAAAGACAGATGGAAGAAGTATCCGATCTTGTAGCCCAGGCAGGTATGACCTAGCCCTGACTAGCATCCTGCCATAACCCAGAATGATATTGCAGTGTAAGGACAAAATGATTGACTTCAACAATTGGCTACATTTCTGGTGTCATTCTAAGGGGATCCAGTATCTGTCTGTCTGGGACAACATGGCTGACAAACCATGATGCTTTGCCAGAGATGGCCTGCACCTGTCACACCTGAGATTCCTGATACTGGCTAAGGCTCTTGCTGCCACTATAGTACCTTTTTTAGGCAAGGTTCAAATGACAAATTCACCACCGTAAAAGGAACATGCAAGCAAAAATTGAGTATAATGCTACTCAATGCTAGAAGTCGAAATCTCAAAATGCACTCCCTTGAGGTAGTCCTTAAAATGGAGAACATTGATATCTGTGCAGTGACTGAGACCTGGTTCAAGGCTCCAGAGAGCACCCCTGCATTACCAGGCTATAACTCATACCACACTTTTCGGCCACCTAACCTGGACTGGAACACCAAAGGCGGAGGTGTGTCCATATTCATTAAGGATATCCACAACTCCAGGCTAGTTGCTTAGCATAATGCATCCAAGGTTATGCAAGTGCAACTAACTCTGGGCAAAACTGCAATCCAAATTGTAGCTTGCTACAGATCCCCCACCATGCCCCAGGATTCCCACTCCTCTTTTCTTGATATACTGGAAAATATTAGGGTTCAACCAAACACCCTAATAATGGGCGATTTCAACTACCCCACCATTAACTGGGAAAACTACTCATGTACCAACTCCTTCGCTCAACACTTTCTGGAATTCATAAATTCCAATGCCCTGGATCAACTTATCCACACCCCCACCAGGGGCAACAATATCCTAGACCTAGTCATTACCAACATGAGTGACTGGTGTTCCACACCTGAAGTCAACTCCTCGTTGGTCAGATCCGACCATAAGCTAATCACCCTAGATATCTACATCCCGCCCCCACCCCCCATTAAGGCAATCATGGTAAAAAATTTCTCCAAAGCCAACTTCATGCTTCTTAAGGCAGAAGTGGTGAACTTCATGACACCCATGCAGATGGACAATACAGTTACGACTGCTGAATCCTACACAGATCCACTTTGTAAGCCCTTAACACTAGTGCATGGATCATGCTATCCCAAACAGAACCAAGACGCTATCCTCCACAAAAGGGAAACCAATCTGGTGGTCCCCTGCCATAAATAAACTCTACAACAGAAGGAAGAAACTGTTGCAAAAGAGAGTAAAATCCCATGAGTGGAGGAGTTCCCTGGTCAGCCTCAGTAAGAAGCTGTGAAAACAAAATTGCCACTAATTCTAGTGCAACCGCAAAGCATTGTATAGCTATGTCAAGAATCAGTGGCAACACCCAGATCTGCTCTGAGTTACAGCACAATGGCATGAAAATTACAGAACCTACTGATATTGCCAACGTCCTGGCAGATAGGTTCATTGCTAACTTTACCCCCTCTCACCCCTTAAAGGGCCCATATCTATACAGGAAGAATGCAGAGTCGTTGTAATCACAAGTATGCAGGTAAAAGCTGCACTCTCTAAAGCCAAAAACACAGCATCCATGGGACCGGACAACATCCCAGGTTGCGTTTTACATGAACTTCAGAACAAACTGGCTCCCCACCTAAGCACCATGTTCAATCATAGTCTCACATCAGGCTTTGTGCCCACTGAATGGCGCACAGCAACAGTTCTCCCATTACACAAAGGGGGAGCCACCACTGATCCTGGAAACTATCGCCCTATTAGCCTGAGGAGTCTGGTCTGTAAGGCCATGGAACGTATCATCATGGAACTCATAAACAAAGATACTGGTAACCTCCAAACACTGGACCCCATCCAGTTAAGGTTTGTGAAAGGCAGATGCCTCCTGAACCTGATCGACTTCTTTGAGGCATCACCAAAGCTGTAGACGAGGGTAAGGTGGTTCACACAGCCTATCTTGACCTCGCCAAGCTGTCGACACCATCCCCCATTCTGGAATTATAGCTAAACTCACTAAACTAGGTATAAATCCCTACGTCACAAGATGGGTTGCCAATTGGCTTACTGACAGAACCCACACTGTAAAGGTTGCAGACTCTAAGTCTGACTTCAACTACTGACAAGTGGAGTACTACAGGGCTCAGTCCTGGGACCTCTCCTGTTTGGTATCTACTTCTCTGAATTACAGGCTAACACAGAAGGCCTTTGGCTAATGAAGTTCACAGATGACTGCAAACTAGGAGCCATAGTTGAGTCCCCAAATGATGTGGTCATCCTACAGAAGGGCCTCACTGAGACTGATGCCTGGTGTCAGAGCCATGGCCTCAAGCTCAATTCCAAAAAGTGCATTGTCATCCCCTTTGGTAAAAACTCTGTACCCATGAACTACCACATAGGTGGCAGTCTACTTAACGCCGAATGTGTGATAAGAGACTTGGGGACCCAGGTGGACAGTAGTCTCTCCTTTGATAATCACATCGCCACAGTTGTCAGGAAATCCTTCTACGTGACACACCTCATCACAAAAGGGTTCACATCTAGGAAAAAAGGGGTCATTGTTCCCCTCTACTCGACACTCATTAGACCCATTATAGAGTACAGTGCCCCTTTTGGAATGTACCTCACAAGACATCTGCAGCAGCTGGAAAGGCCACAGAAGTACCTCACAAAGAGGATCACTGGCCTCAAATGGATGCCCTACACTGACCATCTCAAAAATCTCCAGCTTTACTCTGTAGCATATCGCCTACTCTGAATTGATCCCCGCCTAACATATAAAGCTATGTCAAACCCAAAGCTGTTGGGACATGCTACACCTAAAGAAATCCCAATCCCTCCAAGCTACACACTCTAGGGACCTAAACTTTGTCACCACAATAAACAGGACAAGCTGGATGGTTAGATTCCTGTCCCGGAGACTTCCCATACTAAGGAACAAGCTACCCATCTATGTCAAGCAAAGTTCCTCATTAGCACTCTTCAAGACAAATCTTGATAAGTGGATGGAAAATAGCTAATACACCCCGGGGTCACGTCTGTGGCTCTGCTCAACAGGGGCACAGGAAAATAACTTTCTTGGATGGCGTAAGCCAGGGAGCCTTGTTGGCTAGGCTTACTTAGGCCCTTGGGCCGATAGCCTAGTACTTACCTATAAACCTATAATAAATTCACCTATGCTGCTGGAGACCTGAAACTCACTAGTGACTAAAGTACAGGAGAGCTGTCTGGAGAGACTGACCTGAGGTGCCAAATGTCAGCTTTACTGTCTTTGATAGGAAGAGGTCCTGGGATGTTATACTGCAGTTTCACCAGTGGCTGATGGTCAAGATTAGTGACTGAGTACAGCTCACTGAACCACATGCTTCTGTTTTAGCTTCTCATTACATGCACTTTCGAGGGTAAGGACTGCTAAAAAATACAACTATTTATCTACCTCCACCTGCACTATGACTGTCTCTTCACTACTGGACACATAATCCTCACCTCATCACTACTAACTCCAAGTCTGGGGTACCAAACATTAGAGACCTGACACACACAAACTGAAGTGGCGTACTGGATGATACCAAATGGCTCAAGGTAGGTTGGCAACTGAAGGGAAATCACATCATCAGCAAAGATGGCAAAACAGTAGTAATAGTGAAGATAAATAATATAAATTAATATTGTCATTAGATTGTTTAAGTAGTAGGTACTTCTGTTCTTTCTTTTTCCTGTAGTACTGACACATTGCAGTATTTATATAAGGAAGTCACACTCCTGTTACCCACATAATTTGTTACTAGTTGCAGATACTGTACCATCTCACCAGATAATAGTAGATCTGTAAGAATAGCTCAGAAAACTCTAAGAAATACAATAAAACATTAAATCAACTGGGTAAGTCAAGTGGGCACCCACTCCCTTTTTAGGGGCAGCAGGAAGGAATGTTTGGTTAAGTAACTTGCTCACTGCTCAGATTCAGACAGCTGGCAACTGGAGACTATAGGGTGTTGTACCATAACCCAGGACTACTGCAAGGTCTGAGCCTAACAGCACATACAGTAGTCATATACCTCTTTACCTATCAAGTGAGGGTCCAACAACAGACTTACAAGCAGATCCTTTGGGCGCTGCACTGATCCTGGTCACCTGTTGTCCCATATGATTCAAGTAACTTGCATACTGGTGTACCTGCACTTACCTGACTTCTGGCTTTACAAGAAATACAGTTTTATAGCATCCTTAGATGTTTTTCGTGTTTCACTGTTTCAGTCCTAACTTATGGGGATTTCCCGCAGTGGAAGCCCAACTACCAGAGAATAGTTTCCCTCCTTCTGGAGCCAACAGGCACTCTATCTGATGTCAGTATGCTTGGTTTTAAGGGTAGTCGGTTGCCACCATGATCTCGGTTCTTTCTTGTCATCGGACCCCATAGCAGAGTGCCAGTCAGTACATCGGTTGGTCCACACCAGAGAAAGAAGACTCCAGAAAGCTAAGTGCCCCTTTGGAAACCTTTTATGTTTTGTTTGACTAACATCAGAGAAAATTAATAATTGTCTCTGCTGTGGCAAATAGATATCACTCCAGGACTTCCACTCTTTTTGTGTAACTTGCTTGGGGCTGTAACATGACATCTCCAACTGTTTTTGTGCTTGCTTAACAGCAGGACCATTAGGCTTAGGGTTGAGATTTTAGCAAGGGGAGTCATTTGGTCATTCACATCCTATGGTGTCTGCTGAGCTGAGGTAGAAATTCCTAAGTGAAAAAGAGATAAGGAAAAATTATCCAAGCTTAGGGCCTTGGACGACACCCACTCGCCATCGGCCAGTTCTCCTAGGTTTGTTATCATTGAAGAACGTGAGGCACTTTTGCAGCCTCCTTCTATGACTGTGGTGGTGGTACAGGCCTCTATCGAGACCCATTTGGAGTCCGGTATGTCTTCTGGTCTGTCAATGTCTTTCCAAACCATAGGACTCAGTTTGTCGGTTGGGTCCAGGACCATAATGCAGGCTATGGCTTCCAAAGACAGATCTTCACGTCACCTAGATGTTGCAACTTCCTTTCATCCATGGGAGTCAGTTGTCCATTCTGGGCCAGAGGTCAGTCAAAGGAAAAAACCTAAGGCCGCTCACAAAAAAGCGTCACCAGTCTCAGCCTAGTCCTACCAGGTCCCATTCCCAGGCTGATCAGCAGGATCTTGTGAGGTTGGCTGAAGATCTAATCTTTCTGGTTAGATCCAAGTGGCCTCCCCGAGTTTTCTCCTGGTAAAAGAAAAAGAGACACCCCTCCAGAAGACCTCTATAATTTCTTTTATTCAGATAAGGACTTTGACTAGGAGGATTCTACCTTTAAAAGGTGTGTTTCCATTGCGTCCTTTGAGGATTCAGACTGAATAGAGAACTTTGCGTCTGCCTCCCCTCCTGAGGATTTTTTCTTTGGGAAAACTCTTCACACCTTAAGGGAACACTTTTAAGTGGGAAGCCCAAGATTAGCCACAATCTAAAAAAAGAATCATGGAATTTCTTAACCTCCCTGAACACAAACCCCTCACCATTCCTCTGTCTTAAAGGTGGTGGATGATGTTTTCCAGGATTCCTCCTTAAAACCAAACTCCCCGGCTCCTGCCCCTGGAAAGCCAGACAGGTTTTATAGGGTTCTGGATTCACACAAACATCCCTTTGAGAACCATGTGGCAGACCCTGAGGTTGTTGTCCCAGGCCCTAAGGGAGCAAAAACCCTTTGCCTACTGACAAGGAAAGTAGGACAAGTCGAGTAGCAGCAAGACCAATGCAAACCAGTAAAACACAAAAGATTTAATAAGATTAAGCGCTTTTCGTTTGCTCTGTCAGCAAACTTCTTCAGACAACATAAATAATCACATTGTGGGTATATATACATTTTGCTCTGGGTTAATTAGTTGATTAGTTAATTAACTTACAGAAGCAGCCAACTTCTCTAATTACAGGGCCATCCACTGACAAAAGTATTTACGTAAAAATACTAAACAGCATTCACAACCAAATAATGATAATAATAAATCTAAAAATAAAGGGAAATTATGAATATTACTAATAGTTATGGTAATAGTTAGTATGAAAAAATAGTAGATATAAGAAATAGTAGATATAGGAAAATCCATATATCTATATGGGTCTACTTCATTTCACCTAACTTCCAATTCACTGACTTTCATTTCACTGACCCCATTTCACTGAAATTTCATTTGACTGACACTTCATTTCACTGACAGTTCATTTGACTGACAAGTATTATTAGCAAGAAAATGGAATATGCCCCCTGCCCCACTGTAGTGCGACCCTGGAGTTAGAATATATAGTTGGGGGGGTGTGGGGGGCACAGCCCCCCACAACGGGGGTGTGCAGCCCCCCACTTCATTTCATATGATATTGTTAAGTTTTGATATAATATTGCTTAGTAAAGAAAGTAAGGGTGGGGGCTTTCCACCCCCCCAACTATATATTCTAACTCCAGGGTCGCACTACAGTGGGGAAGGGGGCATATTCCATTTTCTTGCTAGTAATACTTGTCAGTCAAATGAACTGTCAGTGAAATGAAGTGTCAGTCAAATGAAATTTCAGTCATTTGGTCTCAGTCAAATGGGAGTCAGTGAATTGGAAGTTAGGTGAAATGAAGTAGACCCATCTATATATATCTTATTTATATATGCTAAATAACATATATCCATATGTATCTTTTTTTGTGTATATAAAACTTTTTTTGTGTATATAAAAACTATACTAGAATAGATTTCAGTGTGAACATTCAATATAAATAATTCAAACATTTATCAACATTCACTTTACAATTTCTCCTATCTAAAATATATATTTATATCTAATTCATGTTAAAACCAGATGTATATAAAAATGAATAATAATTAAAATAATCTAACGTTCTATGTTAATATATTCTCCTAAATTCATCTTTTTCGACTTTTAAGCTTTAACACACTGCTCAAACTACAGGTTTCATTTATACCTGGTAGATTATATGCATTAAGTCTAATCTGCCAGAATAATTCCAGCTCTTCAAGTTGCAATGGTGCAGGACCACCTCTAACATCGAGATCTGGCTGGTCTATAACTAAAAATCTGAACTGATGTCCAGGAAATTCTGCCACATTTTTAGCTAGGGCATTGTCTTGTTTGTTCCGGATGATGGCATATGAGTGTTCATACATACGGTCACGGAGTCTCCTCTCCGTCTTACCGATGTAAAATGTCTGGCATCCCTGGCGTTTGGCCAGGTACACTACCATTCTAGTGTTGCAATTGGCTCTACACTTCAGTCTGTATTGAACATTGTTTATTTCAAATCTGTTGGCTTCAGTTACTAACTTGCAAAAATTGCAATTTTGGCATTTGTACATACCAGTAATTTTTGGTTGTTTTTTCCGGCGTTGTTCATATAGTGCCTTCAAATTCCTACCCTTCCTAAATATAGTGCCCGGGTATTCACCCAATTTATTTAATATACTAGGGTTACTTGCAAAAATAACCCAGTTTTTTCGTAGTATCCCTATACAGTGGTAACTGAATGTATTATAGGTTGTAATGAACTTTGTTTCTGGTGAGTCAGGTGTGGCAAGGACACTCAATTCTGTTACTACAGAGTTTCCCATATTTTCTTTTTTTTTTTCAAAACAAGTTTATTGTTTTAACATATAAGAGAAATATCATAACAATTTTATACAAATAATTAAAAATAGGTATTATTATAATATTCAACAAAACAACTAAAGTATTTACAAAGACATCCACTACAATCAGATCAATTAATTAAACTAAAATACTGTGCTATTGAAATTAGAATTTTTTTAACAAATTTTGTAAATTATCCCATACAATAAAATGTGATGTTTTTCTAGTTGTTCTCATTCTAATTGTGCTTATTTCCATATGACACATTATATTCATAACATTTTTAAATTCATTGAACGAAGGAGGTGTATCTGAAATCCAATTTCTAGTTATTATTTTCCTAGCCACTGCTAGGATAGACCATAACAAGGGAAGCTTAATCTTTTTTAACACATTGAGGTACAGGTGTGTTGAATAATATAAGAGACTTAGAAATAATGAAATTATCTGTAAAAGAGCCTGCAAAAATTCATTAATTGACTTCCAGTATTCTTTCAACTTCATACAGTCATAAAACATATGAGCCCAGTCAGCATTAATTTCTACATTACATCTCTTACATAGATTATCTTTATTATTAATTTTATTCATCATCAAAGGTGTATAAAAAGATCTATGTAAAAATTTCCATGTATAAAGTCTCCAGAAAATGGAAGATGTAGTTCTATAAGCAGATTCCAATATATATTGTTTATCTTGTTGAGTTGGTGGGTCCCCATTAATAGAGGTGAAATAATTCCAGTATGAATCTACATTGTAAAAGTTTCTTGTCTGATAATTTTATGTATATATGAAAGTTTACCTTTATCAGAAACTTTATGCTGTAAATTTATTATCAAGTAATCAATCAGTTTTGGAATAGATTCTTTAACTGTTATAGACATTAGATCTATTCTATCAATGAGATGTTGTCTAAAGATCTGAACCTCTAACCAGCAAGTTTCTCTTAGATCAAATTCTTGTTTTAAGAAATCTAGATTTTTAACTTTATTATCAGATATCAGCTGATACCAGTACTTTAGATTATTATCTATAGCTAAATGAGCTCCTTCAGAAGTAGATGACATAAGCATACCCTGAGTATAAATTATAGGAATACAATAAAATTCCATTCCCTATACTTAGGGTGCATGAATATAAAGTTACGATAACTAATAATAATATTTAATGGGTAACAGACCATATGTTTAGGTGTAATAGGTGAAGTACAAAATTCCTTTAGCAACCACAACATGGAGTTATTTATAATCATATTTTTATGTGTTAAGGAGATTTTCATGAAGTGCATACTAATTAGCTCCCAATAATCTTTCCATTTTGCGACATATGACCGATCTATTAATAAAGTAATAACTTTTATAATAGAAGAGATAATATATAAATTAAAGTCTGGAAAAGAAATACCCCTTGAGACCAGCTATTAGTATGTTTCTTTAATGCAATCCTAGGTCTATTAGGTGCCCATAAGAAATTTAACATTAGTGTATTCAGTTTCTTGATAGTTATTTTTGTAGGTGAAAGTATTATTGATTGTATTAAGTATAAAATCTTGGGGAATATTATCATTTTAATAATTGTAAGTCTCTCCTCCATAGTAAAAACATATTATTCCAGGTATTAAAAAGATTTTGTATATTAAGAAAACAGGTATTATAGTTATTATATATAATAGATTTAATATCTTTAGATAGTATTATACCTAAATAAGTTATCTGACCTGAGTTGGGTACATATTTAGTAAAATCACTAATGAGAGTATTTTTCGTGTATATATAGGTAGTATTTTAGTTTTTCTTCATTGAATATTAAACCAGAAATACTTTTAAAATTCATCATTTTATCAAATAAAGACTGCATAGAAGAATTAGATCCTGCTGATGTAATTAGAACATCATCTGCAAAAGTTGAATTTTTGATGTTGTATTTTCTTCTATTTCAAAACCCTCTATGTCAGTACTGTTTCTAATCAAATTAGCCCAAGGCTCCATTACTAAAGTGAATAATAGTGGAGAAAGTGGACATCCTTGCTTTGTACCTTTAAGAATGGGTATTTTTGTGAAACATATGTTCCTACCTTAATATAAGCCAGCGTTCCTTTGTATAAATGCTCAATTAAATTTACAAATGCATCAGAGAAATTTGTGCATTTCATTAAGGTAAACAGATAGTCCCAACTTACTGAATCAAATGCTGAACCTATATCAAGACTAATAAGTGTTAAATCTTTCTTTTTCCTATTTGCAAAATCAATTAATGTTAAAGTTCTTCTTATATTATCAAAAGTATTTCTATTTACAATGAAGCCCGTCTGATCTATGTCTATAATGCCGGGGATAATTGTCTTCAATCTAGCAGCAAAAATACTCATAAACATTTTATAATCAACATTAAGTAATGAGATGGGTCGATATGAAGAACATCTAGTTGGATCTTTATTAGGTTTTAAAATTGGTGAAATAAATGTATATTGCCAAGATGGGGGTTATTAACTCAGTTTTGTCCAAAATAAATACCTTATGTATTAATGAATATGTAGTTTTAGAAAGGATTTTATATATCTCTGGTATAATACCATCATTACCCGGTGCTTTGTTTGATTTAAGCTTATTTATTTGTGTAATAACTTCTGTATATGAAATACTCTTGTCCAATAGTTTAATCTGTTGTTTATTAAGCTTTTTATTCATGTTTGTGGTTATAAACTCCTTTATTTTATCTTTAGGTTCCATGTTAATGTTGTTATGGTTAATCTTGTGAAAGTGATTTCTAAATTCATCCAGTATTTCTGGTATACTAGAAACATTCTTCTTTTTCCTTAGAGAAAAGATTTCTTTGATATGGTTTTGTTTATTCAATCTTTTTGTTTTATTTTTAAGTCTATGTAAGTATTTGGGGCTTATTGAATAAGACAAAAACTTGTATTTCTCTAAAGTTATTTTAACTTTATGAGTTAAAATTTCTTTGTATTTCTCATTTAGTTTGTTTATTTCTTCAATAACTTTCTTGTCCATAATATTTTCTTTATTATTATGTTTATAAGAGTCTAGTTTACTTTGAATATCTAACAATTCCTTATCCCAAGATTTCCTTTTATTATTATACCATCTGATACTTTGTCCATATAGATATGATTTTAAGGCATCCCAAACATAGACAATGGAGACTTCAGGAGTATTATTTATGTCTAGAAAATGTTGTACTTCTGAAAGTATATATTCTTTATAGTCTTTTAGCTGAGTTAAGTATGCTGGTATCCTTTTGATCTGAACATTATGAGTATTTTTATCATGAATTCAAAACAATTGAGTTATGATCAGATATAGGACATGAAATGATTTTGGAATTAATTAAATCTGTTACCATCTGGTTAGAAATAAAGACCCTATCTATTTTTGAATAAGTTTTGTATCTGTTAGAAAAAAGGTGTATGGTAATGATTTTGACTCTATCTGATTATTAATATCATTCAAATGATAAGAATTAGCAAAATCATTTAAATGTTTTGCATTAGATGTAATTCTTCTTTTCTTTATAGTGGTAGTATCACTTTCATGTAGTATACAATTAAAATCACCAGCTAAAATAATATCCCTATAGAGAATGATATGATCTTATCAATATGATGTTTCACTGTATTAATACCAATTCCAGGTATCCAATATACATTAATTAAAGTGTAAGTCTTCCCATTAATTTGTATTGTAACCATACAAAACATTCCTTTGTCATCCTGATAAGACTTAATGGTTTTAGGAATGGGCATACTTTTATTCCATAAAATAGCCACTCCTCTTTTTTCTGAGTGTGCTCTGAACTAACCAATACTGTATACTTATTAGTGGCTAGTTTATCAATATCTTTTTTTCAAGAGATGGGTTTCTTGCAGGAAGACTAGATTGGCCTTGTGTAGATTAATGTATCTTATTAGGCTTGCCCTTTTACATGGATTATTCAATCCATTAATGTTTAAAGAAATTCCTTTTAAAGATGTCATTTGGCATTTTAAAACTCAAGAATCTTATGATCGAAATAACAAATAACAAGATAAATAATGTTACATCTCCTCTTTTAGGTGTACCTTTAAATATAGCTGTATTTATTAAATCTCTTATGGGATTTTGTATAGGATTCAATTTTGTTTGTAGTGACAATGAGTGTACAAAATATATTGTGGATGTCAAAACTATATACATATAACAATGAACAAGTGAAAATAATGTAAGGATTAAACCTTGCATCCCGCCTGGAGTTGAAAACTCCAACTTAGAGTAGTATTTGCTACTCAAGTTAACCCCCTACCCTAAGCAGCAGTACCTCAGCTACCACCTTATCAATTTAATACTAGTTATATTTAACTGAGGTTAACAGTTTTCAATTCAATTATCTATCAAGACAAAACTACACATTTGGTAAAACAGCATCATATAAACTAAAATAAACTTTTTTTTTTTTTTTTTTTTTTTTTTTTTTTAAAAACTGTTCATACTATTATATAGATCTATGTAATATATAACACTTGTATTCTAATAGCATTCAAATAATCTTAATGTTAGAAATCAAGAGGAGAGAAAATTATGTTCTAACATTCATTTAAATCAAAAACTTTGGCTAATATGATTCAGACATTACATGCATTAAGATGCATCTATTTTCTGTCATGTGAATTCTATCAACAGCTTCAAAAATCTTGAATTGTTTGTATATGAGCATTTACTTAAACTCATTATTGTCAATAGAGTTAAATATTGTATTCATAAAATTATTATAAATCATATTGCATAGTTATGCAGATTCTCAGAAACACCTGCGTTATTACCTAAAAAAAAAAAAAAGCCATCACACACCCACACCCACACACACACACACACACACACACACACACACACACACACACATACACATATATACATACATACACACACACACACACACACACACACACACACACACACATATATATATATATATATATATATATATATATATATATCTGATCTCACTGAGTTGTGTCTTTGTAGAGCAGTATCCTACTTGCTGTTCCTAGAATAAATCTGTCTGCTTTATACAAAATAATGCACAGCAAACACATATTAGTAACCAGATTTTACAATCATGCTAACCTACTGCTTTAAAATATATCACATGACATTTCTTCCAGAATAGAGTTATAAGATTATTTATGTTTGTCAATCAGATGAATTAAATGAGTTATAGTAAAGTATATGTTTGGGACACAAATTTTTAACACAGATTATTATGCTGCTGCTAAGTAGATTTTCCAAAACATTTAAATAAATGTTTCATTTTTATGCCTTCTAAAATAAGACATTTACTTACTACAAGAAACTACATCATTTAAACTCATTATAACTGACATATTTTATGAACAGAGTATTTTCCTGAATCTGTGGTGTGTCAGTGTGATAACCTTGTCAATGTTTATACTAACTGCTTTCAGTTTCTCTGTGAGAATTCTGTGATTTGAAGATTCTGAGGTAACTCAAAGACACTGTGCATGAGACAGCCCACATCCCAGATTGTCTCTCTTAACATTTTGGCGGAAACTTATTAAAACTAGTGACAAACATTCATTTAGCAGTGTAAATGCATCTAAACATGACAGAACCTCCACAATGTATTCCACAGATCATCACAGCCTCAATGCAAGTGAAATTAAACTCAAAATTACCAACAAGCAATAAAACTCAGCATTCTTCTCCCAACTCAGTTTTCATACAAATCCTATTATTCACTGTGCCCACACAGTCAAAAGCTTTGCTATATATTAATAAAGAAAAGAAAAGAGAGTAGAAAATAAAAGGAGTGAGGCAGAAATAAAAAATGTAAGAGAAAGCTGTAAGAAGTATATACAATGGAATGTTACTTACTGTTTATATTAATAGAGTTAAAAATAAAACATATTATTTACTCTTATTTAGTTCTGATTATTATTAGTTAAAGCATGACAGATTATTTACAAACAAGCATAAGCAGTATAATCAAGAAAGTATAATTAGAAATAGCATTTGAAGAACTTATAAACTTTTACAAGAAATAAATATGTTATTATTCTATTAATGATATTTTCATTACTGTTCTCTCCTGCCCTCCCCACCCTTTACCCACTACATAATCTAAATAGAATGTCATTGTTTAAACAAAGAAAATAATAAAAGAAGAAGGAAAAAAGGTAAAGATAAAAAATGTATCAAATTACTAACCTTACTTTTTCAGAAAGAGAAACAAATCGAGTCACAGCCTGCCATTAAATCCTCAGGCATTTTGACTGGTTATGAAACAAAACATTTCTTTGCACATAGAGAATAACTTTGATTAAATCTTTTCCAAAATATTTGTGGCTTTCTGGAAATGCAGGAACTATATTCAAAAAGATTAATAATGAACTAAAATGATGAGAGAGAAAAAACATATAACAAATCATTTGTTTTTAGTCTCTTCTTCTTCTCTGAAGTCTTCCAGGAAGCTTCAGTTGCCAATCTCTTTAATGAAGAACTAGCCCATTCCATTTCTTCTATTTTATCCAAAATCCTTTTTCTTTGACAAACAGTAAAGCAGAGTCTAAATCATCGAAGACCTTAGGACCATCAGGAAGGAAGATTTTAAGCTTGGCAGGAAACAGAAGGTATGTTTTAAACTGTGCTTTTTAAGCTCCCTTATTAGTGGCAGAAAAACTTTTCTTTTAGCAATTACCATGGAAGAATAGTCATTGTCAAAACGCACAGTTGTCTCATTAAACTTAACAGGAGCTTTAGCCCAAGCAGATTTAAGAACCATCTCTTTATCAAAGATGATAGAAATCTAACTATAACTGATCTAGGATAGTTTTTGTTAGAGTTAGTATTAGCTATAGATCTATGTGCTCTTCGATACCAAAGAGAATGCTTCTGGTAAATCTAAAGTTTTAGGGAGCCATGTTGTTAAAAAGAAGTAATATTGTTACCTTCAATATTTTCTGGCAGTCCAAAAATCCTAATGTTATTGCCTAGATCTATTTTCCAGGTCATCCAGCTTTGTTTGTAAATGTGTATTTTGTTTCAGCAGAAACTCAATGTTGATTCCTCTTCTTGTATTTTATTTTCCATGTCATTCACAGCTTCTTCTATGCCTGTCATCTGGATCTTCTGTTGTTGCAGGTCCATATGTAACAAGTCTATTTGTTTTGTAGTTTTTCTATGAAAGTGTCTATTTTAGTATCCATTTTATCCATCTTAGCAGTAAGTTGCTGGACTATAATTATCAGAGACTGAAGTTCTTTCTTGATGCTGGAGTCTTGAGAATTTGTCTTACTGGAACTCATTTCAGACTGATAAACTGACAGGAAAATTTCCAAAGTAATTTCTGACAGGAATATTATTAAGATTTCCTTTCTTTTTTAGATATAGTTCAAGAACTATATAAAACAAACATATTTAGAAAGAAAATTACTTCAAGAATTAATTTTTTAAGTAATTAATTCCTGTCAATGTAATGAAATTGGTGGAGCTGAAGAAATCTGCTGCTATCCTGTGTTCATCCTTGGCCACGCCCCCCGTTTCCCATATTTTCTGATGTGATCTCTTGCATGGTAACTATCTTTTTCATTGACAAAATAGGTTTATACATTCCTTTGATACGTTTGTCACTCACTTCCAAAATCAATCCTGAAATTAGTTCCAGAGGGTAGCCTCTCTGTGTGAACATCGTTCCCAAGAGTTGACATTCCTCTTGGAAATCCTGTTCAGTAGAAACTATACGAGCTGCTCGTACTAACTGACCTTTAATTACTGAACGTTTTTGGTAAAAAGGGTGGCAGCTGGTAAAGTGTAAAAACGTATTTGAATATGTTTCCTTCCTGTGTATTTTAGCCTGGTAACATTCCAAAGTAAAGTTTTTTGATAAATTGATGTCTAAGTAGGCTATCCTATCAGTGTCAAAGGTGGAAGTGAAACGAAAGAAATCAGTTGAGATGTTAAAAATATTTAATACTGTTTCACTCGACTTTTGCTTACCATTAAGCAGGATAAAGATATCATCTAGATACCATGTGTAAAAAACTAATTTGTTTTTAATACTATCATTTTTGAACACATACTCAGACTCCCAATGGGCCATCACTAAATTAGCAATGCTAGCTCCACAAGGGGAGCCCTTTGCCACACCTATTTTCTGAAGAAAAAAGTTGTCTCCAAACATGAAGAAATTGTTATATAAAACAATTTCTAAGAGCTCTTTCACAAGTGAGATTTCATCTGTTGTAGCCTTGTTCTTAACCATAACTCGAGTTACCCACTCTATACCAGTATCTTGAGGTATACTGGTGTAGAGGTCTTTAATGTCTACAGTAAGGAAGTTGTAGTTAGGGTTGAAGTCCAAGTCATTTAACTTCTCTAGAAATGACCAGGAATCCTTGCAAATTTGTGACTCAAGTTTAACAAATTTTTGTAAAATAGAGTCAATCACCTTGGCACATGGGTAAGTGGGTGACCCACGTCCATCGACAAGAGGTCTCATAGGTGGATTCCCCAAATCTTTATGTATTTTGGGAATTCCAAAAAGGTAGGGGTATGTTGGAAATTGTGTAGACATATAATTAAATATATTTTGTTCAATTCGCCCCTCAATGAACATGTCTTATATACTATTCTTTATTACTGAATATGCATGATTGATCTCCGAGCGAGAACTAACTTCGTAGGCGGGGTCATCTAACAAGTCTACCATTCTATTGTAGTAATCCGTGTTATCAAAAATTACCAGTCCCCCTCCTTTGTCAGGCTTGCAGACTCAATTATCGTGTAATTTAATAAAGTCCAAGAATCCCTTCTCTTTCTGTAAAATAGGATCTTTAGTCTGAATTTTACCTCTATGTTTAACGTTGAATCGAATATCTAGTTCACACATTTGTTCAAACACAGAAATAAGAGGATGAAGAGGTGGATTAAAAGTACTAGGAATTCTAAACTGGTCATCTTGGACTGTAGTTACATTAGACCCCATCATCAGGTTAAAGTTCAATTTCCTCGTGAAAGTTTTTAAATCTATAATTGTTCTCACTAAATCACAATTTTGTTTAGGGACATATGTGTTACCTTTGGAAAAGAAATCCACCATGTCCGAACCTATATCAATAGAAGAAAAATTGTACACTTTAAAATCGTTTGTCCTATTGGTAATAATTGTAGGTTTACTTCTCATAGGCACTAGGTCAGATGGACCTAAGTGGAGACTAGAAAAAACACTTTCAACATCTTCAGAGGGTGAAAAGTCACAAGACGTATTAACCAAAGGAATCGTATGTTGCACTAAGGTGTCATATAATTCATTAGTGCCATAAGACATTAAAATCAAGTCTTGTTTCTCTCCAAGCTCTGTTTCGTTTTCCTCTGATTCTTGTTGTACCATTGTTTGGGTCTCGTCCCCGTTCGGTTCCCCTCGGAAAAATTCAAGTTTTTTGAATTACGCTGATTTTCACTTCTCCTAACTTCCGTATAACCTTGCCCTTCAGTTTGGTTAGCATCTTCATTTACTTGTACCATAGTATTAGGCAACTGGTTAGTATAATGAAACACAGTAGGCTGGTTATTATAACCAGAGATAGAACTACCTTCAGAAACAGTTTTCCATACTTGGGCTGTGGGAGGAAGTGGATAAGCTTTACCTTCCTTATATGCTATAGTGTCTCGTTCTAATTTTTTAGCCTTGTTGTTTTTAAGTTTCACCAGGTACTGATCGATACTAGTAAAGATACGACTATATTCATATTTGTACCTGGTGAAGTCATTGTCAAGTTTTATCTTAGCGTCTAATTCTGCCACTTGTTTGTTGAGATCCTCCACCCATATAGAATAGTGCTTAACTATGCATTCAATCAACTCAAAACCTTGACGATCAAAAAGCACCAAAAGTTCTTGATGAAAGGCTGAATCAGGCACCAATCCAGTAGGAAATTGGTGGTGCCTTAAACCTTTAGGCACTATTCTACATTTCAAACATTCTTTAAAATAGGAAATTTCCAATTGCAGTTTTTTAACCTTCACTAATAGGTTGCCAAAAACTTTAAGATGTGAAACAATATCAAAAACAGGATTGTTATTACCTCCTTCTCCACCAGACTATCGCTCCGTGACAGGAGAGGTCATAGTAAATGAAAATCTCTCCGCTAACCAAGTTGAGAGATCCGGAAACACTGAATAAGCATTCCCTTGCTGAATGCCCGAATTTACACTCAGTGCTGTGTTGTTGTTCCCTTGCTGAGTCCCCATATTGGCGCTTGATGGTGTAGGAATGCGTTGATTAAAAGTTAGCGCTACATTCGCTTGATTGCTTAAAAGGTTTACTGAAGGATTTATTTCATGTCCATTAAGAGGTGTTGGTCTATTCGAGTAGTTAGTAAAATGTAAATCCTCCATTTGAGTCGGTAACCTTATAGAATTAACTTGCTCACACTGAAATCTATTCTAGTATGGTTTTTATATACACAAAAAAAGTTTTATATACACAAAAAAAGATACATATGGATATATGTTATTTAGTATATATAAATAAGATATATATAGCTATATGGATTTTCCTATATCTACTATTTCTTATATCTACTATTTTTTCATACTAACTATTACCATAACTATTAGTAATATTCATAATTTCTCTTTATTTTTAGATTTATTATCATTATTTGGTTGTGAATGCTGTTTAGTATTTTTGCGTAAGTACTTTCGTCAGTGGATGGCCCTGTAATTAGAGAAGTTGGCTGCTTCTGTAAGTTACTTAACTAATCAACTAATTAACCCAGAGCAAAATGTATATATACCCACAATGTGATTATTTATGTTGTCTGAAGAAGTTTGCTGACAGAGCAAACGAAAAGCGCTTAATCTTATTAAATCTTTTGTGTTTTACTGGTTTGCATTGGTCTTGCTGCTACTCGACTTGTTTACAAGGAAAGTAGGACCTTAGATAGATTTGGCAAGAAGTTTTACACTTCTTCCCTCCCCATGCAGGCCTTGAACTGCCAGTTTCACATGGTTAAATACCAGGAAACCAAATGAAGCAGAAATTGATGGGTATGGAGGTCAAGGTGTCGCTCTAAGGGAGCAGCAGTGACTTAGCCATGGCACTCCCTATCACCTCCCCTCCCTGTCCCTCCCTCCATATCCCCTTCCCAGGGTAGGTGGCTGTCACTAATCCACATAATCTGGGCTCAATTTACAGCAGACCAGTGGGTCTTCTTCTTCTTTTGGCTGTCCCCATTAGGGGCCACCACAGCAGATCATCTGTTTCCATTTCTTTCTGTCCTCTGCATCTTGCACTGTCACACCAACTGCCTGCATGTCCTCTCTCACCACATCCATAAATATTGTCTTAGGCCTTCCTCTTTTCCTCTTACCTGGCAGCTCTATGCTTAGCATCCTTTTCCCAATATACCCAGCATCCCTACTCAGCACATGTCCAAACCAATACAATCTTTCCTGTCTGGCTTTGTCTCCAAACCGCCCAACCTGAGCTGACCCTGTAATATGGTGATTCCTAATCCTATCCATCCTCATCATACCCAGTGCAAATCTTAACATCTTTAACTCTGCCACTTCCAGCTGTGACTCCTACATTTTTGTCAATGCCACCGTCTCCAACACATATTAACATAGGTGGTCACATTAATGTCTTGTAGACCTTCCCTTTCATAATTACTGGTACCCGTCTGTCACAAATCACTCTTGACACTCTTCTCCACCCACTCCACTCTGCCTGTACTCTCTTCTTCACCTCTCGTCACACTCACCATTACTCTGAACTGTTGATCCCAGGTATTTAAACTCATCCACCTTCGCCAACTCTACTCCCTGCATCCTCCCCATTCCTCTATCCTCCCCTCTCATTCACACACATATATAGTATGTCTTAGTCCTGCTGACTTTCATTCCTCTCCTCTCTGGAGCATATCTCCACCTCTCCAGGGTCTCCTAAACCTGTTCCCTACTCTCACTACAGATCATAATGACATCTGCAAGCATCATAGCCCACAGGTACTCCTGTCTGATCTCATCTGTCAACCTGTCCATCACCATTGCAAATAAGAAAGGGCTCAGACCTTAGCGATAAAGCACATCTTAGCCCACAAATACATATTAAATAAACAAAACAAAAAGCCCTACAACTTGAAAACATGGGAACAAATATTTAATATTATACTGACATAAAACATAGAACCTGAACTACCTCTTCAATATACACAATACAAAACATAACAATATTTGAAACTACACTTCTACAACATATTAACCCTGGAGAAAATAACATATACATTTTTTTTTTTCTTTTTTCTTTTTTTTTCCTTTTTACTCTTAAGAGAGAGTATGGAAGCTTTCATGTAAATAATGTAAATATGTTGTAAGAATATTGTTAGAATTTCTGTTAGATCATCAATAGTATACCTTTTGAACAAATGCTCTGTAATGAGCAAAAAAAAAAAAAAAAGAAAAACAATAAAAAATATTATTGAAAAAAAAACAAAAAGAAAAGAAAGGGCTCAGAGCTGATCCCTGATGTAATCCCACCTCCACCTTAAACACGTGTCACTCCCACAGTCCTCACCAATGTCACACTACCCTCATACATATCCTGTTCAACTCTGTGCTCCTCCCTCTTCTTAAAGTACATATTTACCACAGCCATGTCCATCCTTTTACCAAAATCCACTACCATCTGACCTTCTGCATTCCTCTCCTTAACACCATACCTACCCATCACGTCCTCACTGCCTCTGTTCCCTTCACCAACATGCCCATTGAAATCTGCTCCTATTGCCACTCTCTCACCCTTGGGTACACTCACCACCACTTCAACCAACTCACTCCAAAATGTTTCTTTCTCGTCCATGACGCACCCAACTTGCAGAGCATATGCACTAACAACATTCATCATCATACCATCAATTTCCAGCTTTATAAACATCATTCCATCTGACACTCTTTTCACCTCCAAAACACTCTAGGCATACTATTCCTTTAGGATAATCCCTACCCCATTTCTCCTTCCATCCATACCATGATAGAACACTTTGAACCCATGTCCGATACACCTGGCCTTACTCCCCTTCCATCTGGTCTCTTGCACGCACACTATATCAGCCTTCCTTCTCTCCATCATATCAGCTAGCTCTCTCCCTGTACCAGTCATACTACCAACATTCAAAGTTCCTACCTTCACTACCACACTCCTAACCTTCCTCCTCTCTTCCTGCCTTCGGGTATGCCTTCCCCATCTTCTTCTCCAGACCAGTGGGTGCTAAACAGTATCTGAAGGGATTACAAGCTCAAATTCAAGCAACTCTTGTTCCCCTCAGGCTTCCCAGACATTCTGCCAAAACAAAAAACTGAAGCATTGGCCCAGATAGAGTTACTGTGTGCCTAGGACTGTGTGGAACCAGTACCAGAACACCTACAAGGAAGAGGATTTTACTACAGACTCTTCCTGGTACGCAGGAAAAAGGTAATTGGCGGCCAATACTAGACCTGTCAAGACTCAATGAATTCCTGCAGGTCCCAAAATTCAAGATGTTAACCCTTCAAAATCTTCTACCAGTGATCTCTCCAAATGCTGTCATGGTCACCCTGGACTTAAAAGGTGTGTACCTTTATATCCCCAGAGAAGAATTACACAGAAGCTTCTTACACTTCAGAGAAGGTACCAGGCGCTGTCAGTTCTGAGCTCTGCCCTTTGGCTTGTCTGCTGCTCCCAGGCTCTTTACGAAATGCCTAGCCCCTCTACTAGTCTTCTGCAGAACAAAGGGAATTCAGAATTACCTCTTTTTGGACAATTGCCTCATCCAGGCAACAAACCCAGAAAAACTCAAATTGGACCTGCACTTTACCAAAAACCTTTTAACCTCTGTGGGGTTCACCATCAATGCACAGAAATCTCAGACAAACCCCACATCCAGGATTGTGTTCCTGGGGACCCTACTGGATTCAGCCCTCCAGAAGGCCTTCTTAAAGTTGCTTTCCTGACCCTGTACTTCAAACAGATAATGGTCAGGAATTACATCACAGCCAGGGAGTATCTCAGGGCTGTGGATTACATGTCCTCTTACATCCTCATGATTCCCCTGGGCAGACTACACATGAAGAAACTTCAATGGCACTTCAAGTATGCGTGGTCCCAGCATTTATAGCCTCTCACAGCAAAGATAAAACATATCCCTTGTCTCAGGAAGAAACTCACCTTGTAGGCCCAGGCATGCTCCCTCAATCTGGGTCTCCCTTTCAGATTCATCTCCCATGAGCAAACTCTGACAACAGATGCATCAGAAATAGCTTGGGGAGCCCACTTTAGCTGCCTCCAGACTCAAAGAAAATGAGACTCCAAGTTAAAAGACAAACACATAAATGTAAAGGAACATGTGGCAATCCAAAAAGGTCTAATAACCTTCCAAAAGGTATGGGAGACAGGAGTACTAGTAGTGAAGACAGACAACACCACAGTTATGTGGTACATAAACAAATGGGGGGTGCCCACTCTTATCTGCTGATCTGCTGTTCTGCCTAATAGTGGATGTTTGGGAAACAGCTCATTCCCTGGGTCTGTAACTCATGGCACAGTACTTGCTGGGTATATACAAGCAACTAGCAGATCACATCAGCAGAAGCCTATCAGACCCCTACGAGTGGCATCTGCATCAGGAAGTATTTCTCAGCATAGCCAAAAAATGGGGTGTACCAATGATAGACCTTTTTGCCACCAAAGAAAATGCTCATCTGAAAAAGTTTTGCTCTGGGGACAAAGTAAAGTCAACCTGGAGGACAGATGCTTTCTCTTTCACTTGGACAAGTCTTTTTCTCTGTGTTACCCCTCCATTACCACTAACCCCCAGGGTATTGCTAAAGATAAGAGAAGAGTGGCCTATGATAATACTAATAGCCCCAAACTGGCCCAAGCAGCACTGGTACCCTCTGCTGATTAGCTTGACCAGCACTGAACCATAGCAGCTGCTACAGAGAATGGACCTATTAACACAGGACAGGGCAAGATTGTACACCCCAACCTGCAGACACTCAAATTGTCAGCATGGATGATACCTTGATTTCATGGAAGGAATCTTTCCTTGAAACACAGGTCTTGGATATTCTAAAAGACACCAGGAGACCTAGCACAAGGAAGTCTTACTCTGACAAATGGAAAAGATTCATCCTTTGGTGCAGACAAAGGACTCTTACTCATCCATAAAAATCCATGCTTCAACTATCTCAGCCTGCTTGCCTTTTCAGCCTCCTCTCTTTTCATACCCCCTTATATAACAGTTTTTGTGAAGGGTTGTTCACATTAGGCCTCCTAGAGGGCCTCCAGTTCCACCTTGGGATTTTAGTTTTGTGTTGGAGAAACTGACACTTTCACCCTTCGAACCAACTGTTTCCACTGAGTTAAAATGTTTAACCTGGAAGACTGCCCTTTTACTAGCTATCACTTCAGCCAGAAACATTTTTGAGTGTCAGGCCCTAATGTGTGTGGAACCATTCATCATTTTCCACCTATACAGAGTCTCACTCAGGACTAACCCTTCCTATTTGCTCAAAGTGGTAATAGAGACCTTGTTGAATCAATGCATACATTTGCCTACCTTTTTTCCCAGCCCCCAGAAAAAAGGGAAAGGAACCTTCATTCCTTGGATCTACATAGGCAGCTGCATTACTACTTAGACAAAACCAAAAGTGTCAGGAAATCAGACCAACTGTTTGAGGCCTTCACCAGTAGCTCTGAAGGGAAACCAGTCTCCAAGTAAGCCATCTCCAAAATGGATCTCCCACTGCATCTCCTTCTGTTACATTCGTCATGGTAAGAAAAACCCTGAGGCTGTAAGGACACATTCCACCAGGGCTACCGCTATCTCTACTGTATTTCTTAAAGGGTTGCCCAGTAGGGAATTTTGCAGGCAGCAACTTGGTCTTCAGTTCACACCTTTACCAAGCATTACCATATTTCTGCCTTCTCCAAGTCTAGGGCAGGATTTGCCACTGCCATCTTGCAGGGCATCCTCATCTGTCCTTAATCTTCCATCCTCTTTTCATTTCAACTTTGGGAATCATCCTGCACATTAAGACTGCAACAGTGAAACCTGAAGAACATAGCGCAGTTGTGTACACTTACCATAAATGTAGATGTTCAAGTGTATTCACTGTTACAGTACCCTTTCCCTCCCCCCAGCTTACTCTTTAAGCTGGGACTTTCTCCTTCTCAGTCAGATTAGCCTTCCTTTCTACTTCTCCTTCTTCCTGACTTACAGGGTCCCAGAACCTGGGCCTCAGGGTCAGTCTGGGGGGCTGCTACCTTTAGTGGCAAGAAAAGTACATGACGCTGGCTGACTACCCTTATACCCAAGTATAGTAATGTCGGATAGGATGTTGGCAGGCTCCAGAAGGAAGGAAACTATTATCTGATAGTCAGGCCAGTCAAGGACTTCCACTGTGGGAAATCCACACAAGTTAGGATTGCATAGTGAATACACTCAAACATTTACATCTATGGTAAGTATACGCAGCTTTACTTTTTTCTTAATGTCAGCCATGTACATTCATCTCCTATCATTGAGGACTTAACAATGTTGTATATTTTTGCAAAGTTTTTTCTGTTTTTTTTTTTTTTTTTAGGCCTTATTTTTGAAGACATACTCTGATGATGATATTGCTGTTTAATATCTGTCATTTTTAAGGGAAGGTGTCGGACTGTAGAGTATTTTATAATTGTAGTTAACTGCATTCCTCTTTCCATCCCACTACCTGCCTACCTATGTGTTCTTTGTTTCTTCTTGCTTCTGGTGCATGTTTTGGTTTATTCATTCAGTTTACAAAGAAAACCAATAAAAAACAGCCAGAAGAACAAATATACCACCAGTCGTTGCTAAAGCCGAAGCAATAGTAGTAATAAAGGACAAAAAACGCTGGTAGAGCAACCCAAGGCAGAATAAAAGCGTGAAAAAGTTTTATTGTGAGCTCTTTCACGGCTGACACTGCCGCTTCATCACACAATAAAAAACATATCTCTATCACAGTTTTTAAACTAATCATAGCCAATGAGGCTCCATTTCCAATTAACCTGTCCATTCAAAAAATTAAGTAGAAGCTTTCTTAAAGGTACGAAATATAAAAATGCAAAGCATAAAATATAAAAACATATATATACATATCAACAATGAAAGAAAAATAATGAAATAAAAATCATCAGTACATTATCTAAAAACTCTATTCTTCAGAAACGGCTTAATTTATTAAAATTTATCATTTAGACCACACCCTTTGTTGGCTCTCATTCATATTATCCACTTTACTTCTGATGTTTCCACTTTGTTTTGAATGACTCCCCTGTGGGGGGCCTTCATGGACCACCTCAAGGACCATAAACTTAAATGTATGTTCTGTATTGTATGTGCTGACATGCCTAGCTAGGGTATTAGTACAAGTGGAATTATTGATACTATAAATGTGCTCTCTTATTCTGTCCCTGAAACGACGATCTGTTTTGCCAATATAAAAACTGTGGCATAATTGGCATATAGCTAAATAAACTATACACTGGGTATTACAGTTCGCATGAACTTTAAATTTCAGGGATCTACCAGTATCAGGGTGTGTGAATTCACTAGAGCTATCAATAAACCTACACCAATTGCAATTATGGCAGGGGTAGGTACCAAAAGAAGCACTCAATCTACTTCCACTTAGATCATCTTTGGGGTAGCATACCATATGCTTCAGATTTTTCTTGTTTTTAAGGGTACCGGTAACCTACTGTAGTAATATTAAACAAATTGAATCTGTTTTTAAAAATAATTGGCAGATTTTGACCAAAGACCATGAGATTATATCTGTTGTAGGCAGTAAACCCAAGTTTGTGTATAAAAACAAGAAAAATCTGAAGCGTATGTTATGCTACCCCAAAGATGATGTAAGTAGAAGTAGATTGAGTCCTTCTTTTGGTACCTACCCCTGCCATAATTGCAATTGGTGTAGGTTTATTGATAGCTCTAGTGAATTCACACACCCTGATACTGGTAGATCCCTGAAATTTAAAGTTCATGCAAACTGTAATCCCCAGCATATAGTTTATTTAGCTATATGCCAATTATGCCACAGTTTTTATATTGGCAAAATGGGTCGTCGTTTCAGGGATAGAATAAGGGAACACATTTATAGCAGCAATAATTCTACTTGTACTAACGCCCTAGCTATGCATGTCAGCACATACAATACAGAACAAACATTTAAGTTTATGGTCCTTGAGGTGGTCCATGAAGGCCCCCGTGGGGGAGACATTCAAAACAGAGTGGAAACATCAGAAGTAAAGTGGATAATACGAATGAGAGCCAACAAAGGCTGTGGTCTAAATGATAAATTTTACATTAAGCCGTTTCTGAAGAATAGAGTTTTTAGATAATGTACTGATGATTTTTATTTCATTATTTTTCTTTCATTGTTGATATGTATATATATGTTTTTATATTTTATGCTTTGCATTTTTATATTTCGTACCTTTAAGAAAGCTTCTACTTAATTTTTTGAATGGACAGGTTAATTGGAAATGGAGCCTCATTGGCTATGATTAGTTTAAAAACTGTGATAGAGATATGTTTTTTATTGTCTGATGAAGCGGCAGTGTCAGCCGTGAAAGAGCTCACAATAAAACTTTTTCATGCTTTTATTCTGCCTTGGGTTGTTCTACCAGTGTTTTTTGTGCTTTATTCATTCAGTTTGACTCCAGTGCAAATCAGTACCAAAACCAACTCCATTACGAATCAGTCATACTTTGTAGCTAAGAGGCCTCTTAAGATCAGTGGCTCTTTTTGCTGAAGTAGGTCTTTGTCAGCATTTAAATCTGCTTTGTGTAAACAGCCTAAACTTCTAGCAACACAACTCGCCAGACCGCCACAGCCTCTGTTTTATGAGATGTAATATTGTTGACAATTTGGTTGTTAACTCTCCATTCCTGACATCTTCCTCTTGTTTTAGCAGGAAGTTTGTATTTAGATCATTGATGTGTTGTTAAAAAATACTCCTTCTGTAATTTTAGGAGTAGAAATGTCATCATTCCAGGGTTTCTGACATTCTCAGTTGTACACCTCTTCAGACCATCTGTCACTTCCAGTGGCATCATTTTGAGGATGTTGCATATTCCATCAAGCATGGTTTCCCCAACCTCAAGAATACTGCAGACCTCAAAGTCACTGCTTCTGTGTCATGATTGTGTTTTTGCTTCATGTGGAGGATTTGTTTGTTGACCTTATGGCATTTGGCAGGCGAGTTTTTGATCTCATTCTTTTGTTTTAGCAGAGTGATTGTTACTGACTTCCAGGTTACTGGGATTTTTTCCCCCAAACTGCACATCTCCACTTCATTGAGAAGGATGTCATCCACCTTTGAGTGCATGGTTTAACATTATCTTTCCTGCTGTTAAGACAGAAAAGTCAGTTTTTTTTATTTTCTGTGCTGTTTTCTTGCCTCACTGGGTCACAATCTTTGATGTAAATTCTATCTTTCACCCAAAATCAACCTTCAGGAAGCTCACCAGCCTTTTGTCATTGACTTTGACAAGATCATTCACCACATCCTTCATTCAGCAGAAGTAAGCTCTGTCAGCTGTATATCATATTTCTTCTTTCATTAAACAGACTCATCAGCATTAAGATGGGTTATGAGGCCACTGGTGTGTTTAGTAGTATCAATAGTATTGTTCTTTGTTTTAGGAATGGTGTCAGGGACTTCTTGAAATTAAAATATGCTTCTGCAGGTGGCCACTTTGTTACTGTTAGCCTTTTCATCTAGTGGACTTCATTCCCTAGAGGTGCTATTAAATGTGCCCTAGTGGTAGCAACTTGGTGCAGGGATGGCCTGCCTATCAATGCAGCAGTTTTTTAGATTCTCTAAGAAACAACTTCAGTCTGTAATTTTTATGATGAAATGCTGCCTTTATTTATATCAGTAAGTGTTGAACAGGTTCCGAAAGGCTAACAGGACCCAGGAGCTTAAATTTCATTGCTACATACTGAACTTTACAGGCTTTGGAGGTTGCTCATGTTTGACTGTTGGCAGGAATTGTAACCTTATTGTAAAGGAGGCCTTCTTTCCTTCAGGGAGAATGGTTGGATTCTTCCATAGAAACAAGCAGTTAGCAAACCTGCTGGCAGTGCTGTTTCCCTGGCACAGAGTTTTCTGAATCTTTTTATGCCACCAAATCAGCAGAGAATTACATTAAATATCATTAGCAGTACGCATCTACTCTCAGTACCCATGTTTGGGGGTTTCTTTATAAACCAACAACTCCACAGTTATTGGACCTTTTTTCTTCCTTCATCACCCTTTATGGTACCCCAGGACCGTTGACTGTCTAATGACCATCTGCCACTGCCCTGCTGTCCCCAAATAGGCAATTTTACTAGGTTACCTGGTTCTGCAACATTCATGTGCAAACAGTTGTCAGTGGAGGCATTAAGGCACAAAGCTGTAAGGAAACTCCCAGAGAGATATGGCTTTGATGATGATCATCATCATCATAGTCATCTTTAGAGCATGGGATCATGTTGGAGGTACCCATGGAAGACAAGAATTTTTTCCACTGTAAAAAGGAAAGACATGCAGGAATAACCAGCACCCTTTTTTCACTTTCATATATACAAATGTATATATATATTAGTTGCATTTGTAAGAAAGATTCCTGGCCTTCATCAGCAGTCTCCTTCCCAAGTATTTCCCCACCTTGGCTGGACCTCCAACACACAGATCTGCTTCTTCACAGGAATGGTTGTCACTGCCAGTGCAAAAGGAGATCGAACTTCTATTGTAGCAAGTCTGCTTCTCTCCTTAAAAATGGATGAATGACAGTCCATGGGCAACTATGCAAATAGTTAGGCTGTGTAGCTATTCAGAAGTGCAAGTGCAATGTGGATGTCTCTCTGTCTTTCCCTCCTGTGTATGTTGTAAAGGATCCCATCCAGAAATTTGTATGGTGGTACATTTGTCCATTTGAGGAGATTACTTCTGCAAAGCATTGTGTATGACACTTATGAACCTTATTTGTGAATCTGTATACATGGTGTTATTACTGTAGGCAAAGATGATTATATGGAAGAAAAAGTCATTAAGTCCTTCATACCTGAAAAAGACTATAGACAGTATCGCTGACTGACATTGTCCTGTTTGAAAATGTATGTTTCCTTAACCTCATAGATGGTAATAAATAAGTTAGTAGTAAGGTGACGAAATAACCATACATGAAGGATGTTGGAGGTTTTGCTCTGTAATGATAGTTATTCTATACATCTGTTTTCACAGACCATTTTGTCTGGTTACACTCGGTCTACTTTGGTGAAAAATCTGTCTTTCAGATAAAATATTACATCAAGGTTTCATCTGCCTGAGTTGTTAATAGCTCATCTGGACATAACAGATTGTACAACACTTACTTAAAAGAGTAATGGTTAGATCCAGCGACATGAGCACAGTTAAAAGCATGCATATGTCTTAGCATTACGTGCTCACCATATTTTTCCTCTGTGGGTGCCCTGCAGAGATACACTACATTTGCCTTTATGTGGTTTATAAACACTCGTATGGATATATTTTTGAAAATATTTGCTACATAAATGAGATGGCTTTCCCTCTTCAAGTGACCATCTGTTAATAATCAGCATTTGGATTAACAGATTACTGCAGTACATGAAGTGCATAAAAGCTGGCTGAGGTTTCTGCATTCTTTAAGTTAAATGTAGAAGCATTTAGGTTAAACAGTATTTCAGAGCAAGCAACTGGTTAGGGAGAAAAACTGCTTTTGAACTGTTTGGATTAGCCATTCTTTTAGCATGCTAACAGAGGAATGATATTACCTATTTCAATATGCACCTCAGCCCTATGGGAGCCTGCATTCCACTTTGTGTGCATTTATGTAACTCAGACTAATGAACTAAGATACCAAAAGGTCTATATAAATATAAAGTGGTCTGATCTTGTCTCTTCCATCCTTTCTTCAGTGGATGCGTTTTCAGATCTGACTTCGGTCACTCTAGACTTTGCATCCAAAGCTCAGGCTCCTCCCCTTACCCATAATACCTACTTGCTCCTGAAGTTACTTCAGATGGTGTTTGTCATGCCGTTGGGTGTTAATCAGTGAGATTTTTCTCAGCAATTTTGATATCCTTTTAGAATTTCTTTCTGTCTCTCTCTCTCTCTCTCTCTCTGTTTATCTAAAACTTTCATCTCTACCTCCCATTACCAAAAAATACTCTTTTGATCATAGTTTTAATTGTCTCACTCCCTTGACACCCTTTCAGCTTGTCTCTACATAGTTACTTACTTATATAATGATTCTTTCAGAAATAGTCATTTGTCTTAGTGGGTTAGCTGTTTTTTTGTTTTTCCCTCTATAGTTTATTAGTGTGTTAGGAAGTTTATTAGTGTGTTAGGATTGTGAATATTGTTGGTGTTTAAGTACTGATAGTGTTGATTGATTTTTGTCAGTGTTTTCCATTTCAAGGTTAACTGGCAAACTATCACGTTTAAAAAAATGTGTGGCCTGTGGCTACAAGATTCCAAATTCAGGTCTGAGGGAGAACCCCAGATGGAGCAGAAGCAACCTCTCCAGGCAAATTATAGAATTCAACTCTACTAGGCTCCGAAGCCAATGCTGGAGTCAAGCTGTCTGGCTCCGAGGCTCTAAGAGAAAGGGATAGCTCAGAGACCAACTCATCTCCCTGGATCCAGCTGCAAAGCTTCAGCCCTGAGCTCCTTTCTTCATGTCAACACTACAGCCCCGTGGATGTTCACTAAGTGTATGGCGGTGGTCACAGCTCATCTAAAGTCTGCAAGGGTTCAGTGTGATACTGTATCTGGACTACTTTCATATGTTCACTTCCACCAGGAATCTTCTCATCAGTGCCAGGGACTCCTTTTTCCACCTTTATACTTAACTGGGTATTACATTGATTTTGGACAAATCCAGTTTCTCCCTGTTCAGACAATAGAATTAACAGGCACCCACCTGGATAGAAGATGCTAGATTACAATACTTCCACAGAACACGTTAGCCACCCTCCACAAACAAGTATTAGAAGTTCTTTCTTGACAGAAGCCACCAGCAAGACTAATTCTGCATCTCATAGGAGTGATGGCTGCTTCCATTACACTGGTGCCTCTAGCCAGATGGCACATGAGAGTTCTTCAGTTCACACTTTCAGTACAGTGTTCATCAGACATCGACCCATGAATTTCCAAGTTTGTCTAACAAACATTTTCAGAACATACATACCCTGGTGGCTTGAGTCCCAGAAAGTCTCCCAAGGTTGCCTGTCTGTTCTTCTTACTCCCAAGGCCATGGTGACCACAAATGCCTTCCTGTTTGGTTGGGGGCACTACATGGGAAGGACTGTCCAAGGTACATAGTCCCCTTCCAAGGCTAGTATTCATATCATCATTTTGGAGATGAGGGCAGTCTTCCTAGTGTTGCAGGCCATCCATCTACTTCTAGAGGTGATATCCATTCAGATGGACATGTCGGTAGCCTGATACATCAACAAACAGTTGGGGGGGGGCACACTCCTACCAGTTATGTTGAGAGAAAATGAGAGTTTGGAAATGGGCGATATCTTCCAACCACTTTCTGGTAGCAGCACACATCCTGGGAAATCCAACATTGCAGCGGACAGGTTAAGCAGGCATATCTTTCTACCTCACAAGTGGTCCCCCAGTCCGACAGTGGCAGAGCAGATTTTTTGTCACTGGGTCATCCATGCTGTGATTTGTTTGCTTCGCCTCTCAACACGAATGCAGCAGCTGCTCTACTCTGTTCCCCAGGATGGGGAGTCACTAAGGGATGATATGACCCACATTTGGCCTACTAACTCCTCTTACCCCCCCATCTTGAAATTCTTACAGAAAGCCTTGTAGAGGACGGTCACAGTTATCTTCATTGCCCCTTTCTGACCTTGACAGATATGATAGATCTGTGTTTCCCCTCATCTAGCCCCATCTGATTGACTCTTCTTCAGTGCTGTAGCCCAATCCAGATCTTCTCTCTCACCTGTATGGGATGCCTCACCTGGACATTCAATCCCTCAAGTTAACCACTTGGTTTCTGCACTTCCAATGATGGCTATCAGTCCAGACTTTCCTCATAAGTAATCCACATTCTTATTTCATCCAAAAGACCATCTACCAGAAAGATTTACAAAAGTAAATGGAAAATGTTTTCTGTTTGGGCCACCCATCGGAATTTGGACCTTTTTTGACTCCTATTGCAGACAATCTTGGTTTTCTGGCTTCCCTCTTTCACAGTGAGGCCACTTTACTTTTAAGGTCCAGCTTGCTGCCGTTTCAAGTATTCACATTGGAGAAAATCAATCTTCTGTCACTTCCATTACATTATCCAAGACCTTTCTGAGAGGTACTTTCCTTCGCAGGCCTCCTGTAAGGGATCCTACCTCTCCTTGGAATATCACCATTCTGTTACATGTTTTAACTAGACCTCATTTTGAACCCACAGTTAAGGTGGACCTCAAGCTTCTGACCTGGAGAATGTAATTTTTGATAGCAGGTATTTCAGCATGGAGAGTAGTGGAAGTGCAAGCCATTTCTTCCAAGGGTAGCTATGGAGACCTCGCTAAATCAATCTATAAGTCTCCCAGTCTTGTTCTCTAATTTTGCCAACAAGGGGGAGTACAGGCTGCATCTGTTAGATCTGCATTATCAATTCCATGTCTACCTTCACTGCACAAAGAAGGAAATTTGAAAGTCTGATCAACTGTTTGTCTCTTTCTCAACAGCCAAACTAAGGCATAGTGTTTCCTAAAGTGACTCTTTCTGTATGGTTATCCAACTGTATATTGTATGTATACAGAGAGAGAAGGGGTTGGCTTTACCCAAACCCATCAAGGATCACTCAACTAGATCCATGGTTACTTCTACCGCCTTCTTTTCAGGAGTTTCCATTGATGATATTTGCACTGCAGCCACTTGGTTCAATGTACATAGCTTCATTTTTCATTATAAATTGGATTTGCAATCCAGAGATAGGGCTGCTTTTTGGTTTAACCATCCTCCAGAATATCCTAGGATGAAATCTTCCAAGGGTTTCTTTAGCTGGGGACTCTGTCCCATCCATTGAGGAATGAATGGAAGAGACAACGTCAGATATGAAAGTTATATACTTACCATACCGATTTATCTGTGTTGTCTACTTCCATCCTTCCTCAACTTTCCACCCTTCTTCCCCTTCTCTTGTTCTTGGTGTTATTATTTATTGGTTTCTGGTACAGCCATACTTCTTTTTCCTGGGTTTATTTGTGTACTCTTCAATCTTCAGATCAGAAAATGTACTAAATTTATGAATTCTAGTCCCAGAGGAGAGGGACCTTTGTCCATTATTTGGTGCTTGGGAAACTTGATATGAGATAACTTCAGGGTTAGGAGGGGATTATACGTAAGGGGAGGAACCTGAGCTTTGGATCCAAAGTCTATAGTGGCCGAAATCAGATCTGAGGAAAGATCTGAAAACCCATCTATTGAGAAAGGATAGAAGCAGACAACACAGATTTATCTTTATGGTAAAAACATAACTTTAATTTATTCAGCAATGTCTTTCTTGTGTACTGTTGCACAATAATTTAGTAATTTCATCACTACTAAAAAAAGCACTGTTGTTTGCTGTTTGTGGTATGTTACCACAATGGCAGATTAACACATGAATAGAGAAAAGCAACTTGATAAATTTAAGTGGACTGTGTGTCTGGCATATCAGACTGTTACACAACCAAATATAAAGAAGCTCAGTATATGCAAGTACCTGACTTCCATTATGCAGTGGTCTGAGCTAGAGTTGTTTTCTCTCCCTGCCTAAAAAAAAAAAAAAATAGAAAAACTAGTAAACTCAGAGGGAGAAGCAGTCAAAACTTAAAAAAAATATATATCCAATATGTATTTAAATAAGCTATAGCATGTCTTCAGTTAGAAAGAAAGAGAAAAAAGGTTCAGTCAGCAACAACACTGGCCATCTGATATGAGCAAATGGCCACAGCTGGAATCCTGTGCAGTGAGACAGAAAAAATAGAAGAAGATGAATTGGAAAGAGTGTCATGTAGTTTAATATTCACGGAGTTGTAGAAAAGGAATTTTAAAACAGAGGAATGCATCTCAACAAACGGTCAAAGATTCCAAGAAACTAAGTTAGTGTTAAATGACCTTTTAGATGCAATCCAGTGTCTAATAGATAAAAATGTGGATGGAATTCAAGGCAAAATTTCAGAAAGTTAAGATGAGACTGGATTTGAGACTCTCTTAGAGAATGAAGATAGATAGACCAAAAAGAAAAAAATATATATATGCCATCTGAATGGTTTTATGGAAGGAGCTGAAAATGGTAATACTGAGTCCTTGATCAAGACTTTTCTGACAAATTGGACAGGGACGGAGGAGGAGGAAATCAGGAATGAAGGAGGGCACCGGGCACTCAGTGCTATCCTGTATTCCATAGCCACCCCACCACAAGGTGTACTAGTTCAGTCTGAGAATGAAGGAGTGCACCGGGCACTCAGTGCTATCCTGTATTCCATAGCCACCCCACCACAAGGTGTACTAGTTCAGTCTGAGAATGAAGGAGTGCACGGGCACTCAGTGCTATCCTGTATTCCATAGCCACCCCACCACAAGGTGTACTAGTTCAGTCTGAGAATGAAGGAGTGCACAGGGCACTCAGTGCTATCCTGTATTCCATAGCCACCCCACCACAAGGTGTACTAGTTCAGTCTGAGAATGAAGGAGTGCACCGGGCACTCAGTGCTATCCTGTATTCCATAGCCACCCCACCACAAGGTGTACTAGTTCAGTCTGAGAATGAAGGAGTGCACCGGGCACTCAGTGCTGTCCTGTATTCCATAGCCACCCCACCACAAGGTGTACTAGTTCAGTCTGAGAATGAAGGAGCGCACAGGGCACTCAGTGCTATCCTGTATTCCATAGCCACCCGACCACAAGGTGTACTAGTTCAGTCTGAGAATGAAGGAGTGCACAGGGCACTCAGTGCTATCCTGTATTCCATAGCCGCCCCACCACAAGGTGTACTAGTTCAGTCTGAGAATGAAGGAGTGCACCGGGCACTCAGTGCTATCCTGTATTCCATAGCCACCCCACCACAAGGTGTACTAGTTCAGTCTGAGAATGAAGGAGTGCACAGGGCACTCAGTGCTATCCTGTATTCCATAGCCACCCCACCACAAGGTGTACTAGTTCAGTCTGAGAATGAAGGAGTGCACAGGGCACTCAGTGCTATCCTGTATTCCATAGCCACCCCACCACAAGGTGTACTAGTTCAGTCTGAGAATGAAGGAGTGCACCGGGCACTCAGTGCTCTCCTGTATTCCATAGCCACCCCACCACAAGGTGTACTAGTTCAGTCTGAAAATGAAGGAGTGCACAGGGCACTCAGTGCTATCCTGTATTCCATAGCCACCCCACTACAAGGTGTACTAGTTCAGTCTGAGAATGAAGGAGTGCACAGGGCACTCAGTGCTATCCTGTATTCCATAGCCACCCCACCACAAGGTGTACTAGTTCGGTCTGAGAATGAAGGAGTGCACCGGGCACTCAGTGCTATCCTGTATTCCATAGCCACCCCACCACAAGGTGTACTACTTCAGTCTGAGAATGAAGGAGTGCACCGGGCACTCAGTGCTATCCTGTATTCCATAGCCAACCCACCACAAGGTGTACTAGTTCAGTCTGAGAATGAAGGAGTGCACAGGGCACTCAGTGCTATCCTGTATTCCATAGCCAACCCACCACAAGGTGTACTAGTTCAGTCTGCGAATGAAGGAGTGCACAGGGCACTCAGTGCTATCCTGTATTCCATAGCCAACCCACCACAAGGTGTACTAGTTCAGTCTGAGAATGAAGGAGTGCACAGGGCACTCAGTGCTATCCTGTATTCCATAGCCAACCCACCACACGGTGTACTTTTTCAGTCTGAGAATGAAGGAGTGCAAAGGGCACTCAGTGCTATCCTGTATTCCATAGCCAACCCACCACAAGGTGTACTAGTTCAGTCTGAGAATGAAGGAGTGCACCGGGCACTCAGTGCTATCCTGTATTCCATAGCCAACCCACCACAAGGTGTACTAGTTCAGTCTGAGAATGAAGGAGTGAACCGGGCACTCAGTGCTATCCTGTATTCCATAGCCAACCCACCACAAGGTGTACTAGTTCAGTCTGAGAATGAAGGAGTGCACCGGACACTCAGTGCTATCCTGTATTCCATAGCCACCCCACCACAAGGTGTACTAGTTCAGTCTGAGAATGAATGAGTGCACAGGGCACTCAGTGCTATCCTATATTCCATAGCCACCCCACCACAAGGTTTACTAGTTCAGTCTGAGAATGAAGGAGTGCACAGGGCACTCAGTGCTATCCTGTATTCCATAGCCACCCCACCACAAGGTGTACTAGTTCAGTCTGAGAATGAAGGAGTGCACCGGGCACTCAGTGCTATCCTGTATTCCATAGTCACCCCACCACAAGGTGTACTAGTTCAGTCTGAGAATGAAGGAGTGCACCAGGCACTCAGTGCTATCCTGTATTCCATAGCCACCCCACCACAAGGTGTACTAGTTCAGTCTGAGAATGAAGGAGTGCACCGGGCACTCAGTGCTATCCTGTATTCCATAGCCACCCCACCACAAGGTGTACTAGTTCAGTCTGAGAATGAAGGAGTGCACCGGGCACTCAGTGCTATCCTGTATTCCACAGCCAACCCACCACAAGGTGTACTAGTTCAGTCTGAGATGTACTATCAGAAGAATCTAATGTTACAAGCTCTAAGGAGAGTAGAGAAATAGCTGGTTCATAATGGCAAAAATGGATGTGGATCATAATTTTCGGTAAGTACATTGAGAAAAAGAATACTTTCTTACCTGTTTTCAAGCTTTCTAGACAGAAGTAGCTAAGATTCAGGATGTGCTATCCAGCAACTGTCAAAGTTTTCTAACAGTGGAACAGTATAAGTAAAAAAAAAATGGATCAAGGATATTATAGCAGCGGGGAATAGTACTAATAAGGTAGGAGTAGCTATCATTATTAAAAACTCCTTTAATCACACTATCTTAAAACAAGAATTAGACCCTGAGGGAAGATGGTGCTACTTTGTAACTAAAATAGACTACTTGGATAAACCTATTATGGTCTTAAACCTTTATGCACCTTGTATGTTCCAACACAAATTTATAATGAACCTATACAACATCCTTCATAACTTCCCAGAACACTACTTTATAATAGGGGGAGACTGGAACTCTATCCAGGATCCAATCCTAGACAGATCTAATAACCTATCTTCATATAATTCACAAGCCTCCTCCGCTATCTCAGAATTTAAAAATGATTTTAATCTATTCGACCCCTACCGGAGTAATTATGGCAATCTGAATAGTGAAGGATATACCTTTTTCTCACAATGCCACAAGTCCTGGTCCAGGCTGGACTTTTTTCTAATTTCAGACATATTTTGGAAATTTACATCTTCTGTCTCCATCGAACCCAGATCACTCTCTGATCACTCAAAGATTACTCTAACCATAGATCGATCCCGCTCCATCCCCCCAAATAATCTGGTGAGATGTTGGAAACTTAACCCTAACTTACTAGGTAAGACTGATATCAAGGAAGAAATTGATACCTTATTAGACCAATGTATTCTTGCCATTAAAGACGCCAATACTCCGTTCGATATTTCATGGGCTACCACCAAAGTTCTGATCAGAGGAGTATTAATCAATAAAGCCGCCTATTACAGGAATAATTACATCTCTAAAGAGAGGAATATACAGGAAGAATTAAAATCCCTAGAAACACGAATTCAAAAAAACTACTCGGTGGAATTAGAGAAAGAGATTAACCAACTACAGATAAAACTAATTTCACTTCAGGCTGAAAACCTAACATTCCACGAAATCAAAACCCTGGCTAATTACTCACACTGGGCTCAGCTCCTTTCTAGGTTTTTAGCGAGATTAATTAACCAACATAACAACTCGCCCCCTATCTCAAAAATTAAGGTTCATCAAAAATATATCACTAATACACAAGACATAGTAAAGGTATTTGAAGAGTTGTACGAAAGAGTATACAACCCCACCCCCAGTACTATAGACGAACATGAACTAAACCTATTCCTCGACAAACTAACAATACCATATATAGAAGAACAACATCAATCTTTTTTGGCGGCCAAGATCAATCCAAGGGATACTAGTTCTGCGATCAATAACCTTAAAAATAATAAAGCACCAGGACCAGATGGCTTCACAGCCGAATTTTATAAGGCCTTTAGTCATAAACTAACAACCATTCTTTGCCACCTTTTTAACTTCATTATTCAGAATGATGTTTGTGACCCCCACTTAAATGCTTCTAGAACTATTCTAATTCCCAAACCGAATAAAGACAATACCAATCCTAATAACTATAGACCCATCTCTATTATTAATATAGACATTAAAATTTTGGCAGCAATTGTAGCAAATAGAATGAAATCGGTGATTAATAAAATCATCTCTCAGGAACAATCAGGGTTCATAAACCACAGACAAACATTCGACCAGACCCTCACCCTAAATGCTATGTCTTCTTTATCACTGATTAAGCATACCCCCATTTACGCCCTCGCTATTGATGCATCCAAAGCATTCGACAGAATAAACAAAAAATTCTTGATCTTGGTTCTGCAAAGATTTAAATTCCCAACACAGTTTATCTGCATTCTTAATACTCTTTATAAAAATGCATATACTACTTTACAAATAAACAAACATAGCTCAAAGAGGATAGTGATTAATAATGGGATTAGGCAGGGATGCCCCTTATCACCACTTTTATTCAACCTTTATATAGAACCTTTGCTTTTACTAATCAAACAGAGAACATTTCATTATATCCCAAGGTTATTTAATACCGAAATACCCCTATCTGCATACGCGGATGATTTGAATATTTACTACTCCCTTCCCAACTCTGATATTAACAAAATTTATAATGCCTTACAAACTTTCTCCAATTTCTCAAACTATAAAGTGAATATAGATAAGACAACGATCTTCCCAATTAACATTTACTCACAATTACCTAGTGAAAGATCCCTACCTAGTATAAAGGTTAACGACCACCTACAATACCTAGGAATATTTTTTAACACAGATGGAAATATGCAACAACAAGAGGGGTTATCGAAGTGTTGGACCATGATACAAAAAGACCTGGAAAGATGGACTCAACTAAAACTGCCAGTTTTCTCGAGGGTAGCCATTATCAACATGAATATTCTGCCGAGACTGCTTTACGTCCTGAATGCTACCAATACTCTGATACATAGTAAAACTTTTAATAATATACACACATCTCTCTCGAAATTTATATGGCACCCAAGACCCATCAGAATGAGCTATCAAAAATTTGTTTACCCTAAGGATAAAGGTGGTCTAGGGCTTCCAGATTTCAGGCTAATGTATGAAATAAATAGATGCAGTAGAATAATCAACATTGCCACTTTCAGAGAAGAATCAAATGCTTGGGGCCCTTCTTGGGTCAAGCTTTACCACAATTATATCAAAAAGCTGTCCATTAATCCCATGGCACTCCCTTTTTTAGACATCACAGCCAAAAGAAAGTATAAAATTCAAAATGACCTATGGTCCCAAATCAAATGTACGCAAAATCTGTTTAAATCCCTGAATCTATACTTACCTTTTCTCCTTCTCCAACCCTTACACCTTAATCCTAACATTAAACTAAACGAGAAGGTGATCAATTTGAATCCATTCCCCCTGATCAAAAGTAAAACCGTTCTGGACTTTTTTTTACTCAAGATGGATGATACTTCTTCCATCAGAAATAAACTTAAGCTCTCGTCCAAGTACACCATCATGATTAGACAATTAAAAGACATTTGCAGTAGATTCTGGATAGATATGGACATTCAGGAATACCAAATAGAGTTATGTAAGGTGTTATGGAATCTACTAATTTGTAAAAAGAAGATGGTCTCTCACACTTATAAACTAATCTCCACAATCAGATGCTCGAAGGATGCTATTCACTCTGATTACTGGATAAAACAAGACCCCTCGATTTCCTCTGAGTCCATTGCCCAAGCCATTCGGAAATTTTCCAAAGCTATCCCCCTGCTAAAATTCAGATATACCCAACTTATGATAGTAAATAACGCATACTACACCCCAGCCTTACTTAACAAGATGTACAAGGAAGTCCCTCCGTTTTGCCAATTTTGCCCAACGATGGTAGCAGATACCATTCACATTTTTTGGAGCTGCAAATGCTCATACAAGCTTTGGTGTGCCCTCAGAGTCAAACTAGAAAAAATGGGCTATGAAAAATCTACGCTCTCTTGGCAATTCGCCCTCCTTCATATACCCCCGGAAGGAAAGGACATTAAGAATATACACTTTCTTATAACGTCCTTTATGCTGATAAAATTCTATATCACCTTAAATTGGAAGGATAGATCTACTCTTTCTTGGGAAGGACTCAAACAGATAGCTGAGAAGCATATTTCTGCTCACAAATATTTGTGGTATTCCATGAGGCTAAATCCTACACAGAGGGACACATGGAGAATGGTGTATGAGTTTATTCTAACATAATTACACTGCATTTAAACCTTCTTTTTAGATGCCTCACATAGATGGGTTCTGTATATAGTTAGTTTATTGTAGAATAATTTTTGTTTGTATGTTTTATATGGTATTATAGTTTTGTATGATAATTTGTTATGATTTAACTAAAAGTCAATAAAAAGAAATTTAAAAAAAAAAAAGTTTTCTTCCCATCACAAGTGTGTTCCTTCATTGACATATAAGAAGGAATGGAGGCCCTACATCGCTGTTGCAATTCTATTGAGGTACAAACTGACAGAAGAGCCTTCTTTAGGGGAATGAATGGTAAGCAGCAAGTTCATAAACATAGAAGTTCTGCGTGTCAGCCATTTCCACTGTTCAAAAAGCAACGGTTTCTGAGAGAATGGACAGAGCTCTGTTCTGAACTCCAAACATAAAGAGCCACTCCAAAGTAATGTTCACTAAGGGGCTGATTGGAACTTTGCACACAAACATTGCCTAATAGAATAGACAGATCTGAATGAATACTGAACAGACCAATACGAATGCAAGAAGCTGAGTGGAAATACATTCTGACTTCAACAACTGTGCTTATGACAGTAGTTTTTTGGTACAAAATAGAGAATTTATGAGCATTCATCAGTGGAAGGAAGGAGATGTTAAATTCAAAGTCACTTGTATTTTGAAGAAAAGTATAGATAGGGAGAGATGGCGGGACAAAACTAGATTGGGGTAAATGGCTCTATGGCAAAGCAGTCTGGATGAGGCTTCAAGTAAAACAAGACAAAGCAATACTATATTAATTTAATAAGGCATAGAAGTAAAGGTGTAGCCAGTTTAATAAAATCATGCAGTGATAGATCTTGACTGTGGAACAATATGAGGATAGGTGTTTCAGAAAAATAAGGCAGTCTTAAAATTGTAGGCAATTGTGGACTGGACGGGGACATTCAGGTTTCTTGATTATCGTGATTTTTAGGTGAACCACACTACAACTTCAGTAATAAAAACTTCCCCTTCTTTCCCCTTTGCTCATTTGTCCTGTTTCATATATACAGTCTAGTATTTAAGCAATAGCTATTGAAAGTACTAAGGATAACAAGTGAAGAAATAATAAAGAAGGGCTTGAACTCTATCCTTAAAAAAGGTAAGTTGAAAATTAAAGGCCGTTATGTTTGCTTTTGTATGTAGAACATGTAAGGGCATTGGATATAAAGAAAAACAGAGTTACTAGACAGTGCGGGGCTGATAACAGTGTGGAAAATAAATAATTATGTTTCTAACTTTTAATTTTATATCAGTTGTTTGCTTGTTACCACCCCCCCCTCCCAAAACATTGTATTCTCTCCTGTTGAAGTTGATTTGCTGCATAAGCACACTACAAGGGAGAGAGGATAGATACTGTCTCCTGAATAGTGACGGTCCAGTGGTGTCAAAACAGAGGATACTTGGAGGTGGGAGGCCCTCAAATTACTATTTTTGACAGTAATCCTATGAGTATAAAGTACCTAGTGCTGAAACCTCATCAACAAAAGACAGAAAGAGGAATATTCAATACATGAGATGAGTGCTGGGTAGTTAAAAGAAAACATACTGACATTTTGGATGTTTTCAAGGATTCTTATAATTTATTGTATGCATTTGACCATCTACAGAGGGTGATAAACAGATACACAGAGTTGTAGAAAGTAAGATGGGAGATGAACAATTAAGATTCAGATCAGGATGCAGCAAAACTGGCCCAATGTTTGCAGTGAGACAGATAGTTGAGAAGAAGTTAGAGATGAAGAAAGAGTCCAATTGGGCATTCCTAGACTTGGAGAAAGCATACGACGAGGTCCCAAGAAAGCTGATTTGGGCAGTCCTGCGGTGGTTCGAAGTCCCAGAAACATTGGCAGAATTAGTGCAGGCTATGTACAAAGATCCAGAGTACACAGTGGGAGTGGGTATGCATCAGGGTTCAGCTCTAAGCCCATTGTGTTCATACTGGTGATGGACTACATTAACAAACAACTTGGGGGGGGGTCAAAAAGTTGCTGTATGCAGAAGGTGTGACATTATAGGCAGACTGAACAAGAACTTCAGCAAATGATAGGGGAATGGAATGCAAAACTGAAGGCACATTGGATGAAACTAAGTACAGATAAGACCGTTGTAATGGCAGCAAACTGTGGAAATCAAAAAAAGCCAAGAACTGAGATAGAAGGGAAGATAGTGGAACAGGTTAACAGCTTCAAGTGTCTAGGAGGGGTGGTTGAGGAGAAGGTAAGGCTGAATGAAGAGATCAAAGCTAGAATCAAGAGGGGCAGCAGCCAACTGACATAGAGTGTCAGGTGTAGTGTATGACAGAAGAATGCCAAAAAGCTGAAAAGTAAGGTGTACAAACAGCAGTGTGACCAGTACTCCTCTATGGTACAGAAGCCTGGGCAGTAAAGGCAAAGCAGATGCGGAAGCTAGAGGTGATGAAAATGAAGTGCCTGAGATGGGTGGTAGGTTGCACATTGTGGGACAGCTGAAGAAATGATGACATAAGAGCAGAAGCCAAAGTAGCTCCAGTTGCATAAAAGATCAGAGAGAACTGATTACGGTGGTTCAGGCACAAGTACAGAAAAGCAGAAGACAATCTGGTGCAGAAGATTTGGGACAGACAGGAAGAAGGTAAGAGGAAACGAGGGCATCCGGCAAAGAGTTAGATGGATTGTGTGAGAGAAGATCTGTGACAGCCAGTGTCAAAGAAGGCATGAGCGTGGCATTGAGTCAAGAGAGATGGTGATAGTTAACACAATAACCCAAACCCATGTAGAAAGTGTGATAAGGGGGGTGATGATGATGATCTATATATTTGGAAAAGATCAGAGAGGAATGCAGGTAGGAACAGATATTACTGATGAACATGATTACCTGTCACTGGAAGTTCACAGAGTTCCCAACAACTGGTGAAATTAAAAAAATGAATGTTAACCATGATAAAGATGAAAAAGCAGACATGGAAGAAAGGAAAAATAAAATATATCTTAACAGCTGGTAACTGTGCCATAACTATATTGTCAGTAAACAACAGGTATAGAAGAGGCTGGGGAAGGAGAAAATAATTGAAGGCAGTGACAATCTAAACCCTTTCTTCTACCCTTTTAAGGAGCAAACAAATTAAGTAGGAGGCCTCATATTGATTAAATTCCCATTCCCAGTTCACCTGATCCTTGCTCCAGGAATGAATGGACCATGTTGCTTCTGCCAAGTGAACGAATGGATTATTGAGACAACCAGGGTTAGAGGGCTAATGATTATTGAAAGATAAAGTAAAAACATATTGGGGGGTCAATGCTCCACTGACCGTAAATTTCTCACAAATTAACATTTAATTGGAGAGTTATATGTAATACATGGTATTTCTTGGGTAACCATTTGAAATGTCTGGACCTGCAAGAGTGAGTTCCAAAGCACAGAAACTGAATGGCTGAAAAAACAGACTTATATGTATTAAGTTCAAAATGGCCATTTCCGGAAATATTCCCTTTTCTCTGAGGTATGACAATCTCAGAGTTGTTATATATAAATTCAGGGGGTGTTTGCCCCCCCCCCTCACATCAGGAGTGCAGGGAGGCTTACCCCCCCCCCCAAAAGAAAAGAAGTTTAAAGGAGAAGACTGATGCTCAAGATATGCTATTCTCCTGGATTTTTGGAATTTTTTCCAACATGCCAACATCTCAAGAGGGAGCCTGTTTCTCATTAGTAGGATTAGTGAAGGTCATTAAAATGTTTATTCTGCTTCTCTGTTTATTTCCATTGCATAGTGTATCCGCTCCCCTCTCAGTCAAGTGGATTAGTGTTAAAAGATTGCTTGTTAATTTTTTTGTGGAGAGGAGGCTATTTTCATGCATCTAAGTGCTCTTTGTCTGCACTTTGTCACTTATTTGATCTGTCCATGCCTAATTTTTTCAGGGCGCACATAATCCAATATTTCCTGTGCTATTTTTTGTACAGTGTAGCATTTGTCATATGGACACATGTTTATAAACACTGTTGGTATGAAATATTATTCCTTTAGAGTTGAGTTTATTTGTTTTATCAGTGTTACTTCATTTTGGAGATTTTTTTCAGTATCGCTTTTTTAATATTCAGAAAATATATAAAAACTTTTTATATTGTGGATTTGTACAAAAGTCTTTCCTTTTATGTCCTATAAGGACATTTTGACCTCTCATATTTCTATAAGAATTGTGATACTCTTATTCATCGGTATAATAGTTATACTTTCAATAATTTTATTAAAAACAAATTAAAATTTATGAACTTTGTAAACATCCTGCTTGTAATTTGAATTTAACATACTCTAATTGTTATTATTGTCTTGCAATTTATCTATGGTGTATGACGCACTTGATATGGAAAATTCTACAAAACTACAATGCTAAAATACTTCTTCCCTTTAAAAAAATTAGGCTGCTTTATATATGGGCTAAGAAGATTACTGATATATGAAACGTTTTACAGATTTGTTCAGGTAACAGTGTATATTACATCCATTCAGATGAAGTGTGTATATGGTTCTCATTTCACACTGCAGTGTTTATTTCTTATGGAGTGCCCTTCTAATCTTTATTGCTGATATTGCAGTTTTGAACCCACTAACATTTATTATTATTGGTGGGAATGTCCATAAAAATGAGGGAAACTCAAATGTCATGGAATATTTTTTTTTTCTTATAGTGCCTTTATACTGTTACTTGACGTCCGATTATCAGAGGAAGGGAAGATTTGAATTTTATTGGCTACTGTGCCTAAAAGGTGCATACTTGTTCATTGAAAAGCTTCATCGTTGCCCTCCCTCTCCTTCATTACAAAAATGGTGGGAATATTATAGGAAATATTTAGCCTTCAAACCAGTTAAATAGTGTTGGGATGTTTCCTTATCTTTCGGTGGTGGCCTATAAAGTCATTCCAGGCTTTACTATTTCCTTAACTTATGTTTCTTTCAATATGTCACAAATAATGTTTCTTGGTTATGAGGATTATTGTTTGAGCATATTGTTCTACACGTGTTCCTTTTTTCATTATATTTGTAATTATGAATCTTTTTTCAGTAAAAAAGTCATTATAAAAGAATAGGGGTTATTTATGTCTTGCTATTCCTACAGCCAAAAGTGTAATACCAAAAAATACCAGAAGTATTAGTCAGAAAACTGAAACCTTCCAAACTTGATACCAAGGACCCCATAAAGCAGACACATTGAAACCTTGTTATACTTTGACAAAATGAAGAGACCTTATCTTAACACTTAATATTCTTCAGAATGTCTGAAAGTCAGAAATGAGTAGCATACAAGTCAAATGAACAGTGAGACTGCCACTTCCCATGACGTTTTACACACAGTGTGAAGCTTACAATACTTACTCAGTAGATCCTCCAAACTGATTCATAGTTACTATACAGTCATGTATCTATGTCCAGAATGACAAACATTGTTTGAGCAAATGTTCTTGAACTTGTTTGTCAGAAAGCTGTACACTGTAGTAAAAAAAAATAATTCAACAATTTGTTCTTGCACCTGACTTTGTCTCTCAGATTTGATCTTATGTTTGGTATTGTTGCTCAGATACAATCAATTATGAGATAAAAGCCACAAGAATCCATCATATATCTCATCATCCTACCATCTAGCAAACAGATAAAAAACTGACCTACTCAGTCTGCTGGATGAGACATCTGTAGCATGAGGTAAGTCATAAATCTGAAAAAGGTAAGCCATCCTGTTCAAACATTTGGGTTGGTGAACCCTTGCCTGAAACTTCAGTAGCTGTACCCACCTCCAGCATTCTCACAAGGATGGATATGAATATGCTAAAACAACAATGTCCTAAGAGTGTCAACATAGGGAGAAAACAAATACAACCCCTATGAAGAAACAAAATATGTACAAAAGGTATCAAATGCATAATGAACTGAACACCATCTGCAGTTTGTAGATGCACCACATCCCTTGCAATCATACCTCTCAACCTGAAAACATCAAAAATATGGACAAGGCCCATGAAAAATAGGTACAAATCTGTATGCTGATTAATGTAAAATTTGCATACATAATTACGTAACCCCGCCCACTCCGGTGGAATTGTGGGATACCAACTTTCAAACACAACTGAAGAACAGAATCAAAATATAGCACCAGAGTCCCCCTGCAGCCATTCCAATGTCCCATTACCTGGCTATTTCGCCCCTTTTACCATAAACACTAATGTGTGCATACTGCTTTACTTCTACAATGATTATTTGGATTTTATTTTTACATAGCACAATGCGTAAACACTGATAGATATCTGCTAAACAAAGCAATACTGTCTCACAATGAAAACAGACTTCACATTAAAACTTCTCTGCCCTTGAAACTCACATTCATTGAAACTCCATTGAAACCCACACCACATTCAAAGAAAATGCATCTGGCCAGTGGTGGATAAAGATTACCTTTGGGCTATTTTCAAATCATAGGCCCCTTGCACACAAGAAACATACATGCGTTCTTTGATGCACCTTCCTGACTTTATTAAATTATATTCCTTGTATAATACAGCACACTTGTTAGACTTAAGTTAGAGCGCATTTTAAATTTATTGTTTAAACATTTTTCCAGTAGGCAATGAAACAAAATGCATGAACCAATAATGACAAAACTGCCCTATTCAGAACATTTCCATCATAAAAGTCAACTTACACACACACACACAATATATATATATATATATATATATATATATATATATATACACATATACAAAATGACAGTAGTATAAGCCATAGGCATCTTGCACAGCTTCTTGGACTTATTTTTAATTTCACTTTTTTTTTGGGGGGGGGGGGGCAAAAGACAAAATTCCAGGGACACATTTTAAACATAGTTTGTATAATTTTGGAAAGTTGCTTGAATAAAATGTTATGTTACTACCATGCATTTCACTGCCAAGCCTTGGCCCCATGACCCTGTGCACTACACTCAGAGCAAAATCCCACTATGCCAAATCAGCAGTTTCCTGAAAGACAGGAAGACTGAAACTTAAATGGCTATCATTTAGTGAATTCAGTTCCCACTTCTTTTTTTTTTTGAAAACACAGTTTTATTGTTTTACAGAAAACAAAAGGAAGAATAAGCATGTTACAATAATTAGTGTAGTAGTTTTACATAAACAGTACAGGAATAAACAAAATATAACCTATATACATATCTACATATGTGCCAGAAACAGAAAGGGTAAAGAAACAATATCATTTAGGTATTTGTGAAGACCTGTTGAGCCTTCATGTGGTATGCTACCTTTGCCCTTAAATTTATTCCTATAGTCCTGCAGAAAGGGGGTACTTTAGGTGTCATGTAATTTTCTTTCCCAGATCCATCTACCAGGGTAAGTTTCTAAGAAAGAATAGGTGAGTCAATGCAGAAACATAGCTGTCAAAGTCTTAGCACAAAAAACCTGCACAAAGCCAATAATGGGGGAATACAGACCCAAAATAGGGACAAATTTCAAATACTGATATTATAAACTTGGAAAATTGCTAGAATAAAAGGTTTTGTGTTGACATTTATTTTCCGGAGAATATGAAGTCTGAAATTCAAATGCCTGCCATTATTTAGTGAAGTCAATCCTTCAGTGATTTGCCATAAAAATCCTGAAAAAACGTAGATTTAATGAGGAACAGAACAAAAATGTAAGGCATAAATCCACAAGTGGTGGTGGCTAGGGACTTTAGGCTCTTTTTACCTGCACCCAAGGTACAGGGTTTGAGCCTGAGTACCTCTAGCCACCAGGTGTATTCATTTGGGAGCATTTTCACACACACACACACACACACACACACACACACACACACACACACTGGCTGCTTTAGTAAATAACTCTGTTTTAAACAGTACCTTACAGAGCTCAGCAGCAGTTGTTTGTTTCCCAAGAACTCCGTTCTGGATAGCATTAGCAGAAAAATAAACTCTGTTCTCATTACCTTGCAAGCAGAAAAATAAACTCCGTTCTCGTGTACCGTTATTTCCTTGCAAATCCCTCCTCCCAAGCAGAAACTTAGAAATAAACCTAATTCTCTCCAGTCAAACAGCCAGAAATGTCCCTTGAAGATCAATTCTGATGGAGCTGATGTCAGCTCAAAAGCACAAAAAAATAAATTTAAAACGAAGCTGGAAAAAAATCAGAAATGAAGGGGCGTCGCTCGGGAATCGTGGCACATCATTATGGACCCCAAAACTCATTTTTACCGAGTAATTTAGTACCATTGGGAGGTATGCTTGCAATGAGATTAAGCCCACTGCCTTAAAAAGCTTGAAAAGTACTGCACTGAAGAAAAAGAGCCTCACATTGAGAAGGTAATAAATAGAAGATAGCTCTTCATCAGGAGCACTTTATTTGTGTAAGACATGCATATTACAAAATAGCCAGATTCGCTGCCAACCTTCTCTATCACTGTCACCACTGCATAGCTTTAAAAACTTACAATGGCTTGAGCTCCATAACCAACTCCTTCCCCAACTCCACCTCACACACACAATCTTAAATCATTCCTCCCGCTGTCTTACCTCACGGACCTCATCACTGCCTACTCTCCTAAGTGCAACCTACACAACCCAGACCTAAACCTCTTAGACATCCACAAACCCAGTAAAAATATTGGCAAACTTTTATAAGGCCACTCCATTGCCAGTACCTGGAACACACTTCCCCTTTCTTTAAGAACAAACAGCAACATGTTCTTTGTGTTTCACTGTTGCAGTCATTACATTTAGGTAATCTGCTGGCAGGTTGCCCTCAGTCGGCCTGAATTCCAAAGTCTTGGGTCCTGCGTCGGTTGCTGTCTTTTCTTCCATGACTTCAGGTCGTCAGGGGTATAAAACATGCAGCCGATGCCATTTTTTTTAGTCTTTCTTGCAGCGAGTGCCCAGGCAGAAGCATTTCGCAAGTGCCGGTCGGCCGACTACTGAAATATTTGAGTTTCAGTTTCAGAACCAAAGTCTTCACTAAAGCTTAGTACCCGTTGAAACTTTTTCTTGCTTTTACCGATGTCAGAAAAAGTTAATAATTGTATTACTTGTGGGAAGCAAATACCTCATAAGGATTTCCATTTATACTGTATTCCTTGCCTAGGCCCTGATCACAATGTGCCTGGCTGTCGGTTTTGTGCTAGATTTAACCAACGCACTATTAAGCGTCGGTATATTTTTGCATCAAAGTATTTTGGAAACAGATTTAACTACCCTGAAATGTCGTCGGATAGCAATCCGACTACCGGAGTACATAAAAAATGCAAAGAAAAGGACAGAGAAAGGCAGTCGAGATCCAAAACCGATGACGAAGCTTCTCCTAAGCCAGTCGCCAGTTCACCGGTACTCAGTGAGGTGCTTTCGCAGCCCCTGATACCCACTACCTTTGAGTCTCAGGCCTCTACCGACACCCATGTGGAGTTTGGCATGCTGCAAGATACTCAAGATATTGGACCGACAGATGCATTTCCCTCGGATGGGTCCAGAGCCGCTGAGCAGGCAACGGCTTCTGAGGGTGTATTCAGACCTCAACATTTGTATATCAAACCGACGACAGCTGCAAAACCAAAGACAAAAGCAAATTCTAAAACTAAAAAACCGACGCATGTGCCACGTGCATAGGCCTCTATGCCTAAAAAACAGATGATCAAAATGGCTGAAGACCTTATTACCTTGATCAAGGTACCCATCCCCCTCCAGATTTTTTACAGAGTAATTTAATACCATTGGGAGGTAAGCTTGCAATGAGATTAAGCCCACTGCCTTAAAAAGCTTTTAAAGTACTGCACTGAAGAAAAAGAGCCTCACATTGAGAAGGTAATAAACAGAAGATAGCTCTTCACCAGGAGCACTTTATTTGTGTAAGACATGCATACTATAAAATAGCCAGATTCGCTGCCAACCTTCCCTATCACTGTCACCACTGTATAGCTTTAAAAAACCTACAATGGCTTGAGCTCCATAACCAACTCCTTCCCCAACTCCACCTCACACACACAATCTTAAATCAATCCTCCCGCTGTCTTACCTCATGAACCTCATCACTCCCTACTCTCCTAAGTGCAACCTACACAGCACGGACCTACACCTCTTAGACATCCACAAACCCAGTAAAAATACTGGCAAACTTTTATAAGGCCACTCCATTGCCAATGCCTGGAACACACTTCCCCTTTCTTTAAGAACAAACCGCAACATGTTCTTCATGTTTCACTGTTGCAGTCATTACATTTGGGTAATCTACTGGCAGGTTGCCCTCAGTCGGCCTGAATTCCAAAGTCTTGGGTCCTATGTCGGTTGCTGTCTTTTTTTCCATGACTTCAGGTCGTCAGGGGTATAAAACATGCAGCCAGCGCCATTTTTTAAGTCTTTCTTGCCGCGCAGTGCCCGAAGCAGAAGCATTTCGCAAGTGCCAGTCGGCCGACTACTGAAATATTCGAGTTTCAGTTTCAGAACCAAAGTCTTCAGTAAAGCTAAGTACCCCGTTGGGGAAACTTTTTTCTTGCTTTTTACCGATGTCAGAAAAAGTTAATTGTATTACTTGTGGGAAGCAAATACCTCATAAGGATTTCCATTTATACTGTATTCCTTGCCTAGGTCCTGATCACAACGTGCCTGGCTGTCAGTTTTGTGCTAGATTTAACCAACGCACTATTAACCGTCGGTATATTTTTGCATCAAAGTATTTTGGAAACAGATTTAACTACCCAGAAATGTCGTCGAATAGCAATCCGACTACCAGAGTACATAAAAAATGCAAAGAAAAGGACAGAGAAAGGCAGTCGAGATCCAAAACCGATGACGAAGCTTCTCCTAAGCCAGTCGCCAGTTTGCCGGTACTCAGTGAGGCGCTTTCGCAGCCCCTGATACCCGCTACCTTCGAGTTGCAGGCCTCTACCGACACACATGTGGAGTCCAGCATGCCGCAAGATACTCAAGGTATTGGACCAACGGATGTATTTCCTTCAGATGGGTCCGGAGCCGCTGAGCAGGCACTGGCTTCTGAGGGTGTATTCAGACCTCAACATTTGAATATCAAACCAACGACAGCTGCAAAACCAAAGACAAAAGCAACTTCTAAAACTAAAAAACTGACGCATGTGCCATGTGCACAGGCCTCTATGCCTGAAAAACAGATGATCAAAATGGCTGAAGACCTTATTACCTTGATCAGGGGTACCCATCACCCTCCAGATAAGAGGCCTGGGCAAGACACTGATTATGAATCTTCAGATCAGGTTTCTATTTCTTCTGATTCCTTTTCTGATCAGGAATTATCTATACCTCCCTATGAGGATTCTGATGCTGAGGGGTCTATTCCATCTGCATCTCCTCCTGAGGATTATTAATTTGGAGAAACCTTGCATACTTTGAGGGAGCATTTTCACTGGGAGAGTCAAGACTTCTCAGAATCAAAAAAGAGGCTCAGGGATTTCCTTCTTCTCCCTCAGCACAGGCCTTTAGCCATACCCCCTGTTTTAGACATTGTGGATGATGTGTTTTCGGAGTCAAGCTTGACCCCTGACTCCTTACCTCCAGCTCCCAGTAAGCCTGACAGATATTACAGGGTCCCTGACTCACATACATTTTTATTTAGAAACCCTGCTGCTGATCCTGAAACTATTTCACAGGGTCCAAAGGGAGTTAAGGCCTCAACAGCAAAAAATCCTACCCCCTCTGACAGAGATTCAAGGGCACTAGACAGATGTGGAAAAAGGTTTATACATCTGCAACCTTGGCAATCAGGGCCTTAAACTATCAATTTCATATGCTTAAGTACCAACAACATGTTATGGGATTGCTGAAACAGAAAATGATGTTGATTTCAGAATCTGCAGAAAATAAAGAATTGAAGGAATTATTGCATGCAGCTGAACAAGTTGGAAAGCATACTTTGCAATGTGGTTTTGATTCCTTAGAGGCCTCCTGCAGGGCCGCAGTTACTGGATCTGTGATTAGGAGGCATGCCTGGTTAAAGGAACAAAGTTTGCCTGATCATGTTAAAGCTAAATTGCTAGATGCACTTTTACAGCATGATTCTCTGCTTGGTATTAAGGCAGAAGAGGTTTTAAAGAAAATGGAAGACAAAGCTAAGTCTATGCAAACTGTTAAAGACTTCTTACAATTGCAGCCACCAAGATTCAGTAGACACTGGCCTACAAAAAATTGGTCCTTTCCTGTGTCAGACAGAGCTCAAAGGGGCAAATCCAGATGCCCTAAGGGTTCCAGATACCAGGCGCAAGATTCATACAGGTCAAAGCAATGGGGCGCTTCCACCTCCAAATTTGGAGGAGATAAAGCGCAAACCTACAGAAAGCAATCCCAATTACTTCCCTCTGCCTACACCAAGCACTTATCTTTTGGCAGCACCCATAGGGGGAAAATTAGCACTTTTTGCTCAAAATTGGCAGTTAATAATCCAGGACAAGTGGGTACTAAACATCGTATCACAGGGATACAGACTCCATTTCCACACTCTGCCAATGGCAAATGGTTGGCCAGATCTGCCAAAAAATCAATGGGCAGAGGCACAGAAACAGGTTACATCCCTCATGGATATGGGGGCCATTCAGACAGTACCAGAACAGGGAAAATGACAAGGTTTTTACTCAAGACTGTTCTTTGTACCCAGAAAGGACAAGGCCTGGCGGCCAGTACTGGATTTATCGATTTTGAACACATACCTGGACATTCCAAAATTCAAAATGCTGACTTTGCAGCAGCTTCTGCCCATGCTGGGCAAGAATGCTTGGCTGGTGACTTTAGACTTAAAAGAGGCATACCTGCATGTCCCAATAAGTCAGTCGTGCAGAAGATAACTCAGATTCAAGGCTGGCTGAATGCATTACCAATTATCTGCACTGCCCTTTGGCTTATCTACTGCTCCCAGGGTCTTTACAAAGTGCCTGGCACCAGTAATTGTATTTTGCAGACAAAGAAGTATACAGATATATCCTTACTTGGACGACTGTCTCATTCAAGCAGAGAACAAGGACACTCTTCTTTGACACCTGCCGTTTGTGAAAAGGTTTCTAACATGCCTAGGGTACACAATAAATGAAAATAAATCACAATTGGTACCCTCCAAAAGATAACATTCCTGGGTGCAAGCTTGGATACAACTGCCCAGATGACCTACCTCACGCCAGACAAGCAAAGGCAACTGACTGCTTACTTCAAACTGATGGCAACAAAAACCCAGTCTTCTGCAAGGCAAATTCTGCAGGCTCTGGGCTTCATGGTATCCTGCATCCTACTAATTCCATATGCAAGAATGCATATGAAAAAACTTCAGTGGTAAAAAGTTTATGGAGTCAACATTCACACAGTCTGGAAACAGTGATTCCTCTCATTCCCTGCCTGCAGCAGGAGTTTCTATGGTGGGCAAAGGCATGTCACCAAAACATGGGACTGCCCTTCATTCTACCCCCGGCCAGCCAAATCTTAACAACAGACTTATCAGATTATGCCTGGGGGGCCCACATGACAGGAAGATGCATTCAGGGCTTATGGACACCAAAACAAATGCATCTATATATCAACCAGAAAGAGATGCTAGCTGTTCAAAATGCCCTAAAAGCTTTCAAGGACTTACTTCATTCTGGACAACTACTGATAAAGACGGACAACACCACAGTCATGTGGTATATAAACATGCAAGGGGGCACACACTCATACCCGCTTTGCAGATTAGCCATGGCACTGTGGGACACAGCTTTGACCTACCAAATACATCTTCAAGCTCAATTCCTGCCAGGAAAACAAAATATTGTGGCAGACGATTTAAGTAGAAACCTTATGGATCCTCATGAGTGGAAACTAAATCCACAAGTCTTCAGCATGATAACAGAGAAATGGGGGAGCCCAGACATAGATCTATTTGCCTCTCCTCAAAATTATCAATTTAAAAGATTCTGCACAAGGACTTATCACAGACAAGCATGGAAAGTGGACGCCCTATCCTTCAGTTGGAAATACCTATCAGTTTACGCCTTTCCTCCTCTGCCTCTTCTACCCAAGGTCCTCCTAAAAGTCAGACAAGAGAAGCCAAAGATGATATTAATTGCCCCAGGACTGGCCCCGCCAATACTGGTACCCATTCCTAAGGAACTTGGCTCAATACCCAGCTTGGACCTTGCCTCAAAGACTACAACTACTGTCCCAGCAAAACAATCAGATCCTGCACAATCAACTACAGACTCTGAACCTGGCAGCATGGCTAATCATGTAGTCATACAAACAACACCTCTCAGTAAAGCTGTGATGGATGTCATTTTGAAAGCCAGGAGGCCTAGTACTAGAAATCTTATGCTGACAAATGGAAGAGATTCTGTGCTTGGAATCAAGCACAAGGAAATGATACAGCAGAACCAAATATTCCTCAGATATTACAATACTTAACTGAGATGCTTGACAAAGGCCTATCTTTCTCATAAGTCAAAATCCATGCCTCTGCCATTTAAGCTCATTATAATACAGAGCCACCAATTATTTCTCATCCTTTACTAAAGCAGTATCTTAGAGGAGCCAAAAATTTAAGGCCTGCTAGAAGATCACCATTACCTGCACGGGACCTCAATTATGTGTTTGAAAAGCTCACCCTGCCTCCATTTGAACCGGCTGCTACTGCTGATCTAAAGTTCTTATCATGGGAAACAGCTCTGCTACTAGCAATTACTTTAGCAAGAAGAGTTTCAGAGCTACAGGCCCCCATGGCTATAGAGCCTTTTATCATATTTTATCCAGGCAGGGTGTCTCTTGTGGACAAATCCTACTTTTATGCCTAAGGTGGTTTCCAGTGTGGCTCTTAACCAAACAATTCATCTACCAACTTTTTATCCAAATCCACAGAACAAGGGGGAGGGAATTCGGCATTCCTTGGACGTACACAGACAGCTAAGATTCTACTTGAGCAGGACAAAAGCTCTAAGAAAAACTGAGCAATTACTAGTGTCATATGTTGCAGGATCAGAAGGAAAGGCTTTTTCAAAGCAGACAATTTCAAAGTGGATAAACCCACTGCATCCATCTCTGCTACTTACACCATGGTAAACCTGTGCCCAAGGGCATTAGGTCTCATTCCATCAGAGCTGCAGCTACTTCAGCAGCCTTTCTCAGAGGAGTACCAGCCAAAGACATTCTGGAGGCTGCTACTTGGAGTTCTGTTCACACCTTTACAAAGCATTACCATTTGCCTCCTATTTTGCTACTTTTTGGGGGCACCTGACATCAGGGGCAAGAAAAACTAAAGAAAATGGTGTCGGCTGCATGTTTTATACCCCTGATGACCTGACATCATGGAAGAGAAGACAGCAACTGACACAGGACCCAAGACTTTGGAATTAAGGCCGAGTGAGGGCAACCTGCCAGCAGATTACCCAAATGTAATGACTGCAACAGTGGATACACTCGAACATCTATATTTATGGTAAGTGTGCACAACTGTACTTTCCTTAATTTGAAAAACCTTCTAAAGGACTTATTTACTAATTCCTGCACCTGTCCCTGTCCTACTCCTGCCTAAACAACTCCCTGTTCTCTTTCCCTTTCCCTCTCAGCTCTCACACTTTACCACAACTACTAATTTAGGGTCTTTATGATATTGTACCAACCTTGAAATTCTCTCTGATGGTAATGTTAGATGGAATTTAACTTTTTATATATTATTTTTTATTTATTTATTTATTGTATTTAACATTTGTTGACCGGGAAAGTCCGACTAGGTTCCACAGAGCCTGTTTTCAGCGGAGGCCCGGGGAGAAATGCTCCAGATGCATGTCTTTGGAATGTGGGAGGAAACCAGAGTACCTGGAGGAAACCCATGCGAACACAGGAAGAACATGCAAACTCCACACAGAAGGCACCCCAGCCGAGAATTGAACTGGAGAACCTCTTGCTGTGAGGCGACAATGTTAACCACTGCACCACTGCGCCGCCCATATATTTTATCTACTTAACATGTACCATGGCTGTTTAAACCCTCAGTATTACTCTTGTATTCTAACATGTTCAGTTATAAGTTGTATTCTGTTTCTCATGTGTATATATACTTGTATGTTAATATTGTATGATGTTTTGTTTTTGTATTTGTTATCTGTGGAGCTTTTCTCCTCAGGTCTCTGCTGAAAAAAGGCTATGTAGCCCAGTCAGACTAACCCAGATAACAAATGTCAAATAAATAAATAATGTGCCTCATTTACCAAGTACTCCCATTCCTTTCTAAATGGCCTGTCTCATCTGAGGTCATCAGGTGAGCCAACATATTTGTTTATTTATAATTTATCTGTCTGCAGTGGATATAAAAAATTTACACACCCCTGTTAAAATGCCATTTTTTTATGATATAAAAAAACGAGACCACAATAAATCATTTCAAAACTTTTCCCACCTTTAATGTGACCTACAACCTGTACAATTCAAATGAAAAACAAACAAATCAGTTAGGGGAAATATATAAAAAATAAAAACCATACAATAAGCTGGTTACATAAGTGCGCACACCCTTAAACTACTACTTTGTTAAAGCACTTTTTGATTTAATTACAACATTCAGTCTTGGGTAGGAGTCTATCAGCATGGCACATCTTGACTTGGCAATATTTGCCCACTCTTCCTTGCAAAAGTGCTCCAAATCTGTCAGATTGCAAGGGCATATCTTGTGCACAGCCCTCTTCAGGTCACCCCACAGATTTTCTATTGGATTTAGGTCTGGGCTCTGGCTGGGCCATTACAAAACTTTAATTTTCTTCTGTTGAAGCCATTCTTTTGTTGATTTGAATGCATGCTTGGGGTCATTGTCATGTTAAAAGGTGAAATTCATCTTCACCTTTCTAGCAAACGCCTGAAGGTTTTGGGCCAAAAGTGACTGGTATTTGTAACTGTTCATAATTCCCTCCACCTTGACTAAAGTCCAAGTTCCAGCTGAAGAAAAGCAACCCAAAGCATCATACTGCCACCACCATGCTTCACCGTGGGGATGCTGTTCTTTTGGTGATGTGAAGTGTTGCTTTTGCGCTAAACATACCTTTTGGAATTGTGGCCAGAAAGTTCATCCTTGGTCTCATCAGACCATAACACATTTTCTCACATGCTTTTGGGAGACTTGATGTATTGTTTTGCAAATTTTAGCCAGGCCTGGATGTTTTTCTGTGTAAGAAAAGACTTCCATCTTGCAGCCCTACCCCCATAGGCCAGACATATGGAGAATATGGGAGATTATCACATGTAGTACACAACCAGTGCTTGCTAGAAATTCCTGCAGCTCCTTCAGTGTTGCTGTAGGTCTCTTGGCAGCCTCCCCTGACCAGTTTTCGTCTTGTCTTTTCATTAATTTTTGCAGGATGTCCAGTTCTTTGCAACATCACTGTTGTCTCATATTTTCTCCACTTTTTCATGACTGTTTTCACTGTGTTCCATGGTATATCCAATGCTGTGGAATTTTTTTTGTACCCTTCTCCTGACTGATACCTTTCAACTTGCTTTGTAAG